>NW_022631003.1:21651073-22196191 GCF_010015895.1 Lontra canadensis | reverse complement strand
ATATATTTTTTTTTTTTTTAATTTACTTAAGCACCATTTTGGACCTGAATGTTCATTCTTTTCTGACATTTATATTTTCCACTGCCTTTCTTCCCTGAAATCTATTAACACAGAGAAAAGCACGGGCACTTGATGTTATTCCATTTCATTGCCATTGACAGTTGTGGGGTAAGAAGCCGCGTCAGTCCATAAGGCTGGTTCTCTAACATCTTAGGCTTTTTCGGCAGCTCTCTGCGGTGGACTTGATGAATCATACACTGAACACAGGCTGCAAGAAGCAAATATCAAAGGAGTCAATAGAGATTGGGCCTTGGTGTCAATACCTGGGCAAGTCGGGACCAAGTGATGCATGGTCATTGTGCCAAGCACGAGTAATGCACGATTCTTGCAGGGGTTCCTCTCTGGGGTGGTGGTGTTAATTTTGTCTTCTTGTGGTAAGAAAAAGAAAAAAAGGGAAGTGCAACTTAGCCTGCTCTTTCCAAAGGGGAGTCCCTTCCTCAGACATCTTGGAGGCACCTGAGGGGATCTTTTCTTACTTTGCTTTTGAGCCTCAGTTAAATAAGAGAGGGCTGCATGATTCTCCCACTATTTTAGCTAGTTCAGTACTTGTGGAGAGCTGGCAGCCTTGGGGACCTTGTGATCCCTCTTTGCCCCTCATTTCTTTAGTGAGCAGGGGAGGAGAAAAGAATGTTTCAAAAAGCAAATACTATATTTGATTTTGCTTCTTCTAATAATGCCCTTTACCCTGAGTGGAAGCCTTTAATTACAGAGATGGGAGCATCTTCATAAGATTGAAGCCTCAAGTAACATAATCTTCTATAATTTAAAATACAAAATCCCAAAGTTTAAGGGAAAAGTTCGGGATAATTTATTCCTTTTCAAGCTGAAGAACACTAGAATATTCTACTGAGGAGGAGCACGGCTTTTATGCACTGTTCTGGAGAGCTTGACGCCATATTAATAAGGCATTAGAGGGCTAGAGGATTCACTATTTTAAAAACTTATGCATTTAGTGCCTTTTATTAATATGCCACAAGTTCCACTTTGCCAATATCAATTTCTTAAGTGCTCTCTGTCCCAGATAAATAAATTCTAAGTTGGCTTTGGCTGATAGGTTTCAGCTGAGCTGTTTCTGTCCCTCCTATTTTGACATTTGGCTGAGTTTTGTTCCAGACATGTCAAAAGCCTGCCCTAGGGAGATAAGGATTAATTTATTGAAGAAAACTTACAATGCAGAAACCAAGAAATTTGCAAAACCTATTGTTGATGTCAGTCCAAGTTGGTTCATTTTAGTGAAACTTCTTTTTCCCCCTAAATGGCGGTACCAAAGTATATTTTGTGAAATAGAGAAAAGTAACAATTATCTATTTGTTATGGCCACGTGATCAATGGTAAGTCAGAAGAGGGTGAGAGGAAAATATGCTTAGATATAATTCCATTTAGTGTTAGGTGAAGCCCTATGAAATCGCTACTCTTTAACCAAATACATCTTTGAAACTAGATGCTATGAAAATAAAAACTGCAATTAACTTCAGCCCTTCCATTTGGGCACCTGTATTTTGTCACCTCTATGACTGTGTCCCGTATTTACAGGGGCCTCAAGCCAGCCACTTCCCATGGCATATTGAGACACAGTAATAGGCCTGAATTGAAATTAAAAAATACTGAACAAATGGACAAACGGTAAATTAAAAAAAAAAAATCAGTTCCCTGAGTCTTAATATGTTAGTAAAAGACATACATGATCCCAATACCAAAATGAGGTCAAATAAATAAGAAAACTTAAACAAACAAAGGAAAAAAATCAGTCATACGTCTATCACCCAGAGGTAGCCACTCTACACTTGCTGACTCTTTTCACTGTGGATTTGTTCTTTAATAAAAATGAGCTCATACTGTTTTATGACATGCCTTTCTGAATCAATACATGGGAAAATTTCTGTCCATCAATACATATTCTCTGTCTGCATTAGTTTTAAGTCATGATCGTATTCCGCTTTCAGGTGATTGAAACTTTAGAGTGTTTGCCAATTACAGAGTCCAGAGTGAAACTAGCTGTCTCAGGTATCTTGGTCGTTACCACCCAGAGTGGTCTGTAGACTGGGCCAGTCTGAAATTGTGTATTAATAATCTGGGAAAAAGAAAGCACATCAGTTGAGGGTAAACACTGAAGTTGTTTTTGGCCCAAGGATGGTGTATGTCTGCTGACATGTAATAATAAAAACCAAATCGGGGCTTGATTTTATATGTCTGCTTTAATGTAATTCTTCACATGCTTATTTCTGATGAAATAGTGGTTCATGTAGATTGGGGACAGGGAATGGGGTAACCTTGGTCTTTTACAATCGATAACTCAAAAAACTGAGCCCAATCTAGGTAGTCTGACTAGAACTTCCTGGGCCAGAAATCATAGTCTGAGCCAATGGCTGGCTGATGGGAATATTTTCCATGATATATCAATGAAGATAAGGGGTTATATGGGTTAGTATTTGGGAAACAGGTATATGGCTACTCGGGTGACTAAGCCATCATTTCTCACTAGGGCCTGGTTATTTCTTCTAACCTTGGAATGCTGGTTACTCCAGACCAGGCTTTCTCAGAAATTCTGAATCAGGAGAGAACAAAGAGTGGTGATATAAACGTAAGGAATATAAGAAAAAGAGAAAAGTTGATGGAGGTAAAATAGAATTATGTCAAGAGATTGCCAAGAAGAAAAAGAGATGCTTTACTATTCATTTCCCAAGCAACTATAGTCAACCTCAGCTGAAATTTCGAAAGAACAACAGATATATGCCCCATGCAGGGCAAAGCTGCATTGGTGTTGACGTTAATAAATAAATTCTTTTTGAGAGAATGACAAAACACTAACCAAGCAGAGAATGAATGTGTCATGTCAGTTGGGAGACACAAAAATTTTGTTTTTCTTTGCATTAGTTTTTAAGAGAGCAGAAAATTGTGTTTTGTAAAATTATCCCAAATCATAGCAAATCATGCCTTATGAGCCATTATTTGAATGGCTAAGTTCACAGACTTCTAAAAGGTCTGTTATATTTTTGATGGTTATAGTTACTCTTGTCCTCTCATAGTTGAGAAGTTCAATAACCTCATTTCAGCTTCACATCTACAAGTTATGAAGATGGGGGATGCTCTGTATATGTAGTGATTGAACAAACTAATCAGAGCTTCTCATCTTAGGGCAGGCAAGTTGGAGAGAGCTGAGGAAGTCTGGTTTCCCTGCTATCCAAAAGCACAGCATGCCTTTGAAACCTTTTGCAACCTGAAATCACATAGAGTGGAGAAGCAATTAACATTCATTTATAGGGAAAAAATTTTTTTCAGCATTCCCGGACCAAAATAACCTCTCTTAGGCTTTTCTGCAACCTCAGGACACATCTTGCTAATGGATGCACAAAATAAAGGGAAATGCTCACAGACACAGTTCAAAGCTCTGTTGGCTTGATGCTGAGATGCTCAGGGTGACTCCTGGGGAAGAAAGTTGGGGGGCCCCTGCTGTCTCTACCAACAAACACCAAATGCTATTTTTGCTTTCTACCTTTTCCCGTAAGAGTGAAAATTCTCTTCAAATTTCTTTTGGTTGGCGAAAACAGGTACTAATGTAGGTCTTTTGTAAAAGCAAAGGGGCAATGTGCGAACTTTTGAAAAGCAGGCGATACCAGTAATAGCTTTTATGTTTCTGTGAACAATGCTTGATGCTCAGTGGATTTGCAGACCCCTTGCGAAAGGTTTCCCCCTTTTCCCGGAAATATTGATCTTTGTGACTTTACTATTTACTTGAGAGAACATAAAGCACTTCCTTGCCCTCAGTTGCTTTACCATTACTTGAAAGATATGCCACCAAAATCAATTTACATTCAGCTACTTTGTTGCTTGTGAATCAAAACCCAAATGCGGAATAGAGGCCAACATGTATTTTGAAATTGGATTTGAAATGGGCAATTCATGCATTTGAATATAAGGTATTTCATCTGGGGCTGCATCTGTTTTCACCTGATAAGGCAATAATTTTTCAATTGTTTGCAGTCTCTAGCAGTTATGCTAAAATTTCATAGGATTTGTAGTAGAAATAAAGGGAATAATTCTGTGAAGGACATTTTTACCAAAGGACTCATTTGCAAATAAACAATTTTTGTGCAAACTGGTGAAAAGAAGGACCCATGGTCCAGGCACACAGGGACCTGAGCCAAGACCAAGAGTTGGGTGCATAACTGGTGTCACCCAAGCACCCCAAAATAAATAAAATCTTAAAAAAAAAGAAAAAAAGACCTATTTGGTTGAATGATAACAATTATTAGAACCATTACAATTGTAATTGCTTGTTAAAATAACTATAGGTCTTAGTTTAGCAGTTATGTTGCTCACCCACTAAAATATTTTAATTATAAGAAGGGATCACTTAACATGGCTCCTTATTGTAAAAAGGTACAGTTTTTGAAGCCGAATTCTTCCAATGTAAGTGAAATAACTAATTAATCCCTTCTGAGATGATGAGGGATGACCGTACAATCCCCTCTCTCAAACCCAGTTCCACTCTTTGGGAGACTGAAGGCAGTTTTAGTGGGTCTTAATTTTGGTTTTTAGAGTCTCATGTGTTATCCAGGCAGTGTCCCTGAGGGAAAAAAACACTTTTTTAGTCAAGATCCAACTAGTAGCTCTGAGGCCAAACACCTAAGTCATCTTGCCCTAGGACTGGAAACAGTAGCCATTTGTCCCCCTGAGTGACAGGAAATTCATAAATTGATTAAACATTGTGTTATTGAAACCAACATCAAAATACTGAGTGGTTTAAAAAAAACTAATGACTTTACTATTTCCATTTATTCTGTGGAATGCAATCCTCAACAAAGCTAAGTCTTTACTAGGATCATTGGAGAATCATCTTCAGAGTGGTCCCCAAATTAACACAAAACACCCACCCCCCACTCCAATGAGTTGAAGAGGTATTTGTCACCCCTTATCCTTGCAGTAACATTTCAGAACCCCCTTGTCTGAAATTTGACTTTCTGGCCTTGTCTTCCTTGATCCCTCCGCAGAATGGGATTCCATTTAGTGTTCCCAAGTGCTCCTCCATTGGTTTCTACCACACTACAAACTTCTGACTCAGCTTCCACCTGCCCAGCTACTCCTCTGTCTCCTTTGCCACCCTCCTTTTGCCTGTTGTTTGTGTTTTTTTTTTTTTTTTTTAATATTCAAGCTCTAAATTCTCCTGTTATCTCTGCAGGTGATCTCATCTGGGATTGTGGTTTTGTTACCAACTATCCGTGTACCAAACACTCTAGAATCTGTTTCTCTAGTCCTGACATTTCCTCTGAGCACCAGACCTGTATATTTAACTGCCTCCCTGAAATACCTGTTCAGATGTCTGAAAGATATTTTGAACTCAAGGCTCTTAACACAAACTGGAAATCAACACCTTGCCCCAAATGTAATCTTTATTTGGTATTTCCCTATGTCAGGAAATGTCTCACCATCCATCTAGAAATGTACAATATGGAAATGTGGGGTCACGTTCAACTTCTTTTCCCTCCTCACTCTCCCTCTCTTACCGAATCTAAATTATCATGTCCTGAGGTTTTTATCTCATGAACATGTCTTGGTTCTGCCCAGATTTCCTTCTCTCTTATTTTGCATGGATTTCTAAAGTTTATTATCTTCTTGCACTCTTCCAAACTGTTGTCTACACTGTATTCAGAAAGTCCTTCTAATTATTAAACTGATCGTGTTGCTTTCTGCCTCAAACCCTTTGTGGGATTCCTATTACACAAGTAACTTTATGGGCCTGCCTTAGTTCCCACATTATTTTAACCTTGATAATCTTTCCAGCTTCTTCTCCTCCCACTTACCATCTGGCTTTCTGCATTCTAACCAGACAGATCTTTTGGTTTCTTAACTGGGATATTCTCCCTCCCACCTTGAAACTTGTACATATGCCCTTTTCTCTAATTGGTTTTTCTGCTTCAGCCCTTCTTTGAATAATTTATCCTCACCCATCCTTTAGACTTTAGAATATGTGTCCGTTCTCATCGTCTTATCTCAAATCCTAGTGCAGTGCCTGGTACACGTTAAGCCCTCAAGAGATATCTTTGCAATGGATGAATGGATAAACGAATGGCAGTTTCAAGAGATTAAAAAGAAGAAAACCCATTCAGATGGGGTGTCAGCTATACCTCATTATCCTCAATATCCAATTTCTACAATAACCCTGATTTTTAGTGAGTGTATGAATGTGGAGAAGTAAGGTTGTGTATATGGTGCAGCCATATATGGTTATAGGACCAATTCCTGGTTACTGGGATGTAAGAGGAAAGTGCAACTATTTGAAAGTGTTCTGAAAGGAAAGGAATTGCCTTTTTTTTTTTTTTTCAGTTATCTCCTTCCTTTTGGCTGAGATGCCAGAATTCCAGCATTTATCTTGGCTCATGAGGTGACTGGGAAAATAGGAGCCATGAATGGAGAAACAAGATGGAAGGAGTCTGCATTCTTGGCACCAGGAGGCGCCATTCCAGGCTCAGATGGGCACACCTCTGTGAGTAAGATGTGAACTTCCTGCTTCTTTGAAGCATTAGCACTTTGTGTTTTCTGTGGCATTAAGTCAAACCTAAACCTAATTAAGTTTTTCTTAGAACCTTTGATATAAAAAAAATTTTTTATTATGACGTAATTTTCACTCATATAAAGGTTACAAGCATAGTATAAAGGAATCCCAGAGACTGTTTACTCATATTTACCTGTCGTTAACATTTTGCATTTTGCTTTATTTGTTCTGTCTGTTTATTGTCTTGTTTATTTGTTCTGTCTGTCCATCTTTATCTACCTTTATCTATCGTTATCATCTTTATCTCTCAATCTATCCATCCACTTATATAATCTTATTATATATATTTATTATCCATCCATATATGTATAATTTTATTACAAAATGCATTTTTAAAAAACTTTAGCCATATGAGAGTAAATTCCATAAATCACAACCTCTCTCACTTCTTAACATGTGCATATTTACTCAATAAGAAAGATATTCTCTTATATAACCACAACATAGTTATCAAGTTTAGGACATTTAATATTGACACTATAATATTATGTAAAACTCAGCCCATATTTCAGTTTTACCCATGGTCCCAATATTTTTTCTATAGTAAATTATTTTCCAAGTCTAGAATCTTATTCAGAATCACACATGCATTTAGTCCTCATGTCTCTTTAGTTTCCCTGAATCTGGAACACAGGTCATTGATTTTGAACTGGGGACATAGACACCCGGAATAAAGACTACATTTCCCAGCCGTCCTTCCAGCAAGGTGTGCCATGTGACTAAATTCCTTTCAGTGGCAGTAAGTTCAAGGTAGATATTGAGAAATTTCCTTAAAAAACAAGCAGCATGTGGCCTTCATCTTTTTCTATCCTCCTCCTCCCCTTTGGTGCTTAGAATGTAGAGTGATGGCTAGAGCTTCATTTTGAACCATATATAGGTGGGACAGTCCTACCCTACGGATAGCAAATAGAAAGATGCAAGGTTTCTCCTCTTTGACATCGCAAAGCACCATCTCCACTTCAGATACATACTCAGAATGTATTTTGAATTTGAAAATGTTGTTAAAAAAAAGACAAAAACGAGGAAGGAAAGTAGTTGCTTGAGATAAAGAAAATTGAAACTTAAAATATTTTGTGTGTGTTTTAATCCTCAAGGCAGGTAATCTGCACCATATAGTTTAAAAGTGTGGCATAATTCAACACTTTGATAGCAAAATATTTGAAAGTGCAAATACAGTTTTTTCAGAACTTTGGCTCTACTTCTGTATGTAATCCTTTTATAAGAAACTCAATGGTATTATAGTAGGTTTCTGTATTTTCAATTTGACCACTAATTATTTTCTGTTGGATATCAAAATAAAAGAAGAGATTCTACTCCTACAGATGGAAAATAGCACCATGCATGATCCATTCTGCCTTCCCCTGTCTTTTTTGCAGACAATGCTGGGCACGGAATGAGTGTGGCTAAGGATCGCTATGTTATTTTAAGAATCATGCACCCTGGCAATGCAATCATTTGTAGTAATGGCTCCAAATCAACTTGTTCTAAAAACAGCGTTGTTGTTTTCTTAAATTTCACATGGTCCTTTGTTAAAGCTCTTGATCTTAAAAGTGCTACCCAGAGGAACACTTGCTTTGACAGTAATGAAAGGGTCCAACTTTTCTGCCTCCTCCTGCTTATATAAGGAAAGAAATCCACCATCCCCAAACCTCATTTCCAGAAACCCTAAATTTCCCTCTCCTATTCAGGGGAGAGATTTATTGCAAACCAGGTTTTTACAGCTATTGTGAGAACCACTCTTGTTACCTATATTGATAAACCCAATCCTTCATTTACAAACATGAGTGTGTATAGATAAGAATGGATAACCAAGGGCTACCAGAATTTGAGGAAAACCAATGCCTTCATGTATAAGGAGAAAGCTGATTAAACAGAATTAATCTTGGGGGAATCCAAAATAATGTAACAAAAGAGAATTTATAAAGTCACAGTAGAAGAACAAATTACTATGACAAAGGAATAATCTGAGATGAAGAAAACATTCTTAGAAATTAAAACCATGAAACTAAAATTTAGCACTTTAAAGGAGGGTCTAAATGATAAAATTAATTTGGCTGACAACATCTCCCAAAATAAGATATAAAAGACAAAAATATAAATTTAATAGAAAAATTATGGGAAATAGAGAATTAATTCAGGGTATTCAGTATCCATTTTTCCCCCCAAAAACAAGAACAGAGAGACTAAAGGAAAAACCTCCAACCACCCACCCACCATTCTGGTTCTGTTCTATCATGTGAACATCTAAGAACCTGAGATACACAACCAAATTAAGAACAGCTTGTCTGGGGGATAAAGGTAACACTATATTCAATATACCCAAGGATTTCAAGAACCAATTTTCTGACACAGTACAAAGTGTCAAAAATATAATAAAAAATACATTTTTCTGAGCTGAAAAAGACTTTAGTTCAAAAAGGCTCACAAAGTGCCAAAGAATAATAAAGTAAAAATAATAATAATGACAATAAATATTCTGCAAGGACCGTTAGATTTAGCAAATAAAAATACATTTGAGACAGAGAGACAGAGTTTTAATTCATTGTTTATCTGAAATTGTTATTTTTTAAAAGATTTTAAAATTTATTTATTTGACAGAAACACAGTGAGAGAGGAAACACAAGCAGGGGCAACGGGAGAGGGAGAAGCAGGCCTCCCACTGAACAGGGAGCCCATGGGCGGCTCTCATGACCTGAGCCGAAGGCAGATGCTTAATGACTGAGCCACCCAGGCACACCTGTTTATCTGAAATTAATTAGCCCTGGTGTCTGATCCTTTGTCTAGCCACCTTAACTCCCAATCTACATAGGTTTAGATGAAAGGTAAAATATTCGAACTCCAAGGATAAAACAATTCTAGAAGCTAGCACAGAAAGCTGTGGTGAACCACAGTGGAATGAGTCTCACATGGTATCAGACTTCTCCTCTGAAACACAGGATGCTACATTTGGAAAGATCTAAAAAGCTGAGACAAAGGACTGGGAACCTGAAGTCCTGGACTGGATAAAGTGGCATTTAAACGTGAGAGTGGATAAAGTACCCAGGAATAAAAACGAAACTTTTGTGTAAGAACATCTTAATGATGAAACATTGGAAGCATTTCAGTTAAAACCAGGAACTAGAAAATTAAGAATATTATCACCAAGAGTTCTCATTATATACATAAAAAAAGAGACAATATAATTAAAAAATATAAATATGGTAGAGGAAGGATAAAGGTAATAATTTTCATAGGTATGACTAAGAAAAATTCTAATTAAGAAACTACTAGAGCTAAGATAAGAATTTAATACAGTGATTATATATAAAACATGCAAATATTAATAGTTTTTCAACACATCAGCAGCATCCAATTAGAAATTTTAATGGAATTTAAGATTTCATTAAAAGTGGAAAACAGTGAAAAAAACTCAGCAATAAGCTTGGCAAATATTGTGTAAAACCTTTCAGAAGAAAAGTATAAAAATGTTGTGATGTATAAGAAAGACCTCAATAAATGGAAAACCAACGTATTGTCATATGAAAGAGATAATCATTTTGATGATGCCCGTTGTCTTCAAATTAATTTAAAAGTACATTACATCACAAGTTACGATCCACCCCCCTCCAAAAAAAAAATTTCTAGAATTGAAGAAGCTGATTCTCTACATTTCTTTGGAAGGGTAAATGCCTGGGAAGAGTGACAAATATTTCAAAAAAAGGGACACTTACTCTAATATTTAACAGCGCTGGTGCTGTAAAGTCACAATTGGAACAATTCGGTAGCAGTGAAGGAAGAAACAAATCAAGGAGCTACAAAGAAATCATGTAGATACAACATCTATTTTAGAATAAGTTTATTATTTCAAATCAGTCCGGGAAAGAGTGGCCAGTACAATAAATGATGTCACATTCAAGGGAAAAGACCTCTAATTCAGACTGTGCACCAAATGAATTGCAAATCGATCAAATTTTAAAGAAAACAGGATAGCATAGGCTCAAAGGCTGTGCTCTGGAACATTTCCTGGACTCACGCACACCAACAAGTTACTAACCTCTCATGATTCATGATGTGGCTCAGCCTCCTTACTTGTGATCTGGGGATATTCGTACCTTCCGCCTAGAGTTGTTATGAAGAGTAAATGTGTTAACATTTCCCCCCCCCATCACACCTGGTTTTTCCTTCTTTATTGAATATTTCAAGATAAAATTGTGGTTGAAGGAGAGGAGTCAGAAAGAAGAGGTGCGTTGAAGGCACAAGTCAGCTTTTACACTCGGCTGGGCTCTAGATGGGTGGCAGGAGAGGAACGAGGGCTAAAGAGGGCAGGAGCCATGTAGCTCGTGGGGCTGGTGAGGCATGGCCCACAGGAGGGACCTGTCGTAGTAAGTGTGTGTTCACCACACTGAGAAAAATAAAGCACGTGTACAGGATAAAATCATGGACAGACTAACAAACAAGCAAAATGCTGGAGAAGCACAAGCCAAACATAAAAATGGCAAATGGTGATGAACACGACTTGTAAAGAGCTTCTAGACGTCAAAAAGCAAACAGCAATTTGGGGAAAATGGATGAAAGAGATATATCAAAGAAAAATGAAAGCCAAGTGGTCCGACCTTAGTATAATCTCTAGTGATTGGGAAAATGCAAACTTAAACACGAGTGAAATGACTGCAGCTTCAGAAGGAAGCCCTTGCTGAGTAGGGGAGGAGGGACACCTATCTAGTCTCCTGGATGAGACCAGAACCTGTGGAGTGACAATCATTCACATGGAATGGTCTGCCCAGTGGGACGCGGGCTCACCTTCACACCCAAGCTGCCCTGGCCTAGCCACCATTCCCTAAACCCTCCACATACTTCCTTCACATCTGTGGATGTCTCCTCCGGTGGAAATGCCCTCTTCCTGCTTCTTCACCTGCCAATAGTCTCTGTTATCTTTCGACACTCAGCTCAGATGTTTTCTCTTCTGGAGTACCTTCCTTAGCTCTCAGAAGAGAGTCCCCTCTTCCAGGCACCCATTATTTTGTGGTGGTGTGTTCATATATCAATGATGGGTTGCTCACCATCTTCCTGTTGTTTTATCTTTCTGTGTGCGGATCTCCCAAAAGACTGTAAGCTCCTTAAGGAACAAGGCTCTTCCTAGTTTATTTTTTTACATGTGGTGGAGGCCAGAGCATTGTAGAGACTTAATGATATCTTTGCTAGTGATGACTGAATATTTATTTTAAAAGACTTCCTTTCTATTTTCATGGATAATTATAATTTGATTCCACAGTCTTTAACAAATCCATTCCTACTGCAGCCATAATCATAGAATGTAAAAGCTGTTGAATGTTAAAAGAAAATAGGATGTTTTCACCATCAATCAATGTCACTTTTTAATATTTCTGTCTTTATACTCTGGTTTGGAAAAGCTTTTTCAGAAAAAAAAAAAACCTATCCTGTCAAATATCTGAATGATGATCTTCTATAAATATAAAATTTAAAATAGAGCATGATGTATATAAATAAATAAGAATACATTTCACTGAAAAGTTAATACATATGTTCTACCCTATATTCCTACAATATTTATTTAAGAATATTCAGTTACAACTTAAAGTGTCAGAAAAAAATGCTGATAATCGGAGATGCTGTCCAGCAAGTCCGAGGTGCTTCTTTTTGTAGGTTTTCTGTTCTATGAGGCTGTCATATTTTAAAAGGCTAATGAATTCCCTTTTGATGACCAGACTGCTCTAACCGTGCCCTTAAAGTCTCAGCTGGAGGAAGGGTAAAAGCAGAAAGACAGGATGGAACTACAATGAGTTGTCTCCCTGGTATCATCTCTTAGCATCAGTATTCATGGCATTGGCTCTGAGTCATCTAAGTGGGTTAGAGAAGTAATTAGGATATTGACAGGCAGAAGCAATGGATATGAGTGAACCTATGATTATCCCATTATTTTCCTTTACTGGCATGATGTCGAAAGCAAAGAAGCAACTCTAAGACCAAATAAAGCTGAGATGTCCTTGCACGCTTATAAAAACAAAGTAGAACAAAACTTCTAGCTCCCCCAAATTATGTTATAGATCTGAATGAATCAAAATGTTTGCACTCATCTTAGCACTTCAGCAAGTAGTAAAATTGGGTGTATATAGAGAATATTGAATAATATTTGATTTTCCAAAAATGTTTAAGTATTTAGTAATTTCCAGTTTTTGTCATGCCCTAGTCCAATACTGGTTTTACTATAACCCATCTCTGTGTCCACTTTTACAAGAAATAAACTATAATTAAATATAGAAAATTTTTCTGATCACAAACTAATGTTTGTGTTCTACCATTTTATTTCTTCCATCTTAACACTTTGCAAAGCACAAACTTAAAAGATAATTAATGGTCTAATTTTACAAGATCAATAAATTTTAAAACTCTAGGAAACTTGGAGAGCATCTAGTCCAGCCATCTTATTTCAGATAAGTAGAATCAGAGGCCTCCGAAAGGAGAGGGATGTTTACCCGAGGTTCACAGCAATTAGAGGGAAGTGGGTCAGGAGCTGTGCTCTCCTGTGTCCCAGCCAGGGGCACTTTCCACCAGGTGACCCTGCCTTCCACCGAATCTTTGCTTCAAATTCTCTAAAATGATCCTCTCCTTGAATGTGTAATATTTTCTCTTTCTTGCTGCCCCTTTTTGTTGTCAAGCAAACAAATAATAAATTCCCTTTGCTTTTCACTATGAGCATAACTTTTTAGAATTTAGAAAGAGGATGTACCATAGGGTACACAAATCAATGGATGGTAATTATCTCATTATAACATGGAAGAGAAATATTCTTTGGTTTTATGTAACACGGGATTCACATCTTTAATCCACACGTTCTGCTAACACAGTGGCAGGCTTTGTATTACCTTTGATTAATCACTAAATATTTACCTTCTTTTAAATATTTAATTTTGCCTAGTTTCTCATTTACTATAACAAATATTTCTTACATGTTATATTATTCACATGACCAGGAAATATGCAAAGGATGTTGAAATTAGCCACTAATGAGATGATCCCCAAAGCCTGGGCTTATATCCCCATGCTGTCTCTTTATAACCTTGTGGTTTTGGCAAGTCACCTAATCTTTCTAAGCCCTGATGTCCTTTGTGGGGCGGGGAGGTGGGGAGAGAATGCTGTGATTTGGAAGAATGGAAAGATGTATTTAAGCTGAGCCTTATTTCATGGCCATTTTCTTAGATTAAAAATGTCAAATATTGGCAGTGTTACTTGGTTCAATCTAATATATAAAATAGTTGGCACATAGTATACACTCAATTATAGATAATACAATTAGTATAATTCTTTTTCAAGGTACTTTTTGCTATTTCATTCATTATAAAGTCACATTTGCACCAACCCACCACCTTAATAACTATGCAGTGGGTCCATGGGTAAGGTGTTGATTGCCTCAAATGCCTTGAAAAACAGTTAAAAAAAAGTTTTTAAAAAAAGTGAAAATCCATTTCATGTGGTGGCGATTTCTTCTCTTTCCTCTTTGTAATCATGTTAGACAGAAGTAAGAGTGAATGACAACCAACAAGTATTTTAATTCCCTGGTTTGGCAATATCCAAATCCGACTCCCTGGGGTAAGTTATTTTAGAATTGCTGCAAGATTTGTTTAACAACTTCTGTGGCACAAAAAGTATCTTAAATCGAATCATTCTTAAATGGAAATCTTCACATTTCTTTCATTGTTTTCTTATAGCTAGGTAGTAATAATATCAGCCAAAATTAAAAAAAAAAAATCACGAATCAAGTATGGTCCTAAGTCTACCACATATGTATTCTCAACAATCCCATGAGGTAGGTGCTGATACTTGCCCACTTCAAAAATGAACTGAGGCATGGAGGGTGTAGGAATGCTGATAGTACTGACTCCGTCTTTGGCCCTCCATCTTGTTCATGTCTGTGCGATGACTTGCCTCAGGGTTACGTGTTCCAGGACCCTCGGAGGTTCATGTACACCCTGACCAGAATGCAGGAAGGCTCACTCTGGTCCTCCTTCAACTTCTTTAGATAGTTAGTAGAGGTAACATAGTTTCCTCGCTCACCTTCCTGGCTCACAGGTGGCCCCACAGGTCTGTTAAGTGGTAGACCTTTGGATCTCACCACAGCGCTCTCTGCACATGCTTCGCTCTATAAAATCTGTGGACTGAGGGCTGGACTCTGTGGAGAACAGTTGCGCAGCATTGTTAACTGCCCAATCCCCAATCCGTAAGTTACCTTGAAGAAAACTGTAGACTCTATGGGGTGTCCTGCTTCATTTTCTGCTCTCCAAGTGCCTTCTCAGTTTGGGAGATACTTTACAGCCCCTCCTCCAACTTCTGATAGAAAGTGACTTGCCAAGATCACTGAATTAGTAAACGTCAAGCTAGAATTCGATTCGAGATGATCTGATATTTGAAATTTGCACACTCTTTTCTTCACACTATCTAGTGTGAATATAGTAATCCTTCAGTAATGATAAGTAATATAAATTATTGGAAGTGGGAAACAGATACAGATTCCAGAATAAATACTTTGGCACCATGGTGATAAAGAATAACACACTCTTTTATTTTTGTTTTCTTCCTCCCTACCTGGCCCAGGCAATGAACTAATAACTTACCTGCAAATCAAACCTTCCTATATGTAGGTTTTTTTGAATCTTTTCTTTTGGACCACAGTGTTTGGTTCTTACTATTGATTAGGCATTACCTGTACTGTCTTGTATCTTTTAACATCAACCATCTTACATTGTTATGTGAGCCATTTTCCTTCCTTCCTTCCTTCCTTCTTTCCTTCCTTCCTTCCTTCCTTCCTTCCTTCCTTCCTTCCTTCCTTCCTTCCTTCTTTCCTTTCCCTTCTCCCTCCCTCTCTCTCCCTTTTTAAAAAGTGTATTTATTGAGCTCCTCCTATGTTCTAGTCAGAGAGCTAGAATCTAAAGTGACTCAAGCAGAACCACTGTTCACAAAGATTCAGAGCCCAGATGGAAATACAAGAAAACAATTAAGTTCAATGAAGGATTGTAGGAACTACAAAGATGTATATGGAAGGTGTGGGGAGGGTGAAATGTATTATGATTCTATTTAAGAAGTAGTCATTTTTTAGGGAAGCATTTGAAGGTGAACTTATATGATGTCTGGAATTTGCTTTAACTTACTCTAGGGACAATATCTAGACAAAAGAGGGGTAGATAAATGAAAAAATAATGGCAAACTTGATCACTGTTAGAACTGGGAGCGCATCACATGGGCAATCATTATATTATTGTCTCCAATTTTCCATATATTTGAAATTTATGGTAAAAATGTTTTAAAAATACATCACCGGCATAATTAACATTTACAGAATACTTACTAAGTGGCAGGTACTAAATGCTTTTCCTGTACAAACTTATTCAACTCTCACAACTACCTGTGAGGTAGGAGCTATTATTGTACCTGTTTCACAAGTAAGAAAACTCACACAGAGAGGTTCAGTAAGTTATCTAGTTCCACAGAATTAGTGAGTAGGGGAGCTGGGTGGTCTCTCCATATCACATCATTTCTCAGCATAGGGTAACTATTGTAATACATAATGATAGCTATTTAGTATTTATAGGAACTATGCTAAATTCTTTACATATAGTATTATATTTAATCCCTGCAAAAATATAAGGACGCTCAAGGATCCCTTTTATGGTGGCATGGATTGGCCAGGAAATGTGGTAGGATGGGCAAGAAGTGATGCCTGAGTTGAGTTGCTATAGCTGAAAGACTATCTTCCAGGATGGAAAGGATGTGATCCCATTCTAGGCAGTGGGAGAATCCTAACCCCACAAAGATGTGGTGGTTCACACTGATGCCTGCTGAGGAGGAGAATTAGGTGTGAAGTGAGTAGTACAAGGGTTGGGCAAAGTTGGATAACCAGGAATAAGAGGGATCTGGAGGTTCTCATGACTTGGTAAGCAACTGGGGCACCATTCTGAAGTTATGAAAGAAACACTATCAAGTTATAAGCAAGAAAGTGACAATACCAGATTTAGTTTTGTAAAAGTAAACTAAGGGGCCCTGACGGGTGTGAATCAGATGGGGCAACGTGCAATACGTGACCGATTCCATTGGTTTGTTTAATGGGTGCTTTGAATGCACATTTGGTCATGCTGATGAAGTCTATGCAATGTTGTGTTACTTCTCTAGTCCCCGAAGACAAAAACAAAACAAAAGAAATAAACCACACTAGCTTTCACTTTTTCTGTGCCTTTTCTCTCTCATGCACACAATGCCTACTTAAATAATAAGCTCTCAAAGGGCATTAAATAAATGTGGTGCACCAAGTCATTTTCTTACCATAGTCCATTTTTTAATTAAAAGAAAAATGAATTCCCATAGGTCAATCTTTGAGGTCACCACTCTTTATTCTGTGGCTTAGATGACTTGAAGTTCATCTTAACTATTAAGAAAATGATTTTGCTTTAGCTTCATTAAGTATGTGGTTACATCTCTCATGTGTAATAAAAATATTTATTTCCAGGGATTCTGAAAGAGGAGGAAATCTAAATTGCTTCATCCTCTGGCATGTACTCTTTTCTCACAGTTTATAGATGCTATTTTTAATAGGCAACTTTACTACCACATTGACCTTTCTCCAAAACTCCTGGGTCTGAAAAAATTATATCTCATCAATTAGTCTCCCTGGAGCATCTTAAAATGACAAATGACTTGTTGGCACGAAAGAAGGGAAAGGAAGCTTTTCTCAAGGAGCAAAGGAATATCTGCTAAAAAAAAAAAATCATAGCTGATCTGTGCCTATTTAGTTTATGCCTTGAACTCACCCTTCTTCTTTCAAAATTGCATCTATTTTGATCTTTGGGGTACTCTAGCTCAAAAGTCTGATTTAATATGCATTAGGAATGCTCTAAATTTTACATTGTAGAAAATGTACCATCTGCCATGCAAGATTTTACTCTTGAAGCTTCCAAAACTATCACAATTTTTCTAGTTTTATTGTAATATATAATACTTTTGTATGTGTGTCTAGTGTGACTGGTCCCTACAATCACTTCTGCTGGAGACCCTTTATGCAAGACTAACCATATCTGTACCAAACATCGGTAACTCAGAAGTTGAGCTGGGTAGTTCATTCATTCAACAGATCTTTATTGAAGGCCATGTCTGGGCCAGGTACTGGGATTCTACCAGTGAACACAATAGACCTTAGGGAGTTACGGTAAAATTAATCTATACTAGCAATTAATTTATGCTATAATATGAAGAACTTGGAGTGTTTAAGCATGTTCACATTTAGCAAGTAGAGGCCCTCTGCACTGAATTTCTTTGCTTATGCTGCTCAAAGTTCTTACCCACAAGGAGGACCATGAGCCTGACCTGAATGGAAGTCAGCACATGGCTGCCTTCATGAGAAAGTCTTTCTAGGAAAAGAAAAATAGCTGAAATGAACAGAATGCCTAGTGATTAGATAATTTACATTCTGGTACAGTCTGCTTATCTCATCATGCACATTCTACCAAGGTCCTAGTCTTGCTACAGACTAGTAAGAAACAACTTGTAGGTGGGCAGGTGGTATTCTCATCTCACTTGGGATTGCATTGCTCTTGACTATATTTCTGCTTTCTTGAATTACCAAGTATAGACTTGATTCCCAAATCCTATAATTTGAATGCATGTTCCAGGAAAGACTAACTCTTAGCTTTAAAGGTCCTGAAGAATTTTAGTTCAGAAGGAGATTTTGGGGAGCAACACAGGCACAATTGAGAATGTAGAACAGACCCATGTTCCTGTCCTTCAACTGCATTCCCTTCATCACTCAGGTTAAGATTCTACCATCAGTTCCTTTGGAAGAAGAAATTGGAGTACGATCAGTACTTACTATGTTCTCATTGAAGTAGCTTCTCAAACTTAATGTGCATACCATTTCCTGGAGACCTTGTGAAGAATACAATTCTTATTTAATAAGTCTGGGGCTGGACTAAATTTCTACAGTTTGGACAAGTGTCCAGACAATTCTAATGCTGTTGGGACAGTGGGCCACACTGAGTAGGGAGGATTGGGGTTTGAAGTATTTCCAGTTCACTGCACAACCACTGCAGAAAACCGGACTTAGTCATTCTCAATGTATTCTTTTGCTGTTTTAATACAGACAAGAAT
The DNA here is from genome assembly GCF_010015895.1 of Lontra canadensis. Taxonomy (NCBI): domain Eukaryota; kingdom Metazoa; phylum Chordata; class Mammalia; order Carnivora; family Mustelidae; genus Lontra; species Lontra canadensis. Next base: position 22,177,449 of record NW_022631003.1, on the reverse strand, counting down.
TAAAGATCCTCTATCTTATGTCATATTCTAGTGTTATTGAAAACTTGTAACAATTATGCATAGATTCACTCATTGCTTTCTCTTAACATCTATATTTGCATAGGTATTAATAATTAATTTTTTAACCTATACTCGGTACTTTTGCATAAAGTTGGACTGTGTAGGAACAAAGGATCTGACTATTTCCAGAAAGTTGTTCAGATGGCTCCACAAAGCATGGGAATCTAGAGTTCCGCAGCTCTCAGGAAGGTACAAATAGGGCTTGGGTAAATAAAAATTAGAGAATCTTTCAATAAGTTCCTGTAGAGACAGGGAATTAATGTAAAATTTGTATCCAAGCCACTTTCCCACTTCTTCTCATACAGTGTTATTGATTTTCTATTACTATTTGTCTCTGGCCAACCACTGACACAAGGTCAAATTCATAAAGGTAATGAAGAGAAAAGCAGGGAACTCACGTGTTGTCGTTCCCAACCTGGAGAAATCTGCACAACCCCACTTAGTCACGGAGAAGATTATTTCAGTTGCCAAGAGAAGAGGAAGTGGTGAAACCCCTGCCAGGAGATAAAAAAAAAAAAACCCTCTAATTTCCTAACAGAGGGCTGTCAATAAGCATCTGGGAAATTGGATTAACAGCAAAGAGCCGGGATTTAGCTTGACCATTAATCATGGTGTGTGGGAAATGTTAAGTAAGCTTGAGACTCACAATCCAATCATTCGTTCAACCTGACAAGGACAGGGCATTGCAAAAAATTCTGAAATTATTTTTTCTCCCAAAGATTGATTGATTGATTGATTTGCCAGAGAGAGAGTGAAAGAGTGAAAGAGAGTGAAAGATCACAAGCAGTGGCAGCGGCAGGCAGAGGGAGAAGCAGGCTCCCCACTGAGCAAGGAACTCCCAGCAGGACTTGATCCCATGATTATAACCTGAGCCAAAGGCAGACGCTTGACTGATTGAGCCACCCATGCGTCCCAAAAGTCAAAATCTCAAGTGTGTGACTTTTAGTACTTCTCAAGAAAACTTGTTCAATGAATGTGAACTAGACACTGCGCTAAGTATAGGAGATACAAAGTTGAATAAGATATAGTCCCTGTCTTCAAGTGGTCCACTGTTATGGGACTCACAGAGAAATAATTATAGACTAAAATATGTGAGACCTATTATCTCATGTCTGTTATACGATCTCTGAAGTTAGATAGGAGACTTTACTGGTTTAATAAAGCTCTTTATCATGTGATTAGTTCCTGTTGGCATAAGTCTGGGGCAGGACTAAATTTCAAAAGGAATTTGAAAGGAAAATTTTATTCTCTTTTTCATGAGAGCCTTTTAATATTTGAAGCTGGCTATCATAATTATATGTAGATACTTCTTCAAACTAAACACTTGTTTCCTGTTGAAAGATTAACAGAAAAAAAAGTAATAAAAAAACATATAGTTCATTCTCAGCACATTATTTTATTTCCATAATCAATAGAGTGTATAATAAATTGATTTGAACAAACCAAAGCACTGATTTTTATAAGAAAAAGTGGACAGAAAGAAGGAAAAGCTGGGGACAACTTGGAACAGCAAGTTTTGCTTACCTTTTCTTGAGCAAGTTGATTAGCTGGGAGATTGCAAAGAAGCCCTATAGGGTATTTTGCCCTTGGGCAGCTGGATGGGTCAGCAAGGGAAGCAATTTAGGTTATTTACGGATTTTCCAAAATGTGAGTATTTTTCTATGAAGCTTGCATGGCAGCTGTTTCTGTATTTGTCTCTGTGTTCTTTCTTAGCCTCTCCATCTTTGCTACATCAGCTCTGCACAATTTTTCTTCTTAGAACTTCTCATGCACAAATGCCTTCTAGATTTCACACCATCTTGGTGGAATTAGCTTTTGAAATTACTCTTGAAGAAATTAATGGGAAGTTTTGGCCTTGCACTCTCTATGGTAACATTGTAGGCTTAAAAAAATAATTGGTAGATTTAGACCAATTTTCCATGCAAAATCAAGTACAGATTTGGAAATGGTATTTTCCTAAGTGGCTATATTAGATGATTAAAAACTTTTTTCAAGGGACGCCTGGGTGGCTCAGTTGGTTGGACGACTGCTTTCAGCTCAGGTCATGATCGCGGAGTCCCGGGATCGAGTCCCGCATCGGGCTCCCGGCTCCACGGGGAGTCTGCTTCTCCCTCTGACCTTCTCCTCGCTCATGCTCTCTCTCACTGCCTCTCTTTCAAATAAATAAATAAAATCTTATAAAAACTTTTTTCAAGAATAAAAATAATCATAGCCATTTCCCTCCCTTTTCTGGCATTTTTAAGAATAAAATGTTGGTCAACACTTTCTTGTTTCTTTTATAGGTGTTCAGATAATTGAGTTTCTGGCCAAGGTAACTGTGAGAAAGAGAAGCCATCCTAAAAGATAATTTATGATTATAATTGAAGCAGCTAAATGAACTAAAAATTTGAAATAAAGACTGTCAAAAGCATGAACCAGAACTTTATGACTCTTAGAAAGATACTTAACAGAAAGAGCACATCTCTAGCGAAACAAGCTTAAGTCCCCAATTTACCAGGAAAAACTAAAATAGCTTCCGTGCTGAGGACTGAGTTAGGGCAAGATAGAATAAAGGAGGGAAGGAAAGGAGAGGTTTTATGCCAATATGCTTCGCTAGCTTCTGACTGAGAAATAAGCATTTACTGACAACCTGTGAGACGTAAGGCCCCGTGTTAGGATTTTCAGGCTTTTGGAACATTTTGTGTATGGCCTACAGAACCATGGCATTAGCATTATTAGGGATTCTGTGATAAATGAATCTAAATCACACAAAGGCAAATGAACAGAAAGATCAATTGTTCCCCTTCTCATTACGTTGCAATTCATGTTTTGTAGTTTTTAGATAAATGGAAATAGTTATTCAGTATACAGACCCTTAAACTTTAATTTTCAACGTTACTTGATCCCAAGTTGGTAGTTTTAAACCCTGTTTCTTTCAGTTATGGAAACCTTTGCTCAAATGAAATCTGTTTCCCACTTCAAAAAATTTTGTTTAATCATTTAAAATCTTCTAAAATCTTTTTTCAAATCCCCAAAAAAGTGTGATTCTAAAACATATTAGTGCAGTTTTATTCAAAGCATATAGTCACCCAGTGTAAAAAATCACACCAGTCATTAACTGTATCAAGGACATCTATTCATTTGGGTTGTATTTTTCTTTAAGGACAAAAAGGTGGGTTTGTGTGCATGTGTGTGAGTGTGTATTGTTTTGTTTTTGTTTTTGGCTTATAACAACACCCATTTCTTGTCTTACAGTTCTGGAGGTCAGAATTTGAAATCAATTTCACTGAGCCAACATCAAGATGTCCCAGGGCTATGCTCCTTCTGGAGGCTCCAGGGAGCAATCAGTTTCTTTGCCTTTTCCAGCTTCTGGAGCTTGATTAGGTGCATTCCTTGGCTCTAAGCCCCTTCCTCCATCTTCAAAGTCAGCAACACAGCATTGGCCCCAGTTGTTATGTTGTCCTCCTTTGTTCTGTGGTCAAATTTTTGTCTCTTTCTCATAAGGACGGTAGCTCACTAGCTTACTGTAAAAGGCTAGAACTCAGAACAGCCAGATGGAAGAGACACATAGAGTAAAGTATGGGGAAAGGGGCTTGGAGCTTCAATGGTCTATCCAAGAATGACACTTTCCCCAAATCTCCACGCATGCATCATCAAGAACCTCCACTTAAGGTATTTTGTGAAATGTAATACTGTTTCCAGTAAGTAATAGCTAGCACTTGGTAGTATAAATCTTTGAGGAGAATGTAAAGATTTGTCAAATATTCATTTATAAAAGAATTACAAAATACAACATTATCCAAGACAATTACTTGTGTTTGTTTATTAAGTCACTCTCTCTCTTTTTTTCAAAGATGTTACTTATTTATTTGACAGAGAGAGAGAGAAAGAGCACAAGTAGGCAGAGTGGTAAACAGAGGGGGAGGGAGAAGTGGGCTCCCCGCTGAGAAGAAAGGCCAACAGGGGGCTCAATCCCAGGGCCCTGGGATCATAAGCGGAAGGCAGATGCTTAACCAACTGAGCCACCCACGTGCGCTAAGTCATTTTCTGATAATGACTCAACTAGTTACAAACTGGAGTTTAAAAAAAAAAAAAAGAAGTTACAAGAATGTTAATTAAGGGTTTTCTTTGTTCCAAAACAGGAGCAGCTAAACTCATGTCTTAACAAACAGAAAAACAATTTTTGGTGCCTTATCCAATGAAGCCATGAAAACGTCTCTCACAGTGAAACATTTGATTTTAACAGCCAGAGTATAGAACTGTTAATAAAAAAGTCTTACTTCTTTTGAAATATATATAAAATGTGGTAGCTGACATTGTACATTGATTTCAGAGTGTACAAAATATTGGAAAAAATCTAATTTGTAAGAATTGGTTTTCAAAAAGAACAGTATCCTGTAGGGCAGGAAATAATAACACTGTGTTAGAAAATATCATAAGGCATTTTTCAGATGCTAGTCTCACCAGAAAATCTGGCATTTCCAGGTTAAGAATTCATAGTTTCAACCATGTGTGAGTGACCCCAAAAACATTTCATAATTTTGCTCACATATGAATCTGAGCCTAGTGAGTGAAAACAATAAACACGGTAGTAAATGATTCTGGCAGAATTTCCAGCATTCTTCTCTCAAGGAGTCTTGATGGCTCTCTCTTTCCTGATTCAGTGATAATTATTTAGATTGTTTTTAGACTGCTTGAAGCTTGTTGCCTAGCCAAGATAATTTATTTTCCCACAAATTGTAACAGGGCTAGGCTAAATATAGTAAAATGACCCCAAAGGATGCTCTGAGTCTTTGTGGTAAATCACAGACTATTTGAGGATTAAGCTCTTTTTCAAAAATGGAATAACATGAAACCACTTTCCAAGTGGACTATTGCCTAAGTTAAGCATCAAGGTAGAATTTAGTATTGTCTTTTAGACTCTCCACGTTAAAAATCAAATGTGGCCGCCAAGTTCTAAGGTCAAGGTTGAATGGGCTCAACTGCTCTGTTCAGACTTCAGGCTAGTACTGAGGATGCACTGGAACATTCTGTTTTGAATATGGACCACTGTTGATTATGTTGAGATCTTAAAGACCTACTGTTTTTTGCTTTTAGCTTCTCCATAGACACAGTTATCTTTTCTGTTCCTTTTCCAAGGGTGACATGTACGCAGGAGGTGGAAACAAAGGAGATTATTTAAAGAAGTTTAAAAAAACAGGGTCTTAACTATAGAGAACAAAGAGATGGTTACCAGAGGGGAGGTGGGCAGGGGGTGGGGGTGAAAGAGGTGAAGGGGATTAGGAATGTGCTTATCATGATGAGCTCTGAGTAATGTGGAGAATGGTAGAATCCCTATATCATACACCTGAAACTGACATAACACTGTAAGTTAATTATACTCAAATTTTTAAAAAAGTTAAAAACTAAAAAATATATTAAAATTAAAGAAGTTAAAAATAAGACTGCTTCCTTCAAAGAAAACTTACTTTGGTCACCAGGAAAAAGACTTGCATATAATTCTTGACTTCACTGACACATGAAATAACAGCCTACATTTTGTGTATAGCCAATGGAAGCAAATTTCCAGAAACATTGAGACCATAGCTAATCTCTGAATAAAACAAATTAGGAGACGGCGGGATTAAAAATCTGAATAACTGGGGCGCCTTGGTGGCTCAGTGGGTTAAAGCCTCTGCCTTCGGCTCAGGTCATGATCCCAGAGTCCTGGGATGGAGCCCTGCATCGGGCTCCCTGCTCAGCGAGGAACCAGCTCCACCCCCATCCTCTCTGCCTGCCTTTCTGCCTGCTTGTGATCTCTGTCTATCAAATAAATAAATAAATAATTTAAAAAATCTGAATAATTGCTTTGATTGACTCTGGAAGTAAATGTACCTTCTGAATTAACAAACATCCTTCTTCTTAAAATAAGTAATTTTAAAAATTACTGAATGACCATTCTCTTTAAGATACAGTTCAGATACCAGTTTTTATAATAACTTCTATTCTCATAACAGTTTACTTCTTCAGACTTTAATTTAGTGAGCTAACATTTCCTCATTACCAAAAATACTGCATAATTGTCCATGTAATTTCTTTAGGAAGATAATTGGGTAGCATCCAGATCTCGGTTTGGAAAATTAGCTGTCAGGCACAGAAAATTTCTGTGTGCCAAGATTTAAGCCACTATCCTTCTGATGTTATCGTCAAATATCATGAGCTCTATTGGATGTAGGAGTCAGTAATAAATCACTCCTTCAATAAGAAACCTATGGTGTCCCCAACATGAATTACCTTGCATTTCTTTTTTTTTTTTTTTAAAGATTTTATTTATTCATTTGACAGAGATCATAAGTAGGCAGAGAGGCAGGCAGAGAGAGAGGAGGAAGCAAGCTCCCCGCTGAGCAGAGAGCCCCACTTGGGGCTCCATCCCAAGACCCTGGGATCATGACCCGAGCCGAAGGCAGAGGCTTTAAGCCACTGAGCCACCCAGGCGCCCTTACCTTGCGTTTCAATCCCACCTAGAGTGTTCTCTGTAGTACTGCTTACATTTCTATTAGACACAATAATATTTTTACTATTGGCAGGACTTTTCCACCAACTGATAATGAAAAACAGATTTGAATCTGATTTACAAAGTTTACAATTATTTATGTGAACAAGTTAATCTTTGTAATTATACCTGGAAATTATTCATACAAATCCATTTCATCAGAAGTATCAGTAATGTATATAGAATATGCTGGATCATTTTTAACTTCCACTTGATTTCTAGCACATTTTTTGCTTTTTTCATTCTCAGTCTTTTTCTATTGGTAAAAAGGATCTAAAAACACCTGTCCCCCCGAACTACAAAGGAGTGATTTACACAGAATCGCTTTTGTATATTTGGGTCATGAAGATATATTATGTATGGAGAGTCCATAAACCCATATGATGTAAATGATACATAAGAAACAATACATATAATTATTATTTTGATAATGCCTCAGTTTAATTAATAGATACTGATACCTGATGCTTACATTGGAGATGAAACTAAGCAAATATGATTGCCTTAAGGAATCTTTAATAGTGAAATGTTATTTATGAACCTTTCTTATTAATTATTTCAAAAACATTACCATGCCCCTTCCCCCACTGCCCTGCTCAAGACCTAACTTGGTTGCTTGTTCAAAGAAAGGCTTCACGTACTATATTTTGTTTCTAATGTCGACCATAGCTATTTTTTTCCCTGTAATTTAGATGGATAAATAATTTTTTTTCCTAATCCACCCTTTTTGGGATCCACGAGCCTTTGTTTTTTGGAGACATCACTCATACTCCAATCTGGAAGGCAAAGAGTGACAGGTCTGTACCTGGGGCTCGGGGTGCCCCGCCATGGCTTCACCCTCAAGGAAGGCAGTCCTTACATTTCAGAGGCTGTCATAAAAGAGATGGTTCTAAATATGCAGGTTTTCAGCGCTGCCTTGCTTGGTATCAAATGTCCTCCAGAAGATGATCCTCTGGTTCCTGCCTTAACCACACAAAAAACACCACCCATCCAGCCTCATCCTGCTGTGGACACCAGTAATCTTTTGAGGGGCTCCGGGACATCCCATCTGCAAGACCCTCCACTTCTCTTCCCAACATCGGGCCTTCTTCCTTCCTTCCCTGTTCAGGATTCACCTTTCTGACACCCTCCCAGAGTAGGCCCCCTTCATAGCTCTTCCAACTCTGGAGCTGTCCTTCAAAGCACTAGCCCAGCTCACCACCCATCCAATATGATTTAGTACCTCTCAAATAACAAGCAAATAATCAAAATGCTTAATGTGATTATCAGCCTTTAAGTCCAAAACTTCTATACAAACACAACACAAGACACCATCTTGAATGCCAAACACTGCACTTTTCCTTAGAAATGTTCTTGGCCTTGATTAAACACTTAAAAATCTCCATTATTAGATTAGGATATTGAGGCACAGTAATTTGCCTCTGACTACACACTAAGAAAAGGAGTGGGAAAAACTTGATTCAATTTCAGGACCATCTTTGCTCACATACTTGGTTCTTTTTCTTTGCCACAGTGATTTTCGATGGTGATTTATTCAACAAAAATTCTATTGTTAGAATTAGGCACCAGTGAGGAAAAAATGGTCATGGAGTTTAACTAGTTTGTGCCAAATCTGATTAACATTTGTCCTCCTATTGAAAAAGGCCAGAGATCATGTTGCATTTAGGGAATTATTTTTCTTATGTGTTTCACAAGCTGTGTCTATTGATGTCATACTTGTGGTGTCATTTTCATGCAAACTTTTATTGCTTTTCTCTACATTGGTAAATTTCCCCCCTTCTTTCTACCTATCTGTCTCTTTTTCCCTCCATTATCCTGTAGCTAGTAACTCTTTATTAGACCTTAATCAGGCAGGTGTGATTACCAGGAGGTTATATTAAGCTCATCGAATCCAGTGGTGCCTACTCTGGGAGTAAAGGGGAGAGGAACAGATTCTAAGAAGTTGATGAAAGGACACTTTTCATGGGTTGTCACTAAAACATTACTTTTACACTCTTGTCTGCTGCTTATCAGAAGTGTTAATGCTGCTTTCACAAATGAAAGCAAAACACTGCCTTGGCTTGTACTCCTTCTAATTAACTGTAAGTGCCAGGGGAAAAACTCCTTTGTAAATTCACATTTCTCAGAGAGGCAACCAACACTGGGTCTATGAAGCTGGCAAGACCTCTGAGCCCTTTGTTGTCAGGCCTCTCAAATTTGGAACATCTTAGGGAAATTAAATTGGCACAGTGAGAGACAAAACCAGGTTTTGAAATTAGCTACAGTGTTTTGACACAGTGTGATATTCATTGGCTGACTCCCATTTGTTTCTAGAATCTGGTAAACGGATGACATCGATCAAGCTAGTTATCATTATAAAATATTATTTTTAAAATAATATCTCTAGGAGGTTAATCTAGAAATCCTATTTATTCAAGAAAACAAGGAAATGAAAATATAATTGAATTATACCCAACTTTTCTTGAGAGTCTCCTAGCCACAAAACACTCTGATAAATAGGTCCTAGAAATACACAGTGGTGTTGTCATTCCTTATCTCTTGAGGTTTACAATCTATCTGGGGATATTGGACAAACATTTAAAAAACTAGCATAAGTATGAAGTAGCTTATGTCAAAAGACAAAATACAGACAAGTGTTTAGAGTAGGTAATGATCACAAAAGTTCGCATTTTCAGGTAAAGTTTTCTAGAGGGAACTAGGACTTGAACTCAACTTTGAAGAAAACGAGACTAAATATTAATATTAATAGCAGTACCATGCATTAGACCCTTTTGTGTCAAACCTGGTGCTTTCTAAGCATCCACCACTCTTAACAGCCCAAGGAGGTTGATAACAGTATCACCATTTTCACATAAAGAAACTGGAGCTAAGAGAAATTACACTGTATTATATGACTTTTTAGAGTGGAAAATCAGGTGCATTTTTAAAAATTTTCACACCTCAAAGATAATGTATGTGAAAAAAAAAACCTATATAGCAAGTCTGACTACCATCAAGGTTAAAATTTTTTTTTTCAAATGACATAAATTAAAAATGGAACCTCTCAGGCACCTGGGTGGCTCAGTGGGTTAAGCTTCTGCCTTCAGCTCAGGTCCTGATCCCAGGTTCAGGGAATTGAGTCACAGGATTCCTTGTTCAGCAGGGACTCTGCTTCTTGCTCTCCCTCTGCCTGGTGCTCTGCCTGCTTGCACTCTCTCTCCCTCTCTCTCAGTCTTGAGGGAGAGAGAGCATGAACAGGGGGGAGGGGCAGAGGGAGAAGGACAATCAGACTCCTTGCTGAGTGGGAGCCCAACTCTGAGTCAAAGTGCTTGATAAATTAAAAATTGATTCAGGGGTCCAATCACCTTTATTGAAAATAGGATTGTTTTAGGATGCCCAGGTGCTCACTTGGTTAAGTGTCTACCTTTGGCTCCGGTCATGATTCCAGGGTCCAGTGATGGAGTCCTACTTTGGACTTCCTGCTCAGCAGGGAATCTGTTTCTCCCTCTCCCTCTGCTCCTTCCTCTGCTCATGCTCTCTCTCTCTCTCTTTTGCTCTCTCTCTCTCTCTCAAACAAATAAAAGAAATCTTAAAAAAAAAATAGAACCTCTCATGACAGATCCATTCTCCAATACTGTGGCTGTTTTGTCAAACATAGGATGTCTCTGATTTTTTTCTTTTTAAGATTTTATTTATTTGTTTCAGAGAGAGAGCACAAGTGGGGGAGACAGGCCAAGGGAGAGGGAGGGAGAGAAGGAGAAGCAGGCTCCCCGCTGAGCAGGGAGCCTGATGTGGGACTCGATCCCAGAACCCTGAGATCAGGACCTGAGGATGTCTCTGATTTTTATTTGGGGAGAGATACATGACAACACAGCCTTCTATACAGTATTAAAGTTAAAATGACTATATGTATCTGTCTTTTTCTAATGTGAGATAATGAAAAAAGAACAGTGATGATTCTAGAACAAACCAGTAATTACAAACACCATTGCAAATCCTGCCCACGCACCCTGCCCCAGATCTTGCACAGGGAAGCTTCCAGGCATATCCAAAGGATGGCAGTATTCAAAAGGTTAATATAAAATCTGTATTCTCTCTTGGAACAATAGAATCTCAATTCTTGAGACCAAAATTAAATAATGGTAAAAGAGGGTACTTGAAAAAATACTACTTAAGAAAAGAGGGTACTTAAGAGAATAATCTTGAGGTAGAGTCTGGGATTTTAAGGAAATCAAGTGAGTCCTTTTCATCAAATTCCCCATCCTGTTCCAGCAGTGCCTGTTTTCGCTCCTCATTTAATTTCCTCATCTTGTAGGAGCAGTCAACTTTGAAATTGCCAGGAAGGCAAAGAGAATAAGCCTGATAAATAAATAGATGGTTGCAAGTCTCTTACACAAAGATCAAAGACAAATTTGAAGGAATGGTCATCTCTATGCTTATTCTTTGTAGTTTTCATTTTCCCCTCCTTTTTTTTTTTTGAAATCCTATAAGATATAATTTTCATATCTGATGAACATAATCAAATGTATAAAGGAAGAGAAAGTAAAAAGGTGTTGGATTATTAAAAGAGAAGAGTTAGGAACCCCAGTTGTAACAGCAGGGTAGGAAGTTCATCATGGGTTATAGTAATAAGTAGTAGAGTTAGGAGCTATACAATAATGTACATAGAGCCTGTGATCATTAATCGTTCTTCTTTGGCGCTCCAAGGAGATGGTAAGCTACCTGAAGGGAAGGAATGTATTGGATGCTCTTTCTGTTTCCAGAAGAGCTCAAAGAATGATATCTTGAAGTTCCTTTTGGATGAGACACCCTAGTACTACATTCCAGGGATTCAATCAATACTTTCAGGTTTGGCGATCAATTGAATTAGGAAAAGAAACCGGTAATTTTGTGTTTATGAACAAAATGAATTTCCATGAACCTTTGAACAAACAGGATTATGACTACAGGTTATATGAAGGACTAGACTCACATTTGTTCTTAGATTTCTCTAAACAATGCTGAGTCAAAACAAAACAAAACAAAACAAAACAAAACAAAACACCAGAGTGTAGGTCAGAATATAATTTCAGCACTAACTGAGAGATGAATCTCATCTTAAGGCAATTGATGAGGGGACCTGGGGTCTGAGGTAGGTTGAGGAATTGTGGCATATAATCCAAAACTCAGGGAAATCACTCAGACTGTGACAGAATTAAATAGTAGAAATAACAAATGATTGCAAAATACTTTATGTACCCAAACTATTATTTCTACCTCTTCATTTTAGTTTCTATTTCTTTTTTTTTTAAGATTTTATTTATTTATTTGAGAGAGAGAGTGTGTGTGCATGAGTAAGGGAGGGGCAGAAGGAGAGGGAGAAGTAGATTCCCTGATGAGCTAGGAGCCTGACTTGGGGGCTTGATCCCATAAAACTGGGATCATGACCTAGCCGAAGGCAGAGGCTTTACTGACTGAGCCACCCAGGCATCCCTTAATTTCTGTTTCTAATCAAGACAGTCTATTTACTACTTATTCTATAATATTTGATGTTTAAGTCCATACTATTTTCGTGACTAGAGAAAAATCAAGAAAAGGAAAATACTGTGTGGTTTCACTTTCTACTGGTGCAAAATTTGCTCCTTCTATGATTTTTTTTTTGTTCTTATTGTGTCAAGTGTAACCAAAAGTCAGAAAGTTAACAAAATATTATATGATCCTTTCTGAGCCTCATCATTTTTATGTGGCATTTTAGGCACTCTCTACAAACATAATTATATCAGGACACTTTGAATTTACAGCACTTATTTTTTACTGTGACCTGATTTCAAACCCTTGAGAAGACATTCAAAACTAAATTTAATCTAAGACCATGTCATCATTACCTTTGTTTAACCAAGAAGGCTCACTGGAGAAAAAAAAAATGCATATAAAACAGCCTAATGAGAAAGTGAGCAAACAGAAGGGCTATAATACCAAAGGAAGAAGATTAAAATCTGTATCTATATCACTTTCAGAAATGACAGTATTTCAAGGTGGACATTGCACATAAGACTACAAGAAAAATTGATGTTGATTAAAACATGTTCTCGGATTGAAGTTGCAGGGTTCATGATTGATTTCGCTGTTACAGAAACAAGAATTTCACTTGAAGTTTCACGGCTCTTTGTGTCTTTGCTGGGCTTACAGAAACCATTTCCCTGCACGTACCCCTACATGTGTCATGCAATTTATTTTAATATTAACCATGTACGATGACTGCACTCACAGTGGCCAGTAGAAGATGGATGGTGTGTGTCATCATTTGTGGTAATTACAAATCCAACCACATCGGAGTTAAAAATAGCGAGTTATGGTTACAAGAATATTATAGTAGACTCAGGTGACCCCTGAATTCTGGTTCCAACACTGACACTAACTTCTTAGGGCATGGTGAGCAAAAGACTAATACTAAATTGTATAATGAAAATTTAAATGAAATGACCTTAATATCTTAATCTGAAATAAAGTTTCCTTTAGCAACAACACAAAAATATTTGGAATTTTTACTTGATGCCACAATTGGAAACCTCATGTTCACTTCCTTTTCTACTTTTTTTCACTGTACCTCATGTTTTACTCCTTTCTTTCTGCTCCATTGTTAAGACAGTATACATCCATCATTCTTAATAAAAGAGAACTGTTTATCACCAACTCATCTTCTAGTATGAAAAAAGCGAGTCACTCAGGATATATTATTTAGAAGAGTAATAATTAATTGTCTTACAATAAATTAAAAATGAGAAATAGTTACTTTAAAATCCTTGGTCTCCAAGTGTAATACTCTGTGTCGTCATATGAAAATAAAGATGATCTTGGGTAATGGCTTACAAACTTTTTCACCAAAAAGAATACCATTGATTTTTTTTCTCTCTTCATAAATTTTGTATTGTTAAACATTTTTATCTACCTAATAGTTAATTAGAAACTAACGCATTTTCCCATTTGTATTAACCAGGCATATAGGACCATCAATTAATTTCTAATTAATATGAAATAGCACTGTTCGGTGACAAAAAAATTTGGCCCAATGCTCAGAAACATAACGGTTCAGCTCGCCCACACAGTCTTAACGCAGGCAAGTGAGCAATTTCCATTAGAAACACCAAGACAGTCTTTCTGAAATTGGGAATACTTGGATCCTTAGATCTTTCACTAAATCACATTCATGATATATTCATGTGAACGTGACAAAAAAAAATCAGACTTATTTCTTCCCTTAAACACATCCACAGAAATATAGATTGAGTAACTATTTTCTGCCAAGCATTGAGACATATTGACTCTCTAAAGACTCTCTGTAACAAGTCAGCTTCATGTAGAGTAGAAAAAATGTGAATTTTGAGTTCAATAGATCATTTTTTTCTCCCCAATTTTTATTTAGATTCCATTTAGTTAATGTACAGTGTAGTATTAGTTTCAGGTGTAGAATGGAGTGACTGAACACTTCCATACAACACCCGGTGCCCATCACAAGTGCCCTCCTCCAACTCCATCACCTACCTAATGCATCCCCCACACATACCCACTCTGGTAACCATCACTTTGTTCCCTAGAGCTCTCTTTCTTGTTTTTTCTCTCCTCCCCATGTTCATTTATTTTGTTTCTTAAATTCCACATATGAGTGAGATCATATGGTACTGATCTTATTAAAACATTTGTAAATTTTTCCTTAGTTTCAGATTATTCACCTATGAAATGATTAATAGCATCCACCTGAAAACACTGACAACCTTCATGTTATAAAGTATTAGGCACAAAAAACATCATAAAATAACAAAAGCCACGTTTCTGTAATACACAAAATGGTTGAGATCAATGTCCTGATTGTATAAATAACACTTACAGATATATTAAAAGCTTCCCTAAAAGAAAAGTGGGCAAAATATACAAATTTCACTAACAGAGAACACATATGGCCAATATGCATGTAAAAATGTCCAATGCCATGGGTAATCAGAGGCAAATTAAAAAACAACAGCATGTTTTATTTTGTTTTGTTTTTACTGATAAAATTAGCAAAGATTTTTAGAAAGATAGAACTAGAGACTAGTGAGGGATGAATTTTGTTATTCAGTCAAATACTATTTAGTGTCTGTACCAAGCACTCTTAAGATATGGCGATAAAATAGAGAATAAGATGATGAGGTCATGGTGCTTATGGACCTCACATTCTGCAGAATGTGTATGTGTGTATGTGTTTGGTGTTTAGGGGAATCAAGCAATAATCAGGTCAATAAAGTCATAAACTGAGCTGACTACAATGAAGGGAATGAATGGGGGACTCTGATAGAAAATTATGGTAGAGAAGATAGGGAGATGAGGGAAGGGTATATTAAGTTAAAATTGGAACGATTAGAAGTAACTAGCTTTGGGGGTACCTGGGTGGCTCAGTGGGTTAAGCCTCTACCTTAAGCTCGGGTCATGATCTCAGGATCCAGCTCTCTGCTCAGCGGGGAGCTTGCTTCCCCCTCTCTCTGCCTGCTGCTCTGCCTACTTGTGGTCTCTGTCTGTCAAATAAATAAATAAAATCTTAAAAAAAAAAAAGAAGTAACTAGCTTTGTTACAAGCCTTAACAAGCATCCAGGCAAAAGAAATGCCAAGTGTTCAAAGTGATGAGGTAAGAGAGGGCTGAGTGTATTTTAAGAATTGTCAGAAATGCCGGTGGAGTTAGGGTACAGTGGTCAAGCGTGGTGTGGTCAAGCACGGTGTGTCCAAACATAATGTGACAAGATGGGAAGGGACCAGGTCGAAGAGGTCAGATCATTCCGGGCCTTACAGGTCATAGTGAAGGGTCTGAATTTTATTCTTAGTTTGTAAAGTCCAAACAGATATAAACTCTCAAATGAATAAGAAACTAAATGTTTCCTGTGCACATAGAATATAAAATAAAAGCTCACCAATCCACTAGAAATAAAACTACAAAACCTTTAAGTTTTTTTTTTTTTAATTAATATATAATGTATTATTTGTTTCAGGGGTCTGGGTCTGTGATTCATCAGTCTTACACAATTCACAGCACTCACCATAGCACATACCCTCCCCAAGGTCCATCACCCAGCCACCCCGTCCCCCCAATCACCAGCAACCTTCAGTTTGTTTCCTGAGATTAAGAGTCTCCTATGGCAAAACCTGTAAGTTTTAAACTGTCAACATTGATTTAATGTGGTAGATGATGTTTGCTGACCCCAGGATGCATTGCATTAAACATGTGTTTAATACCAAGTGTGACATGTTGGTTCTTTTTAGTAACACATATTAACACCAATCTAACTTTGGTGATTTTGAAACTATCCTTCACTTTGCTTACTATTTATGTTCCACTTGGCTTGACTCCACTCTCTTTCTCATCCCTAACTATTTTCTTTATTCCATGTATCAATCCTTAGAATAACCAGACAAGCACTGCTTGGTATCAGTGACATAACAGACATGTAGACCTCTAGAGGAGATTAAACACTCTGATGGTCACTGCAGTTACTCACGATGGCCAAGATGCGGAAATAGCCTGAGTGCCCACGCACACGTGAACCGATACAGAATGTCCAGTATATACGCACAATGGAATACTCTTCAGCCTTTCAAAAGAAGCCAATCCTGCCCTATGTGACAACAAGAGTGAACTCTGAGGATACTAAGCTAAGTGAAATAAACCAGATCCAGAAAGACAAGTACTGCATAATTCCACTCAGATGAGGCATCTGGAATGGTCAGTTTCATAAAATCAAAGACCAACAAGGTGGTGATGGGTGGTTGCCAGGACCCAGGGAGAAGGTGAAATGGGAAATTATTAATCAAGGCATAAAGTTTCAGCTGAGTGAGCTGAAGAAGCTCTCGTGGTGTGTTGTGCAGCTTCACATCTCCAGTCAACAATGACGTGTAGTTAGAGGATGGATCGCATGTTGAGTTCTCACCGCAATAAAATTTTAAAAAGAAATAGATAAAAGTCAGACCTCAAAGAAATGTCAGCATGTATCAATCTTATTTTCTAGAACTTTGTTATATGTACATATATTCATTTTTATGCATATCAATTATTAAATCAGAAAGTAACATTTAACTGTTTACATAGGAAACTCTCAGTCTTCCAAAAGTATGTCCAGAGACTCGAGGTAGGAAGTACTGCTCTAAAACAGGACTGTGGACTTTCAGAGAAGGGCTCATAAGTCTCAGAATTTAGCAGCTGAAAGTCCTACTGAGCAGAGGCAAACAAATTACACAGAAATCTTGTATCTCAAAAGAAAGAATTCCTACTGGATTTTCTTATTGCTCTGGCTAATCTTTCTAATTTAAGTTCCTAAAGCTCCTTTCTTACTCTAAATTTAAGACTGAATTCAGTCAAACAAATACCAAATCCCCATCTGGGCATCAAAATAATCCTGCCAATTCTCCCACTTCATATTGAAATAAAATGCTAGACCATTTCTGTGTTTAAGAAGCATGACCCACAGTTAGAATTCAATGAAATTATGAGATACAATTTATACTCTAATGAATTTTAATTAATTTTAAGTTAAATATAGGAAATTGAATGTTCAGGCAAAATACAAAATTAGAGTTGGCAAGGAGAACAAAATCTGCGATAGATCTTTCTTCTCAGTCAACCTGCAGGATGCGTTGAAGTCTAATTTACAAAGCAGTGCAAAGAAAAGAGCCATGTGAGCCAGTCCAGTGAAATCCGACCTATGAGGTATTTTATAGTTCCTTTGAAGAATCTATTTTTTTAAAGATTTTTATTATTCATTCAACAGAGAGATAAAGAGCACAAGTAGGTAGAGAGGCAGGCAGAGGGAGAGGGAGAAGCAGGCTCTCCGCTGAGCAGGGAGCCTGATGCGGGGCTCGATCCTAGGACCCTGGGATCATGACCTGAGCCAAAGGCAGCTGCTTAAACATCTGAGTTACCCAGGTGCCTCTGAAGAATCTATTTTTAATACATAGTGAATTCTCAGCTGTTTGCCTATAGGATACCTACTTTATACTTTGGGCAGAGCACTTTTGTCATTCCTTATTGACTTAAATCAAACGATAGGTAGATAATATATGAGGAAGTAAAGCAAACTCATTTTATCATTAGCTTAATCTATACCTACTGTGCCCATTGTATGAATACATGTATTTTATAGAGAAATTCACACAAGCCTTTTATCTGTATCATAACTATTCTCCATTGTTATTAAGTCATATTTTCCTCAAATATTTATGAAATTCTCTCTGTGATAGTCAGTAGAGATATCTGCCAAATAATTTTGGTTTTATCCTTTGGCCCTTTGTAGGAAGATATGGCCAGGTGACTATTTTGGACGATGAGCTGTAGTGGAAGTGTTTTGTGTGCTTCTGGGCTAGAGTATTTAACTCTTGGTTGAACTGCTGGTTAGAACTCTGGAGAGTTTTTTTTTTCTCTTTCTCGCATAATGTCTGGCAATATTATTATGAGACCCCAGTCACACGGAATGATTAAAAACCTGCAATGCTTTAAGCCACTAAAACCTTAGGCCCTTTTTCTCCCTGCCATTATTCAGGCTACTCCAACTAATACAAACTCCATGCAACACGTTGTGCTTGGTCCTGGGGATGCATCAGTAAACGAGGCAGAAATAATCACGGACCACATAGCACTATCATCTTACTGGAGGAACTTAGCCTTGCACACTAAAATGCAAACTACAGGAGGGCAGGGCGTTTTGTATATTTTGTTTCTGGCTGTTTTTAGGGCTAGAAAAGTACGCAGTGCAAAGTGGATGCTCATCTACGTATATATGATAACTAGCTGGAGAAGAAGTAGAATGAGCTCATTACAATATCAATACTTTCTACAAAGGAAATATATAGTGTGATGAGAGTCTGTAATGATGCAAGGTGTCCAGGCTGTGGAGGTGGAGGAGAGATGACAACCACAGAGAATGGCTTTTGAGATGCAGCAATTAATGAGATAGAGGATGGGGAGGGGAAGAGCACATTCCAGGCAAATGGAATGGCATATGGAGAGCCACTGGCATGAAGAACAAATGAGGGTGATTTAGCCTAAAGAAGAGAAGAATAGGTACAGGGGTACAAGGTGTGGTGGGTGAGACCACTGGGAGGCAGAGGAAGAGCAGATTACACAGGGCCTTGTAGGTCTTACGAAAGATTGTAGGCTCCAGCCTAAAAAACAGGGAGATGGTGTTTAAAGAGATTCAAAGTGACACTCAGGTGACCGTGAGGAAAATAGCCTGAGAAGAGTTTATGGGGGGTATTGTTTCAACTTATTGTTACCTTTAACTCAGAGCTGCATGCAAGGATTTGGCATTTAGCAATCGTACCCCAGGCTTCTCACTAAAACTAAGCACCAGCTGGTTACAGGAGAGCCTGCTGTCTGCACAGCTCCTTCCTCAGTAATAAGGCTCCTGTGATGTCTTGGTCTCCTGTTAAGAGGCTATGTAGAAAGAATGCACACTGAAAGTTCTGGATGACATTGTTCATTTCCTTAGCAGTGTCTCTTTTGAAGATCCTTGGAAGAGCTTTCTTCCTGGTTTAATACTAAGAATAGATTTGCTTCTCCTTAGAAATACTCCTTTTATATCTTAAAGACAGGTAAAATTTTACATTGATCAGTTTCCCTCTCCCCTGTGCCTGTGGAAAAGCTTAGGTCAAATGTGTGACCCACTTGAAGTAACTACAAAATTTTATGTGTATTTATATGAACCTATCTCCATGGTATGTCTCTGCCCTTGGTTTTGCTTTTTGATTTTACTGACTTCTAATTTAGGTCATCCTACCGTGAATACTTATATATGCATGTTATGTCATCTTAAAGGTTTTTTGGTACTAATTATAGTATAAATAAGCATTTAGCAACCACTACCTCTAATCAGATAAGTAATAATCTGGATATAAAAGTTAGCTAACTTTTATATCCAGATTATTACTTATCTGATTAGAGGTAGTGGTTGCTAAATGCTTATTTATACTATAATTAGTACCAAAAAACCTTTAAGATGACATAACATGCATATATAAGTAAAAAAAAAGGTATACCACTTTTCTGTGGTATACCTTTTTTTTTTTTTTTTAAGGATTTTATTTATTTATTTGAGAGAGAGAGGCATGGGAATCAGGGGGAGAAGGAGAAGCAAGCTCCCCATTGGGCTCAATCCCAGGACCCTGGGATCATGATCTTAGCCAAAGGCAGACATTTAATGACTAAGCCACCCAGGCGCTCCTTGACTCTTTAAAAAAAAAAATTCATTTATTCATTATTTATTTGAGAGAGAGAGAGAGATCATGCACACAACACCAGGACAGGGTACAGAAGGAGAGGGAGAAGCAATCTTCCCACTGAGCAAGGAGCCCGATGAAGATCTCAATCCCAGGACCCTGAGACCATGACCTGAGCTGAAGGCAGATGCTTAGCCATCTGAGCCACCCAGGCATCCCTCTGTGATATACCTTTTAAAAGACATGAAAAATAGGAGTCAGATTAACCTCCATATATTAAAAAAAAATCATTCATTGTTTACCTATTATGTGTCAGGTACTGTAGATTCAAGGATGAGTATAAGCATACATGGTCAGTGCCTTCATGGAGCTTCTGGGTTAGTGGGACAAACTCTGAATCTGTGAGAAATGGTATTGTCCTGTGTGCAGTCTTTACACTGGATGCTGGTTGGATTTGGGCTGGACTCCCTGGGTTTGAGTTCTAGTTCTGTCACTTCTTTACTTGACTCTGGGCAAGTTATTTAACTTTTCTATGCCTTAGTTTTTTCATGTATAAGACAGTGATAGGAATAGTACCTATACTTCAGAGGATTGCTGTAAGGATTAAATGAGCTAGTGTGTGTCAAGAACTCAGAACAGTGCCTGGCAGAGTTATATTATTGTTAGATGGTTTTATTATCTATAAAGAGAATTTGGGATGAAATAAAGCTTGAAGTGTCCCTGTGAAACATGTAATGGGAAACAGAAAGTTCCTTTTTCTGACTTGTTTCTAAATAAAGCATTGTATATTATTTCGAATTATGAGATCATCAAGAAAGAAACTTTGGAAGTCATCTTGGACAATTTCCAACTAATTTAGAAATCCCTGCCATCTTCTACTTTCTTGATGGGTGCCCATTCAGCCACTTTGTTGGCATTTGTGGAAATCTAGCTCTTATCCCTGAACAATCCAATCCATTTTATTGTGGGTCAGCTCTAACAGTTAGAAAGCCTTTGGAGGGTTGAAACCTATTCTTAAGGGAAAAAGAAGACACTGAGAAAACTGGGTTTCCATCCCTAATTAATACACTAATTTGATATGCCTACTAATAATTTGCAATAATTTTATACACTAATTTGCTATGCCTAATACATAACTATTATGTTGTACATACTGACATTCATTAAGTGTGTTATCCTGAAAATACTTGAAATACAAAATGTAAACATTTAATCCATAAGAATTTATTGAGACCCCACTTTGAGTCAGGCACATGATTAAAAAATAAGGTTTCTACAAAGGATCACATATTCTAGGAATCAACTAAATTTAGTAAATGCCTACTTATAGAGCAGACAGTTCAAATGTTATTTATTTCCTAAAACCCTCTATAGTACATGTTACTAGTTTTATGGTAAAGATGAAGTAAATAAAAAGCCAAGATTCAGAGAGTTATTTTTTCTGAAGAAATATAGCTCTAGCTAGTACATAAATTACCAGATCTGGAGCTAGAAGCCATCCCTGTCCATTTTTACCCCCACTCCACCCAGAGGGTCAAAGACTAAAAGTAATAAGAGAAGGCAAAAATGCACATGGCAAAAAGAACGTTATTTCAGGGTACTAAAGAACCATTATTTAGAAACAGAGGGAGGAGGTATGGTAGTCCGTTGCCATAATACTGCATGTTCCCAACTTCTGCAAGGCCTACCTTGTGAGAATTTAAGTTGTCAAATAGGTATGGTTTTGGTTATATGAATCAATTGATATTCAGAGCTTTCTGGTATATTATGTGCATTCTTTCCGCCATAGAATGCAATGGAATGTAAGATCCTTCAGCGTTGGAATTTTTTCTGCTTTGTCTCCAGCTCCTAAAATAGTAGATTGCACATAGGTGTTCTATAAAGTTTGGTTGATGGATGAATACACAAGAACAAAGACATAAATTCTATCTCCTCTGGGCCATTTGATCTTCTGAAGGTACTGCCCTCAAGGAGTACATATGTGTGTTCTCACTTAGAGGTGACATGAGCTTGTAAAATCCAAGTTCAGAAGTGTGGATGTTTTGAACACTGGGCAATTGAGGACAATTCAAAACACTCTAACTGAAAGAAGTCTGCATTCCCTCTGTCAGCTTGAGGCAGGAGCTTTTCAGTCAGGGAGATCTGGCTTGTATTGTCGGCTGAATGGAAATAATGATATTAATCTCTTAGGGTTATTATAAGGAGTAAACAACACATGGGAAAACACATTTCACAGTAATTGGCACATAGTTGTTGCTTAATGAAAGTTTAGTTCTGTTATTCCTTTGTATAAATAAAACACAGTTGTTGGAGATATAAACATTATCAGTTGCTTGGATCTTAATGGCTAAGGAAAGCAAATCTAATTAGAAAGAAATGTAATCTTTGAGTTACAAAGTTGGATGGTAGGTCAGTGACTAAAATATTATATTATTTCAGTATATCACAGTACCTCTCTATTGAGGACAAACGCTGAATGGTCTTAGAATTTAGCGATGCATTAGAAACAAAGGAAGAATATCCAATAACTCAGGTGAATGCCAAGCTCTTGGACGTCTCAAAATGGCACCACTCCCAGAGATTGCCTTAATTACGTCATGTAACTCAGCCACTTCCTGGGAGAGTACTCTCTAAAAATACTTTGTCTTACATTGTGTGTGATCCTTCTATAATTCCATTTGCTTGTGTTCAACTTCCCATGGAAAGGCAAAGGATTAAGTCTGCTTTATTGTAAATGTTTGAGGGGAAAGACTGTGTTAAGAGGAGTAAATGACTTAATAAAAATGATTCCTTGACTTCCATTTTATTTTCTTCCTCAAAAGAATCATAAAATTCTACACAATGTTATAAAGTGAGCCTGTGTTAGATGAAAAATTAAGTACCTAGAGCTTGAGCCTGTAGATAACTGACCAGTCTCATGAAATTCTGTTTCGGGATTCTTTGTTCGATAAAGAGTTTCCTTTTGTTTGTTTGTTTTTTTTTCCCCACTAATTAGACATTATTATCACATCATTTAACAATCATATCTTGGATCTAGAATTTTAGGGTTAGCTCTTAACTATAAAAAGAGAGCTGACTCAAACTAATCTTTCCAGTAACTTCAATTAAAATACAGAGTAATTCAATAATGTTTAAAGCAACAGTATTATTTAGGATACATGTGTTTTTCTCAAAATTAATTATAAACACCTAACCGAATTGTTTTCGCACATTTTAATTTTAAAGTCACAATTGAAGACACAAGTGTGATTCAAATGAGTCCAGCACGTATGGTGAAGACTTAATTGCACATGCAAACATACAAATATACACACCCAAATATACACATTTACATATATGAACCTGTATATTTATGTGCAAATTCACACATACATTTTTATCTCTGACATCACGTATATTCAGATGCATTTCTATGGGAATGCATCCCAAAAGGCACCCAGCTTATAAAGAGAAATTAAAGAAGTGAACTTTTATAGACTACAACACCCTCTAAAAATGGTATACTACACACACCCATGCGTGATCTGTGTTCTCAATGGTAAAAGGACTCATGAGGAATTAGACACCTGCTTCTGTTTACAACCTTAAGTAGTCCCAAAGGCCTGATTACTTTGAAACAACCATACACTTGTCCTGGTTCATTGCTTAATCAATCTTTTCAGGCACACCAGAATATCCCATTTTCCGATACGAGGGCTTTCATCATCAGCTTGTGTGATCTTTAATTCTGCAGTGCTGTCATATATTAAGAGACAATAAAATTAAATAGGCTGTTATCTCTTAAAAAGCACTAGTAATTCAAATTTGGACAGCTTCAATTTGGGCATAGGTTGTTATCTCTTAAAAAGCATTAGTAATTTAAATTTGGACAGCTTCAATTTGGGCAAGGTAATTGTGGAAATATTCCCTTCCTTCTCTATGCTGCAGTCTGACACTTAATGGTTTTGCAAATCTTACTGTACTAAGCTACAAGCAATAAGGAAATAAAATTAAGATGTTGGTCATTAAATTAGCCAATATAAGAGACTAAAGATTCTATTCCAAGAAGGGGCTGGCTATGAGATTTGTTATTATCCATGGGACTGAAAGAATTAAGGCTTTCAGGGGAAAGAAGATTCTTTTTTTTTTTTTAAGATTTTATTTATTTATTTAACAGAGAGAGACACATAAGGGAAGGAACACAAGCAGGGGGAGGGGGAGAGGGAGAACCAGGCCCCCTACCAAGCAGGCAGCCCAATGCGGGGCTAGATCCCAGGATCCCGGGATCCCGGGATCATGACCTGAGCCAAAGGCAGATACTTAACAACTGAGCCACCCAAGCACCCCAAGAAGACTCTTTTCACTCTTGTATCTTTGCTTTCTCTTTGTCATCTTGACTAAAACTTCTTCATGCTGTCCCAATCCTAAATAACAGTGACAACAGTCACCACCTTGTTCTCCTTCTTTCCTCCCCTCCAAGTCAGCATTCTATCACTTTTGCTCTTTTCAGGGGTTAACTTACTGAATTAGTTTAAACTCAATGCCTCAGAGTCCTTAGTTTCCCTGTAGTTCTCAAGTCCCCACCATCTGACACCTGCTTCTGTTTTCTGCCTAAATTGCTCAAGCAAAGGTAAACAATGTTGTCTTATATTCTATGTCTATTGGCCCTATTTCATTCTTAATTCCTTTGTGATGCTTGGCAATATTTTACATTGATGACCACTGCTTGTTCCTTAAAATATTTTCTGCCCTAGGTTTGTTGCATATGGCTGTCACTTCATTCTTCTCTCTGACCCCCTGTCTCTATCTCTTTTGCTTCAGGTTTTTCCTCTGCCTCCCTCCTAAATATTAGTGTTATGAGAATTCTCATCTGTTCTATTATGTGCAGTTTCTTTTACTCCTGTGGGTGTCTTCTCTAGGTGATAGACTTTGGGTTCAAGGGCATCTCAAATGAATCTAATGGGAACGTGAACAAACCTTATGATTATTTCCCCGGGCTCCTGAATGTATAATTTGGATGGCTCTACTCTGCACTTGGAAGAGTTTTCACACTGGCAACCTGATTAGTGGGTTCCAGTCAGTACGGTAAGGAAGGTAAAGTGAACTGCATCCCCCCTCACCACCTCCAGCAGAGATAGCAATCAGAAATTTTACATCGTGCCCAACAGAATCTCAGTCATTAACACCACTGCATAGCTGAAAAACTTAAGTTGCAATCATGGAGATTCACCTAATAATGCCATTTAATTAATTTGACTGGCCCTTGAATAAATGAGGATCAGAGCACATGACAGTGAACTACCAAAAATGAACCAAGTGGAGTCCTAGTCACCACATGTTGGAGGTGGTACCTTTTCAGTTAGAGCTTCTTGTACTTGATACTTGGCTACAACAGATTTGGTGAATGTGCTCTCCTCACCTCCCTATGGTAAGAGAAATCAAAACCAGATGACTTTTACGTGGGAAGGACAACAATATACATTCACTGTCTTGCTTCACAGCAGGACATTAAATCTCCTCTCTGTCACTATATCATTGGCAGGGACCTTGATGGTTTTTATATCTTACAGCATATCATGTCGGTTTGCTATATTGGTGACATAAATGGTAATTTGGCATGATTAGTAAAAAGTGGCCAGTATTCTAGTCATCCTAAACTGCCTATGTGCAAGAGGGAAAACCTCAAGAGAAGACTCACAACAAAAACCCCTAGGCTATTACAGCAAGCCATTCCTCCTGCAAGAAAGAGTTACATGACATTTGGAAAAAATAATTTGTGCCATGATTCTAGATCCTTAGAGCTGTATATTCTCTAATCCATTGAATCATAAGGTTGGACAGGAAGAGTAGAGGTTTACTATGAATGCAGCCTTCAAGATTGGGCAGGCAAAGTTCCAGAAGATACAAATAAATTACAATAAACAGGTGGCCAGACACCTAAACCAACTGTGTGGTATTAGTTCTTATGATGCAACTCATAACTATGGCCTCTTAGGTTTCCTTATGACTAAATGGCAAAGGAAAAACTGAGGCCTGATTCACAGATAAGCTGGTACAAATTGTTCATGTTTGCTTTACTGGATAATTAATTGTTACACTTGAGGTTTACATAGGGCTAACTCTAAAGGACAGGAGAATGGGATAGACCTTCAAAAATAACATTTGGAAGTTCCCTTTCCATGGAGTTTGGGGCACCTGGGCAGTGGTTCCAGGACTCAGAAGAAAGAAAACTTGAGGATAAAAGATAATGAAATCTTAGGAAGATGGACACAATTAGATCTCTAGAAGTGGGGACAAAATGTGCATTGGTCTGTCTCATACTAATGCCCACTAGAGAGCAGCTACCTCAGAAGAGGAATTCAATAACCAGATAGAAAATTTGCCCTATAGATATTAGCAAACATCTTTCTTTGGCAATCCCAACCCTAGCAGAATGTGACCATGAAGACAGTGACCACAATGGCTATGAAAGCTCAGTTGCAGGGCTGTCTTTCTCTAAAGTTGATATGGCTATTGGTAATAGGAGCAGAAAACAAAATTAAGCCCTCACTATGAAGTCATCCTTCAAGGAAACCAGTCAGCCACTCGGTGGTAGGTTGATTATATCAAACTCAATCCTGCTAGAAGGAACAAAAATTCATCCCTTCATTAATTGACACCTTATCTGGATATGAATTTGCATTGTCTGTCTCACGGGCCACCACTGACACCATCATCCTAGGGCTTATGCAATATTTGACATATATATTCATGGTTTCTCATAGGTATCTTAGTTTTATGATACAGGGATTGAAGAATGGGCATTTAACTACACAATCCACTTGTCCCACCATATATCTCCTCACCTAGGAGGTAAATAATGGAATGATCAGTTAGAGGCCCAAGGAAGGCATAAACTTGGGTACTGTCTGTTTGGGGTACTATCTTCCAGGATGAGGTGTATGCATTAAATCAATGGCTGATAAATGGTACTCTTTCCAGTATCTAGAGCTAGACTAGAACTAGAACTAGTCCCAGAACTAAAGGGTGAAAGTGGGTTGGTTCATGTCATCATTCTTCTCAGTGACCTACTTGTGGAATTTGTGATCTTCACTTCCACAGACATGAGCGCTGCAGGATTAGTGGCCTTGGTTTGTGGAAAGGGTTTGTTTCTACCAGAAGACAAAGTTGAACTTTTAATATATTCCACTTTAATTTGAAACTATAGCTACTACTTCATCACTTTGGATTGCCCATGCCTTTGCAGGAGCAAGGTGAATAATTTCTATTCTAATAATTTCTATTCTAATTTCTATGAAGTTCTGGGATTGGTGATATATAATGGGAATAGGGAGGAATATGTGTCGAACTACAGCATTCATGAGAAGTGAGTATTTGTGTTTCTGTGCCAAGGGATAATGTGAATGGACAATTATAACAGATATAGTTCAAAAAAGGAAAGGCAACTAAGTGTACAGATATCTTAAGTATCAAACTAAGAGCCATCCCAGCAGATAAGAAAACTAGGCCAGCCAAAGCATTGGCTAAGGATGAAGGGAATGAATGGTGAGGAAGGAGATGATAAATATCTGTTACAGTCTAGGCACTGGCTATTACAGTGAGGACTGGAATTCATCCCAATAACCTACAGAATTAAGCCTCTTTGGAGACTATGTGTGATCACTACCCTGAAGGGGGCACATGACAGGTCTTACCTAATGAAGGACATGGTGGGTCTGAGTGGTGCAAGGAATGAACTGTATTGGTCATTTCATATCATCTTAGTTCATCTCTTACCCCAACCCCTGCTTTACTGACCCGTTCCATTAAATAATTAATCAGCTTCACCTTGGTTCAGCATTATAGTACCTCATTTTGGGCCGAGACAATGGGACCCTTCCTGAATGGGACTTCTTGGCAAATTGGTGTGAGATATCCATGGAACCCTACTTGGCCCTCATGCTTGCACAACCAGAGATGCATTAGTTAAGTTGCAACCTTAATAATGGGGATGGGGACCAATGAATGAATTGCTTCCCCCTCTTGCCTAGGTCATTATTTCTCAAACATATTTCATAAGGCTCCTTAGAAGGTCCTGTGAGACTGAATAATGGTTGCTCTGGAGGCAGCTCACAAAAGCACATTTTCAAATTTCCTCTTTTCCTGTTTAAAACCACTGCATCTATGCTTGTTCTCTAAGATTATATTCCCAAATAAAATAAATGACCTTGACATAAGCTTTGGTCTATGGCTCTGCTTTTAGGGGAAACCTAGATTAAAGCAGAACATGAAAAAATTTTTGAGAAAAGTATTTTGAAGGGAATTTTTATTTGGAGACTCTAGAAACATGAAGTAAATGGATAGCTAACTCTTTTCAATTTCTTGAACCCAGATAACCAACTGGTGGTATCAACGGGAAACAGGCAACACGGGGAGGAGAGCTACTTTGGGGGTTGGGGAGATGAAAAGTTTAATTTTAGATTGTGGAATTGAATATGGAATTCACCCAGAAAGCACTTGGCATTGAAACATGGATCGAAGGTGAATGGAAGGAATTGGATGATAGATAAAGCTGTGAGAAAGGATAAGTATAGATAAAAGCAATTTCCTAAATGTGACAGCAATATTTGGGAAACACAGTATCTTCATTAATAAATGGAGCTCCCTGAATGTGAAACTTGAGAAAAAATTGTCCCGAATGTCATTTTTTGCTTTCACATTCACTGTAACTTTCACTCTGAGAATTCTTGTTACCTGGCTATTTAAAGATTCCCCAGAGGAAAAAAAAATACTCAAAATAGAGCTTTCTTTAAGAATTTCTTCAATCAGTCACTGAGAACAAGGGATGAGGTCAAAAAGTGTAGATGTTTTTCTAGGATGGAAAAATGAATGAGCATCTCATTTGGATTTCACTTTTTTAAAGGATATATGTGCTTATTAAGCTTGAAAGACTTCCAGCCAGCCATGGCAACAATTTCAGAGAATACAATCATTTAAGGAGTTTTATTATTAATACTTTATGGATGTGTTCACTGATCAAGACTTTTTTTTTACTCCTCTGAAACTAATCAAACAGAGCATTTTGGAGAAACACACTAATATTACCACTAAATTTACATTAAAATTGGACATGTTGTTATCTACCCTACTGAAAAAAGCACATGGTATATCTATCAATCATTGTTTAATGTTGAATCCTAATATATGAACTTTTTCTAATTAGAGGGCTATTCAACTCAGACATTAGTACCTTATCATCTTAGGTATTTCATTATTCTTTTGGCATTTGTTAATGGCAGAACTTGCTGGCTATTACCAAAGGCCTTTCAAATCTTATAATTTCTGAGCAGTTTTAAAAATGGGATGAAAAAGAAGCTCAATGTGTTTTTAATTAAAAACCAGATTTTTATGATAAAACTATGGGATGGATTGGTGGATATCTCTTCTATGTTATCCAAAAGAAGTATAAAAATTATATATAATATTTATTCTTGTACTTATATATTTTCTTCTGGAATTTGTTTTAAGATTTAAAACTTTCTTGGGTAATCCACATATTATTTTCTCACGTGATAGAAATTAATCATACTTCCACTAAGAAGACAAGCATGCATTTTGCTTTTTATTGTTAAAAAATCATTTGTGCTTGCAAGAAAAATCCACGATTTCCTTTAGCATTCCCTGAGCACTTCCGCGTTGGCCTAGCTGGAGGTTGTTATATAATGAGCACTCTTTATAGCTAAGTGGATCTCCTTTGGCTTTCCTTATGTAGTGCCATGATTCACATAAATCAAACTGTGAGATCAGGGAACTAATCAAGCCCCATACATGTACAACTATATTCTCTGGAAGAACCAGAAAAAAATCTTTGAATTCTGGAAGAGTAGCAACATAGAAAGTATTCTCTGAAGACAGGTATCATCAGGGAGATATGCTTTTGAGTTTGAAAACCACTGTTAATGATTCTTCTAGTTTGTTATGCAGTAAAATATTAGTGTTCCAACATTATTTTCCCTTATCTAAGTAACTTGCATTATTAGCCCTTTATTCCTTTGTCAGTTCATTCATTCATTCAGCAGAAATACACAGTACCAGTTATGTTGTAGACACTGATATACTCAGATAGCAACACCCTCCCCCCGCAAAAAAGTGAATTTGTAGCCTAGGGGAGAGGCAGGGAGAGATATAAATAAAGTACTAGGAAAGTATAAAGCAAAAAGCATCAGACTCTGCCGAGGATGTCAGGGAGGTCTGCGCTGAGTAACCAACATTTGAAAGGAAAGAGTAGGTATCGCCATGTAGGTCAAGGCACAACATGATGAAAGTCATGGGGTTCTAGAGCAAGTAACCATGTGTGGGAAATTAAGAGTTCTGTGGGGTAAGGACAGCCCCCCTCCCTACTTTTTGCTAACAACATGCTAAAGAGTTTGGGGTTTTTCCTGGGGGCAGTAACATTTTTTACTGGAGTAGGCTAAATCTCCAACTTACTTTGGAGATGATAATGATGGCCTTGTGCTAGATGCTTAGGTTACTGGGGTGTAAAATTGGAAATGAGGGCTGGAGGCACGTTTCAGAAGAATCTGAACATTGAAGAAAGGAATCTAGAATGTACCACGTAAGCCATGAAGACCTTTGCAAGTGTTTGAGGGGTGTTGTCATGATGAAAGCAGTGTACACATGGAGTAATTTTCCTCTAGGTTGCTCACATTCTTTTCATTCTGAGATAGATTTGGCTTGCGAGAGTTTCATGGAGTATGTGATTTGAAGAGTTTCCTAACTGATTATTTCAGGCCCTCTCCAATCTTCATCTTAGAGCAATCTAATATCAGACATCACTAATACTTGGCAGTGAAAATAAATAGCCAAGAAGCCACTGCTATTTCTACAAGCAGATTTTGGAGAAATAAGAGCCTTAGATCTAGCAACTTGCCTGTTGAGGGAAAATGGGGAGACAGAGGTGAAGGTCTGGCCAAGTCAGGTCAGTATTGTGCATCACTACGTGAGCATTGCCAAGCTCTGTAACCTCGCGTGGGGGTTCTGCAATCCTGAAGAAATGTTACTATCATACAGGCTCCTGGGTGTGAGACAGAATTCTGAGAATCCTTAGGGAAACAGAATCTTTTCTGCTCTCACATGGAAAGACTGTAACATAGAGGGCATCTTCAGCCAAACATGAATATGTAAGTTTAACCGTATAAAATTGCCTGTATGCAGCTGTTTTTGACACTCATAATAGCAATTTTATATTGTTCAAAATAATAAATATGCACACACACATAAAGTTATATATATCAACTTATACATGCATATCAGGTTGTATGATCAGATATCTATCTATCTAGTCTTTATATAGACAGACAGAGAAAGACAGGGATACAATAGAGGCAGAGAAACAGAGAAAGGCACTAAAAATTGGCTTGAGTCTCTATTGTGAGAGTATTTTTATTCAAAAAATCAAATGTGTTTTATAATAATAAATTCAGATATAATTATTAGATTTTTTCCAACTCCTAACAAAATGATTCTTATATTTTCAGAATAGTGGAATAAAAATTTGTTTATATTATGACAAATATTCTACTTCAGAATTAACTCCTTCTGGGAATTTAATTAAATATTTATTGAACTGTCTCCCTCTGTCCTTTTGTGCTTCCCATAGCTGTGTTCTCTGTGCTACATTCTTTGTACTTTGTTCAGATCCATTTTATCATCTTTTTGTCAGTTGAATGTATTCTGCCAGTTAAGTCCTCCGTTTAATTTTTAATATTATTCATTAAATTTTCTGATATGTAGAAATTCTTTTGGTTCTTTTACAAAGAATGACCAGTTTTAATAATCTCTTGCTCTTTATTTTTTTTATTCCTGCTTTAATTTATTTAAACACATCATCTCTTCTTATTGTAAATTCTAAGAAGACAGCTGCCTATAAGCCACGAGGAAAGTGTTCCCCAGGAACCAGGAATTGGCCAGAACCTTAATCTTGGACTTTCCAGATTCTAGAACCATAACAAAGTAGATTTTTGTTGTTTAAGCCACCCCATCTGTGGTATTTTTGTTTTGTCAGCCTGAGGTGACTACTACAGTGAGCTGACAAAGAAAAATTAAAACACATACAAAGGTTTATAATGAAAGCCAAAAGTTGTGCTTAGTTGCGATGTCCTAAAATTTTTTAATTTTTATGGTCCTTTTGAAGTGGGAATAATCAAACCTTTGTACACTTTTCCCCAAGACCAGAGCAATAGCATATTTGTTCCTGCCTGTCCCTTGAACATGGAGTCAATGCTGCATTTCTATACAGAGGCTCTGGTTTGAGGGCTGGCAAATCCAAGGCTTCCATGCCTCATCTCCTGACCTGTTAGCATCACTTGCCTCTGAGGCCCTGTCACCACAGCCACCAGCTCCACAGGGCCTCTGAAGGGCTTCCGGTTGTCCTGTTCTCTCTCTCCAATCTGTGCCGTGGGATTCTTCCCTCTTGCCCTCGAGCTTCCCTGTTGGTGCCGAAGCATGTGATATCAGGGTTTGCGGAGAGCCCAAGCACAACTTACTGTCCCTGAGAATGAGCTTGGAGCTTTGGGAGATGGGAGCTAGCTGTTAAATTCTTCTCTGTTCCTCTTCCCAAATGGGCTGTCCTGAGAGTCAGTGATTTATCCAGTCCCTTGAAAGACTGCCAAAAATCTGTGCAGTTTGCTTGGTCCCAAGTGGTGACAGGCTTTATTATCACACATATATTGTTGTCAATGCTACACTATCTCTCTTTTTCTTGACCCCTCTTTTCTTGCCTCCAGATTGCGTTGATAAAATAATCACCTATGAGCTTCGGTCATCTGGTCTGTTTGCTTGAGAATCCGGGCTCAGAAAGATGGTTGTAGAAATGATAAGAATATTTTTAGATGTTTCTAAATTATTTTTCTCAGTTTACCTTCCACAAAAAGCTATTGTCTATTTTAGAGATGAGGGAATTTTAAATTCACAGCTTAAAAATCATATAAAGTTAGAAAGCCATGAAACTCTCATTAAATGTGGACAAATGTTTTTCCAACTTAGACCTTGAAGCTTAAACATAAACCCCATCTGAGAGTTCTTTTCAATTTAGGGGAAGGAAAGGTAGAAGGAAGTTAAGCCTATTAAGTGTATTTTTGCCATTAACAAGTCAACCAAGTCTTTTATCATATATTCCATGGGAATTCAGAGAAAGAGGAACTATGTGCCAATCAAAGCAGGGAGAAAAACTGTTCCAATAAATATGACCAAATTCTATCATGAAGTAGCAGCAGAATACCATGGGAGGTTGTTGTCTTCTCACCTTCTCAGTCATCTGTAAAGCAACAACTGAGATTTGCAACTGTCAGGGGATTAATGGTGAGAACAAACCAATACACAGTCTTAGAAAGGTCACTTAACCACTGCTGACTGAAAATACACAACATGGTGAACATTAATGGCTTTATACTGTTGTGTTATATAGAGGATATAGAAAACAGTCACAAAGTCCAGTTTCTGGTAGGAATGTTACTTAGACTAAGTTCTGAGCAGCACACTAAGAGGGCAGGGCATTGAAAGAAAACCTTTATTAAGTTTGAAATGGATTTCTTCCAATATTGTTTCTGCACCTCCTTTTCTCTCTTCTGCTCTGCAACTCTCATTATGCATATGTTGGTATGGTGGTTGATGTCCCACAGCTCCTTGAGATCCTATTCCTTTGTCTTCATTTTTCTTTCTGTTCCTTAAACTGAGCAATCTCAATTGACCTACCTTGAAGTTTGCCAGGTCTTTCTTCTGCAAGCTTGAATCTGTTGTGAACTCCTCTAGTAAATTTTTCATTACAATCATTATACTTTCAATTCTAGAATTTCTTTTATTTTAAATTTTATTTATTTTTTAAAGTAGGCTTCACACCCAACATGGGGCTTGAACTCACAACCCCAAGTTGAAGAGTTGCCTGCTCCACCAACTGGCACCCCTCAATTCTAAAATTTCTATTGACTCTTAAAAAAAAATTCTGTCTCCTTATTGATATTCTTTATTTGGTGAGGCATTACTGTCATACTTTCCTTTAATTCTTTAGATATGATTTCCTTTAGTTCTTTGACTATATTAACAATTGCTGATTTAAAGTCTTTGCCTAGTAAGTTTAAAATCTGGCTCTGATCAGGGACAGATTCTATTGATAACTTTTTTCCTATGTTCAAGCGTAATTTTCATGTTGGAAAGTGGATATTTGGGGTCATATAATATGGTAAATCTGGAATTCAGATCCTTTCTCCATGATTTGTTATTGTTGTTTTTTTGTTGTTCTTGATGCTGGGTTTGTTAATTAATTAATTAATTAGGGGAGAATTGTTTAGTGACTTTCTGGAACTAATTCTGAAGTCTATATTCCTTGTGGTGTTCAGCCACTGAAGTCTTTTATTAGCTAAGTGGTCAGAAAATGATTGGTCATATATTTTCTTAAATGCCTTGAACCAGTAATCTTCAACCCTTTGTCAAGGAACCCTTTTTGAGGAATTCCAGGAATGCTCAGGGAATGTATAATTCTGCCTTTGCCTTTATCTCCTGCTTGTACAGGACCTCAAGACCAACCAGAGATGAGAGATTGGAGCTTTCTCTGTCTTTTCGCACATGCACACAACCCTGCTTATATATGTGGCCTTCCAAATCCCTGGCAATATGTCAGACCTTTTCAAAGACCTATAAACCTCTCATTGCCCGGCCTTCCTTTTATTTTTCTGTCCACATTCTTGTTTGTCCCAACTGATGCTGTAAGTAGCTGTGGTATTAAACAATTTCTGTTGGTTGTTTTCCACACATACTCTGGAGGTAGGGCTTTTGAGCTCTGATCAGATTAAATAATGACAAAGTCTTTTGAATGGGGGTATTTTAAAAAGCTTTGAGATAGATCAAATAGTGATGATGCCCTAGGGATCTTGAGGAACTCCAAATTTGGCTTACTCCCATGCTCCATGGCTGTTCTTTCACAAGGCTACTGAAGAACAAGGAGAAGGGCATGGGGGTAGGTCAAGTACAAAAGCCATAAATCTTGTTATTCTTACTGAGGTGCAATAATTTCTTTCTTTTATGGGGTTGGGGGGAATAAACACTCTTCAGATTGTTGCAAGTCGTTAATTTCTTGGGTTCTGAAAAAGTTGATTTGGATAATTCCCCACCACCCTCCCCCCTTGTTTTCATTGCTTTTATGAAGGAGTGGATTGATAGAAGTTTTTACTCTAATATCCTGGACATTCAAATTCCCTTCATTAACTCTTATTTTACCTACTCTCTTCCCAATATTTTAATGATCCAATTTCTATTTGGGAAAAGAAAGTCCTCCCAATGGTTATTAATCTTGTCTTGGAATTGTTCTGTGGCATTCTAAAACTAGGAAATAAAAATACAGTGCTTTAAAACATTTACAAAATGTAATTATGGACAAATGTCTGTACCAATCAGCATATTCCTTAACTTATTTGCGATCCTCATTCTTTTTCTTCAACCCATTGTTCTTTAAATTTTTGTAGTGATAGAATCTTTGGGGAAAATGATGTATAGTGTGGATTCTCACTCCCTAAAATGTATGCACATGTGAGTACAAAAATAGACATTTTTTCTAATTTATTCACAGGCCTAAATCCCTAAGATCTCTCTGGAACACAGATTAAAAAAAATTCCTGTCTTAGAATTTCATACATTTGGTTATAATTATTGTTTCTATATTTTCTAACATCTTTGCATCTGAATTTATCCTTGCTAGTAAACAACAAAGGTGAAATTAGCATTTATTGAGTGCTGATTAAATATATCAGTTTCTGGGGTGCCTCAGTGGCTCAGTCAGTTGAGCGTCTGCCTTTGGCTCAGGTCATGATCCCAGGGTCTTGGGATCAAGCCCCGCATCAGGCTCCCTGCTCAGCAGAAAGTCTGCTTCTCCTTCTCTCTCTGCAACTTCCCCTGCTTGCACTCTGTTGCACTCTCTCTCTGTCACTCTTTCTCTCTCTGTCAAATAAATAAAATCTTTCCTTAAAAAATAAATACATCAGTTACTAAGTTACATAAAAGTATTTGCACACAATAGGTGTTTAATAATTACACTTCAAATAAGTACTACTTCATCTATTCTTATTTTATCCTCCTTAACTGTTTCCTCAATTTTTGACAGATACACATTGCCCTCAATAGGGAACTAGAAGACTTTGTTAATATATTACACTCATAAAATAGAGTGGGTAGGAAAAAAAGATGAAAAGGTACTGCTGAATTTGAGAATAAGTTCAAAATAGACTTTGGGAAACTTTAGAAATCTCTCAATTTCTAAATTCCTACTCTCTTCCTCTCCAAAATAACCTTTGGTGTGAAACAATATAAAACAACTGATGAAGATTTGTCCTGTGGGCCTCAATTGTGATGGCATTCCTAGCACCCAAATGACCTCCTTCTCTTGTCCCACTATGTATTTCTCACAGGACGATTCGCCATCACCGTGCTGGTAGTCACCGTCCAAGGCAGCAAAGCCTAGGTTCAACTTCATGCTCCATAATTACGTTTGTTTCTATGAAGCCTCTGTGCCCACTTAGCATTTTAGATATGGATCCAAATGTGCTAACTGCTTCTCATAGGTACTGTAATTACTTCTGTTTCAGTTTTTTTCCATGTGTCTTAACTAGATTCCATGTAAAACATCTGGAGACAGTAATTATTGCCTGTCCTATAAATTTACACTCCGATTTGCCCCTGTGACAGTCATGTCATTAACTGTTCAGAACCAACTCTAATTAATCAACTGACAAATATAGATGGTCCACCTGCCTGTACCAGTCTGAGTCTGAATCCAGCACAAAATAATATCCTTGGCAACACTGCCTGTGAAAATCCTGGGCACTGATAAGACAGTCTATTTTTTTCCCCCTCAGACTAAATTACTGAGGAAAACTGACTATTTTCATATTTTGAAATCAGTGTCTAGCTTATCTTCAGGGGTGGGTTCAAGTCACAAGTCACGAGGGAGAGTCCTGCATGTGCTTCTCATGCCCATCCCCCACACCCAACAGCTGATTCCCAGAGCTAAGTCCTTGCAGCGTTATTCCACTTTCAAGTAGTTAGCTGCACTGTTTTGGCTGCATTCCAATCTGTGTAATTATACTGTCCTCCCTCTCAAAGAAAAATAAAATCCCACCAAATCATAATGGTTTTAATTAGAGAAGTTATTTGTTACTTCCTCTTTTAAGACAGACGAGGAGCTATCAAATCGTATCTCTACGGCTATAGAGCAGTCGTGGTCACACCAGAGGGGCTGGGTTTCGCAAGAGCAAGGAATCTCCTGATCAGTTCCATAATGGACTTTAGAGTCTCTTCCATGAAAGGCATTATGGAAAGAGAATGGAGTTTTACTGTACGAATGGGTACTGCTATAGACAGAAAAAAGTGAAGTTTTGTCTAGCTTGTTCTCCTTGGGCCCCAAGGTTCATGTTAATCAGGGATTTCAATATTTAAATTGCATCCCAACATGCTAAGAAGGCAGAAACCATTCTCAGCACACGTGATTGAGTGGTTCATTAGGAATATATACCAATGTTAATATATCACAGGTATTTGGCACACAGAATTCTTAAAGAACATTTAGTGAACAGAATGTCTTTTAGGGGAGCTCACAATTTAAAGAATTTTGCAAAGTGAAAGTCCCTTAAAAGACTATTTAAATGTATTGCAAATTAATAAATGTATTATTTACTCACAATTCAGTCATTAATTAATACTAATAATACAGTCTGTTAATAATATTAACCAATAACATTTGTTATTAGTTGAATTAATAATATAATTAATAAAAACCAATAATTAAATGATTTTATTTATTATATATTAATTTATTATAAGATCACAAGCACCCATACATATAATGTAATGCCTGAGGATTATTATTTTCCTATCTTCAGTGTTTAAAAAAATGTAAGCTTGTAGGTTTTGCTACTTATTTTACATTAAGAGACTCCTTGCTGGTTGTAAAGTATTACAACTTTTACAAAATACCCTTTCTTTCTAATTATAAATATAATACTCCTTGTGTAAAACTTGGAAAATCACTATTGCACCAACTTGAAAAAGCTAATATGAATACATTAGTGAAGATATATCTGTAATCTGCATCATAATAATCTGCAATATAATAAGCAGCCAATTTATTTTTTAATTTAACAATACATCATCAACATTTTCCAGGTTGATGGTATCTTGTGCAACATGCTTGTTTGTGCTTCCCAAGCATGAATATGTCACAATTTACAATCTCTGGTTGTTGAAAATGTAGGCTTCTTCAGTTTTTCAGTATTCTTTTCTTTTTTTTTAAAGATTTTATCCATTCACTTGACAGACAGAGTTCACAAGTAGGCAGAGAGGCAGACAGAGAGAAAGAGGGAGAAGCAGACTCCTCCCCACTGAGCAGAGCGCCCAATGCGGGGCTTGACCCCAGGACCCCGAGACCATGACCCAAGCCGAAGGCAGAGGCTTTAACCCACTGAGCCACCCCGGCGCCCCAGTTTTTCAATATTCTAAGTAGTGTTTCAATGAACATTCTTCATATGTATCATTGCACTCACCTTTGACAAAGGTTTTGTGTCATCTTTGATTAATCCCATAGGTTAGACTCCTAAATGGAATTACTAG
Source organism: Lontra canadensis (assembly GCF_010015895.1). Taxonomy (NCBI): domain Eukaryota; kingdom Metazoa; phylum Chordata; class Mammalia; order Carnivora; family Mustelidae; genus Lontra; species Lontra canadensis. The sequence continues at coordinate 22,139,078 of NW_022631003.1, read as the reverse complement.
ATTAAATGTATGTATGTATGTATGTATGTATGTGTGTGTATATATATATACATATATATGTATATACATATATATTTGGCTTTTGATTTTTAATGCCACTTGTTCTTAAGAAGTTTGTAGAATTTTTGCCTGTATCACTGCCAATAGAGAATTATGATTTATTTTCATCTTTTTGTGACTCTGAAAGGCAAAAGAGTGGGGTTTTCTTTTTTTTTTCAATTTGTGCCTGACTTCTAAAATCAGGTTTTTAATTTTAACTCCAGTATAGTTAACATACAGTGTTATATTATTTTCAGGCGTACAATAATAGTGATTCAACAATTCTACACATTACTTCGTGCTCATCATTTTAAGTATACTCTTAACCCCCTTCATCTATATCACCCATTCCTCCACCCTCCTCCCCTCTGATAGCCTTTATTTTAACAGAGTACCCTCAGTTAAAGTTTTTTTTTAACAAGAACATTTTTTATTTAAAGTATTATTATTAAAGTATACTTAAGAATACATGGCTCTAAAAGATATATATAAAATAGTTCATCCAAGAAAAATAGAATACACATTTTCTTATAAAGAACTCATGAGTGTCTTTATAAATTTCTATAATATTTCCTAATATTTTTTCATGTTTTTTTTTCCATTTGTACTTTCTATTTTGGAATCACTTATTAATTCCTTTGCCTATTTTTCTATTGAAGTATTCCTCTTTTTAATTGATTTGCAAAAATGCTTATGTATTAAAAGTATCAAGGATATAAAAAAATGAAGACTCCTGTCATTAGTGTATAGCATAGCTTTTGTTATTTATTTATAATGAACTTTATTTATTTATAATGAAATCAGAAAAACAGAAAGTTAAAAAAATTATGCCTTTAGAATTATGCTTTGAGAAGTCCCCTATGTGATATAATTAAATTCATATTCAATATTATTTTAAAAAATTATTTAACAGTTTTGTTTCATGTAAGCCTTCAACTACTTCGGGATTTATTTTGATATTACAGATTTTTTTCACCGAATTTCTTACGACAGACCTGAAGTTGCTGTTCATAGAGCTGTTTCCTACTTACTGTTTTTTTTTTTTAGTCACTGATGGGTTCAAACATAAAGGAAGCTGGGATTTTAGGAATGAGGGGGCAGCCATATGAGAAACATTCCAATTTTTCTTTAAAATATTTTAAATGCTTATACTAGTTTTTGTGAAGATCTTAGTTTATACAAAGGCTCTGTCCACAAGAATTTTTGAAGAACTTCTGTTAAAATATGTCACATAATTGAAATAACATACATACATATATTAATCTTTAGAGAGGAAATAAACTTAATTTTTTTATTGTTGATTTGCATGCCTCAGTTTTTACTTGTCAGAATTTCCCAAATTCTGTGAAGTTATTCTGGGCAATATTATCAATACATAACGAAGGAAACATTAGAGCTTGAAAGTCACCTTTCATTGAATAAATAGCTTTGGTGTATCCAGTAACTAATGAGGAAAGAGGCATGAGCTAATATAATGCAAATCTTATAGTCTATGTTAGGTTTCAGATTAATAATGCAGTAATTCCAATGGAATATTTAACTAACCCATCAAGTTTTTCAATTTAGGAAGTCTTTCAAAGGAGATAATATTGGATGAATTGTTTAAATAAGCCACAAGAATGTACTGAGATTTCACAGCTTTCGTGGTAGGTTTACACTAAACTTTGAAACTTTGAGTGTTGGCATATCTACACAAGCAGGTAAATGGGAAAATCAGAGTTGAAGTTGAAAACTTTAAGGTCAAAGAGAAAAAAAGACTACTCTCTTCCTGTCACACTTTTTCAGTTGTGAGATGTTTTTAATTATAGGGTGGGTCTCCTTAATACACACTAACTCAAAGAAATCCTCCTTCTCATTGAAGATTACATGTTCACTGAACCCTTCCAACAAGGGATTTCTCCTCTTAATTTTCGTTTTATAAAACCATATTGACTGAAAGTGCAATTAAAACTCCTTTCCAGATGTACGGCAGTCCCCTTCACACCCATGGGGTGGTTAGAGAATTAATGAAGCAGTACATTGGCAAACTAAGCCTCATCTACCTGACAGGCTTCTTTAGTGAGACAGAATTTACCTCCTCAGTGCTTCTCCTCCCCAGGATTTCATGGTCCCCAAGAGGGTTGCCCATAGAGGAGAATGTGAGGTTGTTATCTCTGTCCTCTTCCCTGCCACCCCTCCAAGCCCCCACAACACATTTACTTTATTTTCAACCAAGGGATAACCCTCTTTGTCATCTCAGAAATATAAGTCTACTTAACTACTTGTAAGAATTAAAGGTGTAAGGATAAGCAAGAATTATAGGACTTACAACATCCTCGGTGATTAATCTTGGGAGACACATGTTCAGAGAAACAAATATGATGGAAAAATTTACCTAGAGGCTAAATCCAGTCTCATTAATAAAATGCATATTCATCTATGCTTTCTGACATTTATTCCTTCATTTCCGACAACATATTCACTCAACAGTATTTTTTTTTTTTCTGAGTTCTACTCTGGGCTTTTGTACTGTTCTAGGTGTTGATGATGTAGCAGCAATTTTTAAAGTGCACAGAAATGCTTACATTGTGGAAATAGACAATAACATATTAAATGTTGAAACACAGCAAAAGTGCTAAGGAGGAAAGTAAAACAAGGAAAGAATGGGGTAGCAAGTGATGGGGAGATGTTGAACTAAACCCTTACATAAAGTGGGCAGGTGAGGCCCACTGAGAAAATTTGAATTTGAATAAATATCTAAATATGGTTTAGGGATCCACTCTGGGCTGAGAGGAGGTGCAAGGGGACATTCAAGGTAGAGGGAAGAGCTGGTGTAAAGCTCTGAGTGGGGGCATACTTGGCACATTGGTGGAACAGCAAAAGACCGTGAGTGCAACAGAGCCAGGTGTAGAGAAGGGCATTTAGGTCAGAAAGGTAAGAGGTGTCCATGAAAGGGTTCATGAAAGGTGTCATGAAAGGCCTCATAGCTGATTGCAAGCACTTTGCCTCTAATGTGTTTTACTGAGACATGTTCAGATGATTGTTCCATTGGTTGATCGACTAGGGAGTAAAGCAAACAGCCTTTATGGGCTCCTCCATCACCCTTGGACCCAGAAAGGGAGGAAGGACAGGCAGTGTTGCCTGGGGCAGAGTAGAGTTATGGTTCTATCCACTGCTGACTTGGCTCAGAGCATGTAGTTATAACCAGAGCAGTCCACCAAGGAAACATACGTTCTATGTACTTCATTGCATTCGAGGTGGGGTTGGGTACTGTGGGGGTTTGAGAGCATGGAAGGTGTCAAGGAAGATTCGAAATGTTTTACCTAGCCAACTAGGAGGATGGAATTTCCACTGACTGAGATGGGGAAGAATGCAAGCGAACAGGTTAGACATCCAAGTGGAGATACTAAGCACACAGTTTTATACATGAGTCTGGAGTTCTGGGGGAGACCTGGGGTTATTAACCTAGGGGTCTTCAATTTATAGACAGGACTGAAAACCATAAGACACAGTCACTGTTAACCGAGGCCTGCTCATTACGATTGACAGTTGGACTGATTGTACCTCTGTACACACTCTGTCAAGTAGCTGTGAGTTAGTTGAAGGCAGGAGCTATGTTTATAAGCAGCTCTTGTCCCCGCATCTGATGGGTGAGGATACAGGATTTACACTATCCTTAACATACTGAAATATTGCCATTTATCCAATAACAGGCGCTGCCCTTCATAGCCCTTTAGTGGCATGGCTGGGTACACACTGATCCATTCCCCAGTTCTGGTTCTGCCTTTCTTATGCTGACGACGTGTATTTGTAAGCAGGCTAAGGGCCATGTGGGTGGCTCAGTCGGTTAGTGTCTGCTTTGGGCTCAGGTCATGATCCCAGAATCCTGGGATTGAGCACCGAGTCAGACTCCCTGCTCAGCAGGAAGCCTTCTTCTCTCTCTCTCCCTCTGCTCCCCCTCCACTTGTGCTCTCTCTCTCTCTCTCTCAAATACATAAATAAAATCTTTTTTTTTTCTCAAAAAGCAAGCTAATTAGGTTGAAAAGGATTTTTTTTTTGTTGATGGAATGGAGAAAAAATAACTGTCCCATTTTATTAATTTTTGATAAAATATTTCAGATAAATAAACTATTTTATACAATCAAAGAATACTCCACAGTAAAGTTTCTATAGCCATGGAAAAATCCAGAAAACAGAGGCTGGGTCTAAACGGGACAAGTATTTCAACATCCTTTGTGTTGTGGGTTTAAATAGCATTAATTTATTGGCAGTCTTACATAGCCCGCAATAAAAAAAAAAAGTCACAAAAACTAATACACTTTACTAATTTCATTTTCCTCCACTGTGAACTCCAGTTCAGGTTACTGTCTTTAAATTTCTTTGGAAATTTATAGCCTAATGGTCCACTCTGCAACTTATCAACTGTGTGACCTTACCTCCCGGTTCCTCAACTTCTTCCTCTATAAAATAAGGATAATAATAAAGGTCAAATTTGGGAGTTTAAAAAATGTTTTTTGAGTTAGGGTAAATAAACCACAAGAAATAGTAGGGAAGATGTGAGAAGGGACAGGAAGTCCAATTATTGTAATGTGAGAAGGGACAGGAAGTCTCATTATTGTAAGCAGCACAGAGATCAAGGACAAGTAGAGAGAGGAAAGGTAGCAAATGTCTAATTCCCCCTAAATCTTACTCTGAGGATGCTGTTACTTTTCCTGCCTTTCTCTTGACTTTGTCTCAAGCTCAGACTCTGTGCTGAAATCTTCCCATTCCCTTTAGTGAAAGGACAAAATCAGTAGTCACCACATGACACACCCAAGGGCCAAAATTTTGGCACCTGCATTTTCCACTGAGAGGGCTTTTCACTCTGGGCAGCAGCTACTTTCAAAACCTTGAGAAATGGGGAGTACAGTTAGGAATCTGGTGGAACTTGGACCCAGAGAATGAGCATCAAGTGAATCTCAACCATCCAAGGGTTTGAAGCTATTTGGGGCAGTGTCTTGCTTAATAAATTTTCCTTAAACAGTCTTTTTCTTTAATGTAAATGTATTATTTAGATAAGATACAAATTCCATCTGCTCCCATTTACTTAAAGTCAAGTCTGACTTTTTCTTTTTTTTAGAAAATCAGTTATTTTCAAGTCAGATTCTCTCATCACGCAAAGGGAAAACCACGTGGCAAGGAGCAGAGTTTTGAATTCCCAAGGATCCGATACATTTCAAACAGTAGGAAACAGTAGCAAAGTTTTCTATACTTTTGTTCGATACCTAAATTAAATGATCATGTAAATCGGCCAGCTTTGGAGGGAGGGCCAGGTGCATAGATGGAGGGTAAGAGACAAGGGTATCCAGAGTCTAGGGTTCCTTAAGACCACCGCTGGTGATAAGGGGATAAGAGATGTGGCCAGTGTAGAAAAAGCAATGGAGATAAAATTAGGTTCAGAATTCTTTGCAAAGACAGAGGCAAATGGTCTGAGCTGGGGAAGTGATTTGGAACACGGACAAAGTTTAATTTTAGAAAGGAAAAGAAGTCAAGTTCCAGAAAAGGATAAATGTAATGGACAGGTCAAATGTAGAAGTCAAGAGATTTGGTAATCAACACATTGACAATGTTACTATCTCTAGATCCCAGGCCAGGCATCTCTAACTGCAATGAATTGGTATTAGAATAGTGAAATGTGGTATATTAGTCTCTTCAAAGCACATGTCCATATTGTTCAATTAATGGGACCAGTGATTCCAGAATTCCAGTGTAAGGTTCAGCAATATCACCTATACCACCATTGCAGAACAAAATTACTCAATGTTTTCTTGTTCTGTCAAACACATACACTTCAAAAAAAATTCACAGCAAGTTTTGGTGCAGGTATGCAGTGTGGTTGCTAAGACTTAATGAGTCCTGCAAATCATCGCACTCCTTCCCTGTCAAACAACGATAACTCCCCTGTAAATTTAATTATTGTCAAGAATGTGGATTGCTGGGCTGGCATGTTGGAATGTGCTCTTCTCCATCTAACATGAACCCTCTTGTGTCAGCATTGCCTTGACCTGTCAGGATAGAGTAATAGGAAACTCAGCAATTACAATGAAATAGACAAAGTTGATAAGTGAGGTTTTGGACTAAAGCATTTAGGAACCCACAGAAATCAATTATGGTAAATATTTCCAGAAAGTTCACCTAACACTCTTCTGAGAGATTTTACTGTAGTGATTTATTTGTAGTGAAAGAAGCCAAGAAAACACTTTTTTCCCACCTGGGAAATGCACCAATTATATAATAATGAATATTCACATAGATTCTAATAACCTTGCTCTTTTACATATGCTTAGAGGTTTATTTTATCTCCTGGCACACGCATCGTGGTACACTCTCTATATTCTGGAGGGAAGCCTCAAAAATGTATCGTATGTCAGATTCCCAGGTTTTTTTGTGATTTTCATGTAGATCGTATTTTTCCTTCTGTGTTGTACAATGGTCAATTGTCGGTGTTTTCCAGAATTATGAAAGTAAAGTAGACTTAAAAAGTGTGACGTGAGTTAAAGGGATAGTGTAATCTCATTTTTGCTACACCTGGTTTCACTGATTTATGTTCGGTGTATATGCTAATATCTTCATATACATAAGATTCTGGTGCCACCAAGCGTCTACAAGTTTATGAATGCTGTCAGAAGGAGAACTCTTCAAGTTTTAGTAAAACTAGCAAAATGAACATTATGTCAGTGCAAATCTTTCAGTCTCCGTGTGAAGAAACTTTAAATAGCCAGATTTGTTTTTTTGTTTGTTTGCAACAAGCCTTAAGTTCATCACAATTACTCTTTGTCTGTCAGCCTAAGTTAGGTCTTAAATTATGAATCCTTTTACTTATGTTGCATGAGTCACATTAATTTTTTTGGTTAATCAGTTCAAACCACTAATTCATATTTAGCTTCTTGTTAAATAAAGCTTCTAAATTAATGTGTTTCTGAATCCACTCAGCTCTTCCTTTGCTATTAAGCCGTATCTTCCCCACTCTGGGTTTGCTCGCTTGGATTCTTGGACCCAAGTAGAAGATCTTGCACTTATCCTTAATAACTTTCATCTTATTTTCAGCCTATAGCTCCAGCCTATTAAAATCTTTTGGAATTCAGATTCCGTCAGCCAACATACTCATTATCTTTTAAATCTAGGCAAGTTGAAGGAGGTGTGTTTAATTTGTAGCCTGGCCAGAGTTGCACAGCTGTTCTTTGAAAAATAGAGCATGATTAAACACCATGTGGAGGAGAGGTAATTACTTTCTTTTGTCCCTGGAGAAGATAGTTTCAAAGTCTTGCAAAACCAAGATATTGAGGAAGCTCAAGGAATTAATCTAAATATTTACTTTCATTCCATATTCCTTTCAAACTTCACGCCATACAGAAACTAAACTCTGGTTTATTTTAAGAGAATGCCAGTTTTCCTCCCAGATATACTCAAGGTTAGCAGAGAAATTAAATTTCCACCATCTTGAATTTATAGCTATTCCTTCTTGTAAGTTTCATTCCAACCTCATATTGCAAAGTGTTCCAAGATTAGTTTAAATAATAACAGGTGAAAATCTCAAGTAATAATAAACACCCACATATAATGTTTTAAAATATTTTAATTGAAAATATTTTTGGTAAATAAGTTTAGCTTTTCCGAGTTGGTATTAGAAAGTTCTGTATGTATTAGACCATAATAATGAGAATACTTAACCCAGATTTACATTTTTAAAAAGTTTTCATGTAATTTGTTAACATCTGTTGAACATGCATGTCATAATTTCATTTTTTTTGGAACTAGAATTTATATTATAGTTAAAGCTACATCTAGATACATCTAGATTAAGAGGTTACTCCTTTCGGTGCCTTGGTTTCTAATTTACGAGACTGCACTCGTAGTTCCTAATTCATTTTCTGGTGATCTCTTAAAGCTTTATCAACTATATCATAGAGGAAAGGGCATATGATAATAAGACACAGTAATCTGAGGAAACACTTTGTAAATATCAGCTATTTCCTATTTGCTGTTTTCTCTCTAAAAGTCTGATATATTCAGAGTAAATCTCACATAAAATATTTAGATAAAATATATTTAGAAACATTTAAGAAAAGCTGAACTTTTAATACTGGGATTGCTTTGCATTTATAAAATAAAATAAAAGTAAATATGATGCTACTGTACAAAGCTTAACCTTCATCTCTGATGCCTGACCAAGAAACAATGCTTCTGGTCTCAAAACCCAATTCTTTATATATTGTTCAACCAGGATTACACTTCATTTTGCATTGTTTTCTCTCAATAGCCGCTGGTATCTTTCACCATTCCTGGTGAATCTGCAGTCCTCAGTGACTTTCAGGGTTGCTCAGAAGCTTGGAGAATGGGATACCATGGGAATGCATATTTTAGTAATAGCAACACACATGGAATCATCCCCATAAACGGGTTCCACAGGATAGTTTGTGCTTATAAGTTATGCTGTTCCAAAGGAGCTTGGTATGAGAATAGGGATAATAAAGGGAAAATTATTCTCCACATAGAAGTTTGACTTAATGTTGAACATTAAGGGCTATATCATATACTATAACACAGCACGGCATCCACATCCTGACAAACCTCAAGAATTTTGTTTTTTCTACATTTGCCAAACCTCCACACAACTAACTTTATTTTTTTAATTCGTTCACTCATTCAATCATTTGGGCTCTTCAATAAAACCAGACGCGCTGCTGATACTTGATCTATTTATTTAACACACCAGAATAACTTTTTTCCCTATGGCAAATTCAAGGGTCATTACACACACACACACACACACACACACACACACACACACGTATGTCTGAAAATAGGACAAACTGTTTAAATCCTGGGTGCTAATAGCATGTTAATTTTTTTTTATTGTTCCTGCATACTACCTTGAGACAGCAGGTAGAACAGAAAATTTGTAATTTTTCTTTGGCATGAATATTCATTATGATTTTATATTATTTTTGTCCTTTGACAATGGATACAAACTATATTATTATATGTTTAGAAACATATCTTCTATGCTATAACTTGAGATCTTCTATCATTAACCTTAGCTCTCTCTTTCTATATTCTTATTTTTCTGAGTAGCTACTATTGTCAGACAGAATTGATTCTGGGGGCAGAGAAGACAACAGTGAACCACACTGGTAATTTCTTTCCCTGCTGAAACTCGTATTTTGATGTAAATACGTAAGTAAATAAAAATACTTCCAGCTTGTGATACACTTTTCAAAGGATGTAAAACATGATGCTGGTGATTTCAGAAAAGTGAAATAGAGGGAGAGCCCACTTTTGGTCAGAAACAATCTCCCTGAGAAGGTTCCATGTGCACTTGAGAAGAATGAGTATTCTGTTGTTTTAGGGTGGAATGTTCTGTATTTATCTATGAGGTCCATCTGGTCCAATGTGTCATTCAATGCTCTTGTTTCTTTATTGATTTTCTGCTTCGATGATCTATTTCTGAGAGAGGCGTGTTAAGATCTCCTACTATTAATGTATTCATATCAATATGACTCTTTATCTTGATTAATAGTTTTCTTATGTAATTGGCTGCTCTCATATTGGGGGCATAGATATTTACAATAGTTAGATCATCTTGGTGGATAGTCCCTTTAAGAATGATGTAGTGTCCTTCTGTATCTCTGACTACAGTCTTTAGTTTAAAATCTAATTTGTCTGATGTGAGAATTGCTACCCTGGCCTTCTTTTGAGGCCCATTGGCATGAAAGGTGCTTCTCCATCCCTTCACTTTCAGTCTGGGTCTATCTTTAGGTTCAAAATGGGTCTCTTGTAGACAACATATGGATGGGTCCTGTCTTTTTATCCAATCTGCAACCCTTTGCCGTTTTATGGGTGCATTTAGGCCATTCACATTGAGAGTGATTATTGATAGATACGTTTTTATTGACATCGTGTTACCTTTGAAGTCTTTCTTTCTGTAGATTGTCTCTATATTTCTGTTCAATGCTATTCTTAGGACTTTTCCTCTTTTATAGAACCCCCCCTTAATATTTCCTACAGTGTCAGCTTGGTGGTTGCATAGTCTTTTAAGCCTTGCCGGTCTTGGAAACTCTATCTCTCCATCCATTTTGAATGTCAGTCTTGCTGGATAAAGTATTCTTGGCTGCATGTTCTTCTCATTTAGTGCCCTGAATATGTTGATTTTTAAATGGATTCTGGAAAGATAAAGACAAATGAGCTAATCCCTCCAAGAGCTGAAGACACTTAAGGCACAGGAAACAGGAAAAACAAAGGCTCTCTGAGTAAGGAAAATGGTTGGAGAATTCTAGGAACTATTTAAGGTCAGTGTGGTTAAAGCAAAGCTGGGGGGAGAAGATGAGGCCTGGAAATCGAAAGACAAACTCTTTGAGACAAAAAGAGTCCTGCTATGATGCTGGACTCAGGATCAACATAAAAATCAACTCTGTTTCAACAAGTCAACAAAAACGAATTAGAAAAACATGATCAACAGCAGCAAAAATATTTTAATACCTGAGAATAAATCAAACAAAGGCACTGAAAATTAATAAAACAATCATAAAGGACCTGAAAGAATCCTTGAACGAATGGAAAAAAATACATCTATGTTCATCCATGGATAAGAATCAGTATTATAGTTAGTGTTAATTACCACCTCCTCAATCTATTAAAAGACAGTTTGCCTCTCCTGAATATACTAGGGCCAATATACTCTTTCTTTCAGAAATAGCAGGTTGGATCTTCTGGAAAGTACATGGTGTCCTTGCACCTTGCTGACAGCAAACTTGCTTTGGAGGACAGCCCATTTTCAGCTGAGGTTTTAGATTACAGAACTTGAGCAAATTCCAGAGACACCTAAAATTCAGTGTGCGAGTACATGCAATGTATTCGATCATTTTGATCTCATTCCATAGAATGTATCAGGAGGGAGTAAATGAAAGTGGTACAAAAATAGCACGGGTCTTTGAGAAAATTCATGTAAACTGAGCGTAAAATCCCAAGCAGATGTAACAAAAACCGAAAAGAAGTTCTGGCAGTGATGAGCTTTCCACATTGGCCTGGGATTTGTACCTCCACTGACAACTTCTGTTCACATTTTATCAGCAACATCAGGGACACGAGCTAACCAGCAAAAGATACAGACAATGAAGCGAGGCAGAAAGCATATTAGATCGACAGATGGGAAACCTGGATTTTTGTCCTGCCTTTGCTTTGGCTACTGTGAGAACTTGGATCATTCATTTAGTGTGGAGTTTCTTTCATTGATGCAACTTGGAAACCGGATCAGAGATTCTCTAAGACCTCAAGCTTAACTGAGCAGAGTTGACTGCCTGCAGTAGGAAGGAAGCCAGATCGTGGTTTCTGGCCTGGTCTGAAATGTGTGGAGACCTTGGGGAGGAGGCAGGAATAAGAATGGCGTTGGACAGTTGTCTTCACCAACATCAGGTAAGTTGAACTCACAAATGAATAGATTGTCTTAACTAATCAAGGTCTGTGACTGTTCCATTTTCCCATAAACAGAGTCGATCTACCATGAACATCTGCTGGTTTGAAAATATTTTCTTAATGCTCATTTTTATTTCGTTGAAGCCATTTGGCACATTGAAATGAATCAGCCCAGGAACCGCACATACAACGCAGGGGGGCAAAGGCAGGATGGGGGGAAGAACCCCCTTGAGCACAGTCTGAAACCATCACCCACAGCCATCAGTTGTTGACAGTAGCAGTCAGAATAGGTTGGCATGCAGTAATTAGAGATGGAGAGGCACAATTTCAACGAACATGTTCTATTATTAGTGTATTTCAACAGCAGAGCTCCAAGAGAACAAAGGCAATAGCTTATCTGCTTATAGTGAATTACTTGCGACAGCAGAACCTGTTTATACCCTGCCCTACGCCAATGTTCACACCACATGTGCCGCACAAAACTGTTGTCACCAAGGAGACAGCCGCCCCCACACTACCTGAGTGGAGGGATAAACAGGGGAATGGAGACAACAAGAAAGCTGGAAAACAGCACTTACCCGCAGCCTTGACCATGACTCCAAAACCACATCCCTTGTCTGCCTAACACTGTACAGAAAAAGAGGAAAAGTATCTAAAAGAAAAGGATGATTTAGAAAATCATCGCAGGAAAAGAAATTTTTAAAAATAACAGTTTGAATAACTACTACATTTAAGATTTAGACATGAATTAGCCCATCTCATCCTTGTAGAAGAGCGAACTGATTTTCAGAGACGTTTTAAGTATTCGCTCAGGGTTACAAAGAATATAAAATGTGTTGTTTGATGTAAAGCCTAGTGAACATTCTGTTGTACTACTCAGCTGGGAAAGGTAGACAAGTGGAACAATGTTCCAAAGAACAAAGTATGACTTCACTTCTAGTCAGTACTCTCTTGCAGGCATAAACATTCAGAGGGGAATGAACCCCACGGCCCAGGGATATGATCTTTCCATGGATGGGCATTGCTCTATACCCTTGAACACAAAAATCATCAAATTGAAACTAATTTTTTCTTCATTATTAATAGAGCACTTAGGATAAGCACTTAAATTGGGACTGAATTCTTTGCATGGAATGGAGTGGAAAATTGGGAAAAAGTAATTTAATTCTTAAAGGTATCTTTAGAAACTTATATGTGCCATACATATATGGCACACTTCTTTCTCCAAGACAAAGTCCCATGCGTGAAATACTATTTGGCAAAAAGTTGGTTATTGTGTGCCATGATGTCTCTGTATACGTTACATGGATTTTATTTACATTTCCTTGGGGTGATTAAAACTCTGAATTTTTGTTTTATTTTGGTGGCCATTAGCATCTATAAAATTTTGATGCCAGAAAAACAAAAAGTTACTTATTAATTCAATGAGTCTCTGAGCAACGTTTTTGCCTGTAACAGTATCAGGCAAGGCTCCAGTCACAACTTACGCCTGTCATTTTCTGTAATTAAAAGTACACAGTCATATTTATGCATTCTGCCTCCTAGCAGCTGCAGTTAGATTAACCGTGAACAAAGAAAACATTTTGACACAGTTAATTATATTTCCGCTCTCCTTTGCTAGCAAATACCAGTTACCTTCTCAAATGAATAAAAGCACTTTTTTGTTATTTTTCTTTTATATAATAATATGAATAGCCACAGAAAACTGTGGTTTATACTTACAAGGAGTTTTAATCCCATCACTTCAGTCTAACACACATTAAACTATCTGGTAACTTTTTTTTTTTTTTTATTTGACAGAGAGAAACAGCCAGAGAGGGAACACAAGCAGGGGGAGTGAGAAAGGGAGAAGCTGTCTTCCTGCTGAGCAGGGAGTCCAATGTGGGGCTCGATCCCAGGACCTTGGGATCATGACCCAAGCCGAAGGCAGATACCTAACAACTGAGCCACCCAGGCGCCCTATCTGGTAACTTTCAATGAGGATATATGATTATCAGATTAAACAGATCTGACTCAAATGTTCTTTTGTCGGGCAAGATTGCAAGATTGCAAGCATCTGATTTTTTAACATCAGATGAGGAGAAAGATGAGAAAAGGATTTGGTTTCACCTTTGCAAACCTGTTGGAGATCAGAAATAAATTTCTAGGGGTGCCTGGGTGGCTCAGTGGGTTAAGCCTCTGCCTTCAGCTCAGGTCATGATCCCAGGGTTCTGGGATCGAGCCCTGCATCGGGCTCTCTGCTCAGCAGGGATCCTCCTTCCCCCTCTCTCTCTGCTTGCTTCTCTGCCTACTTGTGATCTATCAAGTAAATAAACAAACTCTTAAAAAAAAAATTTCTACATCCTTTATCCTGTTCATGAGAACCATTCTGCTTCTTTGGAAGCTTCATTGGGCAATACAGGTCCTTACTGGTGGGAACTAAAATTCCCAGGCAAGAAATGGGCTATTCCTGGGCAGAGAAAGGGGGTTTGCTGATGAGTCATCAGCCGAAGATGGGGAAGTAAACATGGGTATCAGTGGGAGAGGGAGAGCAGAGTTACCGTTGATTCCATGAAACCCAAACTGAACTGTGAGCAAGGATGAGAAAGATCATTTCTGGTTGTTACCTTCAGCCCTCTGTAGGAAAAGAGTGCTGGAGGTGAAGTAGTGAGACTGGGGAACCCAACCAGCAAGAGGCCCATCTCCTGTGGCAGCACTGGAAGGAGGCAGAAGGAAATGTCACCCAACATGAGTCGCAGTTACTTTGATTTCTACATTCATTGTAATCTGTGTGCTTCTCTCTTCCTTTCTTTTCCCCTTCATCCTCCCTTTCCTACATTCCTTTTCTGCTAAGAATTTCAAAAATAATACAATTGAGTAGATCCATATAGACTCAGGGGCAATGTATTGAGGAAAAATATGCAGAACAGTGGGATGACTGTGCCTTGTAACTACATGCATAGAGGATTTTGGTCTTTTGAGATCCTTTTATATAACGTTCCATGAAAATACACAGCAGTGTAACTGAAATTTACTTAGCAGATGTGAGAATGGGCTTTGGATTCAATCCTATTTGTTGGTTATTTCACATCTCTGAGGACTGTTTTTCTCCTCCAAATATAGGGTCACTTTACTTGTCTCATGCTGCTGTGAATATTCAGTAAGGCAATGTATATAAGGTGCTTACTATGGCATATAACAAGTCCTCTTCAAATGGTCTCTCCTATTATTACTCAGTAAGAAATAAATGCATACTTTAAAATGGAAGAGAAACAATGCATAAATATGATTTAATTACAACAAATGACACGTGTAAGTTGTGGCTAACCAGAGCGTTGCCTGATAGTTACCCCTACAGTTCAGTAAATGCTTATAATTCCCTTAGATGAGTGAACTACTTAAACTTTAACATATGTTAGCTTTATGCTGGGTGTTTGTGGTGAGAATCTTCTGTGTCTGATGGATAGTGTAACCTGCATATGAATGGGAGTATTAAGGTGAGTGTCTGGAATATTAGTCATTATATGTGAGAAAACACACATTGATAGTGATGCCAAGAATCAGACCATGCTGAAAGCAAACAATTTCTTCAAAAATCAAATTCCTCAGGAAGTAGATCGTAGATATTTATTCCTGACACATATTTCTGGATGACTGATGGCAATCTAGTGCACAGAGAGATGATTAAGCTTCTATGCGGACTCACTGGGATGTTAAATGAAGGTAACTAAATCTGTTTGTGTAAGCTCTTTCTCCAGTTCGTGTATATCCAGGCTGAGTCTCATTTCCTCCGTCTTTGGGATGATGGCAACAGCACAACTTCACAATGGCAGAAGATGCTTGATCTCTTCTGGGCTTTCCCACTTCTGAAAATCCCATCCTCGACGCCTCTGTCCTTGGTGTTCACTTCTCCACAAGTAGTGACTTCTGTAGCTACTACAAACCATGAACTGTTCCTTTCTCTAAAAAATTGCACTCAAACAGTTTGGGGAGAAAGGATTCAGTGATGGTAGCTGGTCAAGTGGAATGAGCCCTGTAACACGCTCTCCCTGTTGCCAGATCCATCACTGGGGCTCCGTGCTGGGCTCAGCCTCTGTCAGGTGCTGCACTGGGCAAGAGCCAAGACAGTGAAATGCTTCCTCAAAGGGCATCCACAAGGCTTCCTCTTTCCCTATAAAGAAGAGACGTGGAGATGCTGTGCTTTACAATCATTTTCAGTGCACAGAATAGCCACAGTAATTTGCAAAGGACATATTTCCCTTGTGGTTATTTAGGAAAGTTTTGGTATGTGTAGAGCTGATGTTACAAGTGTGTGAATGGGATGGAAGAAGTACATTTTAGGGGAGATAATCTTTAACATGAACAGGTTTTTTTTTTTTTAATTAAATCTTCATAGGCTACAAATTATGGAGACTGGACTCAATCCAGTTTAAGAATAAAAGGGATTTATTTTCTTTCATATTGGAGAAATCCAGTCAGGCATGACTGGATCCAGGTGTTTAAATGATGTGATCAAAAATATTTTTTCTTTAATATCTTTGCTTTCCTCTCTGTTGGCTGTATCATTTGTCAATTTCCTCTAAGTGGTAGAGAACTGTCCCCAAAGGGCTAAAAGTTTTGTTTCCTTTCAATTCCTGATCTCAGGAGTCTCCATTTCCCCGTGCTCCCTTCATCTTTGAAGTCACTTACACTGATTATCTTTCTTTGGTTCCTGTGCCTACCTCTGGACCAATGTTTCTGTCCAAGGGAATTGAATACCCTGATTCCCTTGTCTGACATGTAACCATATGGTGGGGGTGGGGAGGAGTCTTGCTACTCCCCACCAGAATCACTTGGACTAGAAAAGCAACCATTTCTATACGAAAGAAGATAAGGGACATATTAGTGACAGATTTCAAATATTTCTTGGAACAGGTGACTTGCAAATTAAATTTTGGACTTGGAAATTTTCTGGGTTCAAAAGTTGTTTCAAGACATATTTTGCCTTTATTTCCAGGGTGACTGGAAAGCTTAACTGTTAGTCTGTACCCTGGGGACTACAGCACTTCCACAGAAAGATTTTGTCAAGTTTTTGATCCAAAACCGGGAAGGTCTCCATCTCTCCAAGTCCCTCCTACAATGAGGGGATCCGTGAGGCAAGTAGTGTCTCTGGTCTCCATTTTGTATTTCCAGGCTAAGAAAATGAGGAAGAATGAAAAAAGAAATCAAGAACTCTTCTCAGAGAGCTCATGTGCGAAGAAGAGATCCAGTTCTGAAGTTGTCATAGTGAGCACAAGAATGCCAAGCCTCGCAGCTCCGTAGGCCAAGTTCTCTTCCAGCCACATGTCTGTAGCTTCCACGGATATCAATGGGAGTTGTGTGTGTGTGTGAACTGAGCACAGAAGCTGGCTGTGTATAAATAGCTCAGCAATGGTGAAAATCTCTTCTTGTGTGTCTGGTACAACAGAGGTAGTCTTTTGCAGTTAGTGCCTGCTTCCCGCTCTAATAAAGTAACCCAGCAGTTTCAAGAAATTCCATACCAGAATATTTGATGGTAATTATTTCATTTAAAAGATTCTTCTCAGAGAACAGGGAGCAGTGTTTGTCTTAAATTTCTCTTATTTTCCACTAACGATCTCAAGCCAGATTTAACGATTCTTTGCAAAACCAGCCTTCACTATTCCTTTGGCTGAGCTGTCAGTCTATTAATGGACTGATAACCAGCTAACTGGGGGGGGGGGGGAGGTGGAAGTCAAAATGTTCTTTAAGGGGTTAAAATATTTTCTAAAGCAAAGTGCTTACATTCACACTGGCTGCCAAGGCACAGAGGGTCAGAGCTCTATGGCATAGAGGGTCTTTCATGGGAACGGGGCTCTGACCCCATCAGGCAGGACACATGGGTAGGATCCCTGGACCATTTGTACTCTGCCATTCTGCTATGGGCCCCGGTCTGACATGGAGCACACTGATGTGAGGCTGAGCCATCTCCTACCCTGGGTGAAAATTTCTTTCAGAAAAGAGTTAAAGATAGACTTGTTCTCTGTCCATTAGAGCCCGCTGGGTCAGTCAGCAGAGCAAGCGACTCTCAAAGAGTTAAAGATAGGCTCGTATCCTGTCCCTTAGAAATAGGGGATTTCTCCAAGACTTTTATATGAAATGTTCTAGTTTATGAAATTTACCTACAGGTAGATAATTTCCAAATGTCACCTCCAGTCCCTGTCTTAGTTCTAAACTCCAAGCTTGTGTCTACCTGGCTTCTGGAAATCCCTATTTGGATATCCTGTTCACACCTTAAATTAAAATTAATCCAAAACTTAACTTTTATCTCAGCCCACCTCTGTCACAGAACATTTCTACTATGGCCTTTGCCCTAGTTAACAGTGCCGTCTTCAATCATTCACGCCAGAAAACTTGTAGTTGCCCTAATTTCTCTCTTCCTTGTCACGTATCTCATCAGTCCAAGACCAGTTGATCTTACCTATTAAATTTCTCCCCATCTTCTTATTTCTGTCCCCTGCTCCTGCCATGAAAACTGGATGATTAGAGTGCAAGTTTTAATTCCACTAATGCCAGGGTTTGAATCCCATTTTTGTTACCTCTTTGGGGGGATGCATCATTTTTAAAAAAGATTTTATTTATTTACTTGACATGGAGAGAGAGAGCGAGAGAGGGAATACAAGCAGAGGGAGTGTGAGAGGGAGAAGCAGGCCTTTTGCTGAGCGGGGCTCGATCCTAGGACCCTGGGGTCATGACCTGAGCAGAAGGCAGATGCTTAACCAAGTGAGCCACCCAGGATCCCAGGGATGCATCATTTTGGAAGGACCCTTGTTTTCTTCATCAGTGAGATGGAGATAACATCTACTTCACAGGACTGATTAATAAAGATTAAATTAGATTATATATGTAAAGTGTCAGTATAGTTGCTGACACATAATAAAATTCTGGGAAATGGCAGACACTTCATCCTTTCTTGCTAAGAATATCATAGCAAACTCCCTGCATACAATCTTGCCTCTTTATTCTGTACACTGAGGCTAGATCATACTATCTAACAGCATAACTGTTTCCATCTTATTTATCCAAAACCAGTCTGTATGATAAAGAAGTCCCTGCAATAGCTCATCTATCTACCCCATCTCAAACTATAATCCTTCTTAGTCCAACAGTTTACCAACAGGTGCTGTGTCTTTTCTCTATCCATTCAATTAGAAAACTAGTTATTTATCACTTAAAAATCCATATTAAAATTTCCTCTTCTCTGAAAATGTCCCTGACCCTCCTCCAAATAGAGTTGGCTCTTCTTTAACTCCATCACTATTTTTAAAGTATAAAACTCATATATTTCTATCATAGGTTTAATTACACTGTAATGGCACTCTTTGTCCATACATCTGTTTTCCTGGCCAATTGTTGTACGGTCCTCAAGAAAGCCTTGAAGAAGAAACTATAATTGAGAAAATATCTTGATTATTGTTCTCTCCTGAGAGTTCGGTCCAGTGCTGTGTTAGTTTTCTACTGCTGCCACAGCAGATTTCTACATATAGAGCCACTTAAGACAACACAACTTTATTATTGTACAGTTTTAAAGGTAAGAAATCTTGTATGCATCTCACTGGCCTAAAATCAAGGTGGTTGGCAGGGCTTCCTTTCTGGAGGCTCTAAGTGAGAATCTTTGTGCTCATTCAGGTTGTTGACAGGATTCAGTTCTTCACATTTGTAGGACTGGGGTTCCATTTCCAGGCTGGTTGTCAACTAAGGACTGTCCCCAGATTCTAGAAACTGCCCGCACACCCTGGCTTGTGGTCCAAGCAAGGACTGAGTGTCTCTGAGTGTATCCTGATCTATTCTACTTTGTACTTGTTTTAAGGACTCCTGTGATTATATTGAGCCCAACTGGAAATTCCAGGATAATTTCAGTCTTGGTAATGCCTTCAATCTACAAAGCTTCCTTTTTCACACAAGGTAACATATTTATAGGTTCCAAGATTCAGGCAACTCTGGAGACCATTATTCTTCCCATCAAAGGAGCCTCAAATATTTTAGGTGATCGGTAGTGCGTGTTGAATGACAAAATAAATGTATGTAGATGACAATAGGTATGTAGATCTTTTGATTATATTAGCTGATTTTATAGGGCCATAGATTAATTAGACAATTTGATATTCTTATCTGATTTACTTGCTATAACTTTTTATAAGAATCCTAGATACTATGTTTTCTAGATCTTCACCTTTCATGGGACCATGGCAAACAAATTATACCCAAACAGACCAAAGGAATTTTTCTATAATCTCAGATTTATCATAAATCATAAACATTATTAGTAAAGGCTAATCAAGGGCCATCAACAGTCTCTTTCTTGTCTTTTTTGTGACTACTTACAGAAAGATTTATCATTTGTATGAAGTTAATATGAATGCACACATTTATTTTAAAAGTATTTAAATGTCTATATGTGCCAGCCTTTGTGAATGGTAAAGAAGGGTGAGCAAAATACAGTTCCTCCCTTACAGGGCTTACTGAGTAATTGGGAGACAGATAATTAAAAAGTAATTACATGTCTAGGGTGAATAGACAAGGAAAGACCATTTTCGGAATACAAAGATAATAAAGACACGGTAACTACACTGGAATTAAAATTTCAAAAAAGACCTAATATGCTCTATGACAGTCTCCTCAAGAAGCTAATATTACAGCCCTGCCAGGAATACAAATACATGGACAAATATTGCCACTACAGTACAACTAAGCCAATGGCAGACATATCTTCATGTTACAGGGATGTATTAAGGAGGAAGGAGTCCACCACAGTTGGAATGTGGCTGGAATGGTTTCAAAGAAGTAAAGATTTTAAGTTGTGTCTTGAGGGAAAAAAAACAAGACTTTTCCAGACAGACATAGAGGAATGGAGTAAGGGGGGAATTCTAGGGAGAAGGGAGAAACTTAGGCTCTTCTCCCAGTCTGGAAGAGAGAAAGAAAGGAATGGATTTGTGGATAAAGAGTCATCCTAGCTGGGACCTGGAGGATGAGCATATGCTTGTTGCATTCAGGGGAGTGTATGGGATAAAGGAATTTTCTAGGCAGAGAGAATGCACATTCAAAGGACTGGAGGATGGTGAGAATGAGTGTCAAGTGTGAGAAACTGAGAAAAATTCAGAATAACCACAGCATAAAAAGTGAAGAAATTGAAGAAATGATAGTAGAAGTGGTCCCAAATTACATCAAGAAGGGTATTTGAGCCCATGAGGGAGTGTGGATTGTATCCAAAGACCTGTGGAAAGCCATTTATGTGTTTTAAACAGAAAAGTGAGATGATAGATTTTCATCTTGCCCAGTTCTATTGGTAGTTGGTAGTTCTCCCACCACCTGCTGAAACTAATCTCTTTTCTCTGTATCAAGAGTTTCCTCTTTCATTGATTATCTTATTTCTTTTTTTCTCCACAACAAATAGAACATGGATGATTCCTGGGAAAGATTGGCTGATGTTTTTCTAGACTGAAAAATCAGACCTGGAGGGGCCATTAAGCTTCTTGCCTGGGATCTGTATCACATTGGGTTGAGCAAAGGCTGTTCCCTCAAGCTATTCTCGTCTCTGGGAGGGTGTGGACAATTTCCTATGGCTCTACATCTGAGAAAAAGAGAAACAAACCTCCAGAGATACAAAATATGGGGGTATGCTGTTGTCATAGCCATGCTGGGGACGAAATGAGAGAAATAAAGTAACACCTAAGATAGCACTTTGAAAACGTAAGTCAAAAGGAGATTTGAAATAAGGCTCCTGGAGACAAAGTTCTTATGTGATACGGTTTGTGCTCACACTGGTAGCACATCCGTGGCATTCAGCCACTGCTAAGTGAGAAGAGTAACATGGCAGGCACTTAGGCTCATTATTCAAAACATGGACCTGGGGATATGGGCAGTTTCTATGTCTGTCAGAAAATACAGAGGCGCTAAAGCCTGAAAGTCAAGAAAGAGGAAAGAGAGTAAAAAAAGGGGAAGTTAAAATTGAACATGTTAAAAGAAAGGTGTTCAAGGCACCAGAGAAATAAGATCTATCATATTTGTAGACATTTCTGATTCACACTTATTCTTGAATACCAAAGGGCTAGAAGAATTCATAAAATTTATGAGAGGACATTCAGAAGACAGAAGTGGAGAGGGATGGGAGAAGAAATTGAAGTCAGATTTGATCTCTAAATTGGGGGAAAAAAAAGAAAGAAAAGAGCCCTTTCCATGTCCTTGCTCTTCATAACTTGTCTAGTGCCTCCCTGATATTTATAAAGACAAAAGGAAAGTAGAAAGGCCTTGAGAGCCACAGGCAGTAACTTTAAAACATGAAGTTATTCTATAAAATAACACAGGCAATTAAATTTCTTGTTACCATATACAAACAAGCTGCACTGTAGATTCAAGACGATATTACCTGCTCCCTGCTCCCAGAACCTAAAACTGTGTAGTTATTTTCTGATGCTTTAATGTATATTTTCCAGTGGTTTATATATGAGAAGAGAAGAGGACAAAAGAAGATTCTCTATATAAAGTGTAAATAATAGAAGTTTAGACTAGGGAGTAGAGATGGAAAGATGGGGCAGAAAGAGAAATTGTAGAAAGATAAGAAAATGGGAGGCTGGTGAGTATACACAGTTGGAATGAATTTTTCTGCGTCTTAGAACACTTCAGCACTGGTGGAAATCATATCCAGTCTCCACCTGGAGAAATGAGGAGGACACTGGTGAATGGGCCCTTAACGCCACGAGCTGTGGAATTCTTCCTGAGCAGAAACGTTTTATCAGAGCATTCCAGGATTTATCATGGAGGTATGGTGCCATGGAAGTGAGAGGTTGGTCTGCTAGGCCATCTGGTGAGAAGCGACTTGTCAATCTCCCAGATGGTTTGTGAAAAGAGAAAGACTTGATATTGAACTGAAATCAGCATATGAAAAGAGCCATGAAATCACAAACTTAAAACTCATTTTTTTTTTTACATAGTATTTTTGAAAACTTCATTAAGGAAATTTTACATGAATTTTATATGTTCCGAAAGATCATATGTAGAAGTTTTAATTTATAATATAAAACCATTTCAATAACATTTGCTACATTTGCTTTCATCTCTTTTAATAGGTGTTTTATTAATCTTAAGTTACTAAGTTAAAAAGAAGAAATTGATATTTTTCCATTGACTGATTTGCACATATCCAAGTTTTAGAAGACTTATGTAGAAAGAGGTCTAGTAGGATTTGGCTCTCCTGAATTATTCCTTTGGATAAGTACGCTCTAGAAAAATCTGTGCCATGTTTGTGAAATACTTGAAGATGATCTGCTCTTTGAACTTAAATTTCAAAATAAGTGTATTTTAGAACCACTTGGGTCATGCCCACTAATAACTCTTAAAATGATGTAATTGGCAAGCATTACACTTAAAGTATAACACATTTCCCATATTTCCATAACTCTGGGATTTTTAAAATATTAATAATAACCAGAAGTGGGAACTTCAAAATGGTGTAAATTTATTTTTTTTCCAAGAAATAAGCCTGGTTTTCATATTTTATTTATTTTATTCTATTTTAATTAGAACATGATAATGATTATATAGACCCACATAAAATTCTCCTTCAATTTAAGATATGTTCATGTGAACAATAAAGCATTATTTTTAAAATTTATTTTTGAATTCATGTAAAGTGGCTACCTGGACGTTTAATAAAACGCAAATACTTTTGAGATAAATAGGGCTTTTAACAATTTGTAATATCCCAACCATGGAGGAATTGAGAAATAAATACCTGGGGCAGAGTATCCAATAGAAATTAAAGTTTGACTTTGTATCTATTTTCACATTCAATTAAAATGCCAAATTTTTATAAAGACCATAAAAGAGAATGTATTTAACATAATCTTTCCACATTCTTTGTAGTTAGGTTGTCTTCATGTTTGTCTGTTTATCTTTCTGCATGCTATTAAGCATTTGATTATCTCACTGTCTACCAGTTTATTTGACTTGACTAGAAAATAGACACAGTAAATGTGAGACAGATCACATTAGAGAAGTAATTTTTGCTACTGTTAATATTATAGGATGGGGATGGGGAGTCAGATCTTAGCGCCTGTCTCAATGGAATTCACACATGCTTGAAGGATTAGTGGGACAGGAATTCCAGAAATCCATGGGCTCACAGCTGACAGACTCTGAGGGGAAAAACAAAAGCCAAACACAAGCTTGACCAAGTAAGAAATCCTCAGTTATCAAGGGGGTAGAAAATGCTGAGTGAGGCAGTGAAGGTGTTGGGATTGTGGGAGTAAGCGGTACCCAGTGGACTCGGGGAGACGTCTAATAGGCAAATGTAGGGCCTGTAAGGGTGGAGGGGGCACCGAGAGGAGCTACGGTTCCATAGCAAATATCCCACTGGATAGTCTGAGAAATACCCAAGTGGGCCCTTTATAGGAAGAAGACTGTGGCCTCATGTGTACTGATGGAGCCAGTTGCTTTATACTAGGAGTTACTGTAAATATGTATCAATTTATAACCACAGATGAGTGAGACCTGAAGAAACTGAATGATTAGCACGGGATCTGGCATATAATTGCTGCTCAATGAATGTTCATGGAAAGAATGAACAAATGAAGTTTCAATGTGCCATATGAAAGATGAGTAATGATTATATACATAAATGCTATACGAATAGAATGCTTGACAGTATTACATGTACAAAGTCTGGTTAAAAATTCTTCTTTCTTCAATGATCTGATCTGTAGATGAGAGGTAAAGCTGACATGAAAATATTTTGCTATGAGACATGTATATTTAATCAATTTTGTATATTCAATCATACCAGTCATATAATCAAGCTGTGATTATCGGTGACCCAAAATTAACTTGGGTAGGGTTAAACTTTATTTTTTAAAAAGCAAAAGAATGTACTATAGTATTAAGTATAGCCCAGCATGACACGCACTCCACACATGGATGGATACACATAAATGAGAAAAGAAAACCTGTGTGTGTCAGAGCAAATGAAACGGGATACAATTGTTTTTAATAATATAATATCATATATTAAATTGTGTCTTACAATTTATGAAGTCCTTTCAGAGATTATCTCATTTATGTTGCACTGTAATCCCATGAGGTATAAGTGATTACAGTTTTTATTTTTACAGAGGGGTGAAGTGAGTAAGTGATTGTGGGCAAGTAATCTTTCCTCTAGGCTGCCTTGTTCCATTGATAAACCCTAACTTTTTTTTTCATCAGATATTTGGTTTTCTTCAACTTGAAAACCGTATTACATCGTATTAAATATTAAAAACTTAGAAAAGGTGCTCATTCAAAAATCTTCCCATCATTTTGCTTCAAAGTGATAGAAATCTATAAAGGCAGGACACCTTTAATAATAGTACAGCACATTTTGTCATGAGCAGTCTGTTCCCTCAAAAATTATCATAAAACAGATTGAGAGCTAAATATGAAATGCTGAGCTCTCCAGTTAAAGCACAGACCTCATTTCATTCAGATCAACTCAAACAGATGAGACAGAAGAAATGGCTGAACAGTTATTCTATTTTATTTTCAGCCCTGGTAGTACACTTCCCAGCTCAAGGTTCCAGTAATTCAGGGAGGGGATAGTATGGCACAGTGTGCTTGGCTAATAATTTCTCGGCGGGCCCCATTCCAAAGTGTTAATAGCCATGTTCTGGGACCTTCCCTCTATGCAAGCATCATCATTTTTTAAAAGATTTTATTTATTTATTTGAGAGAGAGTGAGCATGATGGGGTGGGGGAGGAGCAGAGGGAAACAGAAAAGCAGGCTCCCTGCTGAGCACAAAGACCAATACCTAGGGCTCCATCCCAGGGCCCTGGGATCATGATCTGAACTGAAGGCAGATACTTAACCGAATGAGTCACACAGGCACCCCAAGCATCATCTTTTTTTTAACTTTCATATACAGAGCTTAGCATCTCATAACCAGACAGAAAAATGTAAAAAAGCAAAAATAACACATCCTTGGGCAAATGAAGAAAGCTCCTTAAAATCATGTTAGCAGTTAATGTTTTTCTCCCACATCCTTTTTCAAATACTCTAGTAAATTAAATAAAAAGAGAAAAGACAAACAAAACTCTTATCTTCAGGTAGGCTTTTTCTTTCCAAAAGCAATTTCACAGAACAGTCAGATATGTAATAATGAGTGTCTTGGGGATGTAATTTTTTATGCAACTTGACATGCAAGTCATGAGTAATTAATTATGTCTTCTATTTACACTTTGTCAGATAAGAGTATTAAACAGAAGAGCTGAGAGGAACACAGAACACTAACATTAATCTGTTTAATTTGCAAATCTAATGCAATCAAAAGGAAGACATTAGTGTTAAAATTGTTTTTGTCCAGGTGGTATCTTTCATGGAGGGAAAGGCCTGTCTAAGGTGTAAACGGTACACAAAGACAGCAAGGCACAGAAGCTTGGGTAGGCTTCCAAAGCCAGGGCATCAATCTTCCTGGGTGCTTATATCATCGATTCTAAATGCTCTGTACAAAAATTAAAGTATGAGCTTTTCTCATCAATTCCCGGGTTATATTCAGCTCTGTGCAATTATCTAGCCAAGGGAAGAAGTCCCCGATTCATTAAATTGAAGGTGGAACATGGGACTGACAGACTGATCGATAGCAAGGAGAACCGCAAGAAAGATTTTTGGGTGAGCAGGAACCAACTGTCCCCATCAGTAAACCATACCCCACTTCTTTCCAAATGGCGGTCCTTACCAATGACTTAAAAACTGATTCTGTTCTCCTGTGTCGCAGGATATTTCTCTCTTAAGAGGAAGAGACAGAAAATAGAAGTTAGTGAATGAGAAAACGGAAGCCACGTCCGAGCTTTCGCATGAATGGCTATGATGGAGTGTGCAAGTTCTATGGTTTCACTCCTGATGCCTTCAATACCTCCCTGAAACTCAGCTGACTCATTAAAATGGTGATGATGATTACAGGATTATAGAACGATGGAGTGGGGTCATGTACAGAAAGTCCCTGAGGCAGTCCCCAATAACCAGCCATCCTTTCTAGTAAGCCAATGAGTTTTACACGAACGTATCTCTCATTTCTGCCAGAGATACTTGTACTGGTTGCTTCCTTTTGTATATACCTTATAAATAAATGTGGCACTATGGGTAGGACCTTGATTGCTGCATTGGAAGGATGTTTATATATATAACAGAAAGATTTAGATCCTCTATTCAGTTTTGTCTGGCAGAATGTAATTTTTACTTGTAGTTTTAAAACTGTAGGAGAAATTCTACAAGTATGACAGAATATGTATGTTAATTATAATTTTTATAATAAACATGGCAATTTTTAGTCACATGCAGAGGATATAAATTTGAAAGTATGAAACTAAGTAAAAGAAAACCTCATTCAAAATGGAGGTCTTGGGCTGCCTGGTGGCTCAGGTGGGTAAGTGGCGGCTCGGGTCATGATCCTACCGTCCTGGGATCGAGCCCCACATCGGCCTCCCTCCCCTGCATCTGCTTCTTCCTTGCCCTCTGCCCCTCCCCCCTGCTCATGCACGCCCTCTCTCTTTCTTGCTCTTTCTTTCTCAAATAAATAAATAAATAAAATCTAAAAAATAAAAATAAAAATAAAAAAGAGGTCTTGAAGGGGGAGCTCTGATGCATGTACCACTCCTTGCAGCTTACTTTACATAACTTGATAAGAAGTAGCTTACTTCACTACCCCAGCAGGAGGAGGGCAGATTTTCTCCTGGCCCAGCAACAACCCAGCCAATGAGAACCACCACAATTCAGCCAATGAGAAGTTGCCACACCCCCAAACTCTCACTCACCTCCTGTACACAAATAGCCTTTCCCAAATTTCTTTTTTCCTCTATAAAAGAATACTTCTCTGTTATCTGTACTTGCCTGTGGTTTGGTAGAGTTTGCATATCCCAAATTGCAATTCCTCTGCTATTCCTGAATAAACTTGTTTTTTTGGGTAAACTAACTGGCTATTTTATTTTTAAGGTTGACAAAAGTATGCTGACAGTTACAACTTGCCTCTGAAAAAAATCCACTTATTTTCCATTTATCTCTAAGAGTGCATACAGATTAATGCATAAACAACATGATCCAGGGGAGTTTAAGTCTAGGGACTAATTTACTGAACTACCCAACCAACAGAGGATTATTTTATCTAATTAAGACAGAGCGCACGTATTTAGAATTAAGCATTTGCATTTACCAGCAAATTCAGAATTATAAAAGCAATTAAAGCTAAAATGATATGATAATTTTTTTTCCTGCACACCACTGCTGAGCTAAAGCTCATTTTAATATTTGCCTTTGTAACACTATTGTAAAGAAGGTTGTGAATAAGAAGCTTATGGCTGGGCAGAACCCCCTTTCCCACCTAGCTTCCAGCCACTCAGCCTCCTTAGGACCTGAATCCCCATCCACCCTGTTTTACTCAAGCCTCCTAAACAGAGCCTACATTTTCTCACATTCCTACTTTTGTTCCTCTGTTTCTCCAACCTGCGATGCTTTCCTTAATCTCGTCTATCTATTGGGCAGTATCGAACCAGATTCAGATTAAACTCCGTCTTCCTTCATGAACATATTGCTCTTTCAAGCCTAAGTGCTTTGTCCCTTATCTGAAGGCAAGGGCACTTTGCTGCCTACAGTCCTCTGTCGCATTCATTTGCAAATAAATGTATTATAACTTCAGGAGTCTCTTAGAGTAGTAAGTCACATACTGCCTTTTAACTTGCTACATGTTTATATTATTTCCCCTTATATTACGGATCTTGGGGGGGCATAATAGTGTCTTAGACTCTTAAAAATGATGAGCACAGCACCTCTCTTAGATGTTTAATATACACTTGACAATTGATTGATTGAAATGGTGAAAAACCTATTCACCTTCATATATCGTCCATTCACCTTCCCTGTTTTACTCAAACCTCCTAAGCTTGTTTTACATTTTCTATTTCATCTTAATTTATTTATCTTATTCCCAGATATGTTACTTAATAACTGCTAAAAGAAAGGAAGAATGCTATAACTTAATCAATACAGTCTTTTGTCCTCCTCACAATGTAATTTCTATCACTCCGTCTTTAACTATTTTGTGAAGAGTCATTAAAATGTTGTCTCTCACATTGGTGTTATGGGAATTATAAAGGACCAATAACTTGTGGTCCTTTCCAGAACTCAGTAGATAAATCTTGTAAGAATGTAGTTCAAAGGGCACCTAAGTGGCTCAGTGGGTTAAAGCCTCTGCCTTCAGCTCAGGTCGTGATCCCAGGGTCTTGGGATCGAGCCCCACATCAGGCTCTCTGCTCAGCAGGGAGCTTGCTTTCTCCTCTCTCTGCCTGCCTCTCTGCCTACATGTGATCTCTGTCTATCAAATAAATAAATAAAATCTTAAAAAAAAAAGATTGTTGTTCAATACCCAACCTTCCTCATAATGCATTTCAGTCTGCGCTAATGGTGCTTTACTGAGGTCCTTGTGTATTTTCCTGATATTTTTCACATTTGCTTAGATATCTTTACATTCCCTACAAATACAGCTATTGTCTTTCTGAGACAGTCCTCATAAGAAAGAGGTTCTGTCAACTAGTCAGTTAAAATATTTAACAGAGTGCCAGGCACAAAAGAAGAAAGGAAAGAAGGAACAAAGGAAGGGAGGGAGGGAAAGAGGAAGGAGGGAAGGAGAGAAGGAAGGAAAGAAGGACTTAATAATGTTTTTTAAATTTTTCTTTGAGAAAATTATAGATTTATAGAATGTGGCAAAAAAAATGTACAGGAAGTTCTCATGTACCCTTCACCCTGCCTCCTCCAATGTGGACATCTTGTATACTCAAAGAATAAAATATCCAAACTATGAAATTGACATTGGTACTATCCATAGAATTTATTCAGATTCCACCAGTTATTATGTGCTAATTTGTGGATGAATCTGAATGGACCTATACACCTTTATCATAGGGAAAACTTTATGTAACTACCATCAGGATCAAGGGAAACAGCTCCTCCACTGTCACAAGGCTCCTTGTACCTCTCCCCTCGTCACCTAATCTTTGACCTTTGGCAACCGTGAGGGTGTTCTCATCTCTATAATTTTGTTATTTCAAGGATATCCTATAAGTGAAATCTTATGGTGTGCAACCTTTGGAGATTGGCTTTTTTCACTCAGCATCATTTTCTTGAGGTTCATTCAAGAAATACGTGTGTGGGTAGTTGCTAAAGAGTATTGCCCGGTATCGATACCTCACCGTTCATTTAACTATGCACTTACTGAAAGCCATTGTGGTCATTTTCAGTGTTAGGCCAGTACAAACAAAGCTGCTATAACATTCCTGCACACACAGTAGGTTTTGATGAAGATGATTCTAGTTCCTTGTATATGGCTAATTCAATGTGGTCAGGTTGACCATTGGTTTTTCAGAGGTGGGTGAGACGGGTGAGGAGCTGGTAAGTACATTCCGCATCAGACATTTTTGTTAGTATGTTCAGGAAGGAGTAACCACCTGTCCTGATTTTCCCAGAACAGGCCGACTTATATCTGCTATCCTGGCATAATGATCCCTTCACTCTCACAAGTGCCCCGGTTAGTATGATAAATTGTATAATCACTCTGTTTCAGATTACTTAAAGATTCCAAGCATTGTCATTATGCCTGCTTGGCTACGATGGTATTGCATTGTAGTAGACTGCTGTTTTGTAATCTTTCTGAGTATGTGTGGAGTGACTAGAGTCTCAGAGATGAGGTAGTCTTGCAAAGACAGATAGTCTTTTTTTTTTTAAGATTTTTTATTTATTTACTTGTCTGAGAGACAGAGAGAAGGAGAGAGCATTAGCAGGGGGAGCAGCAGGCAGAGGGAGAAGTAGATGCCTTGCTGAGCAAGGATCCTGATGTTGGTCTCAATCCCATGACCCTGGTATCACGACCTGAGCCGAAGGCAGATGCTTAACCGACTGAGTCACCCAGGTGTCCCAAAAAAAGATAGTTTTGGGGCGTCTGGGTGGCACAGTGGGTTAGGTTAGGGCCTCTGACTTCAGCTCGGGTCGTGATCCCAGGTCCCTGGGATTGAGTCCCTCGTCAGGCTTTCTGCTTAGCAGGGAGCCTGCTTCTTCCTCTCTCTCTGCCTGTCTCTCTGCCTATTTGTGATTTCTGTCAAATAAGTAAATAAAAAAATTAAAAAAAAAATAAAATTAAGAAAAAAAAGAAAGATAGTCTTGCTGAAGTCTCTACTATTCCTCTCTCCTTTTCAGTCAAAAAAATATCACTTATATGTGGAATTTAAGAAATGAAACAAACAGGGGCACCTGGGTGGCTCAGATGGTTAAGCATCTGCCTTTGGCTCAGGTCATGATTCCCAGGTCCTGGGATCCCTGCTCTCTGGGGAGTCTGCTTCTCCCTCTCCCTTTGCCTCTCTCTTCCTATCGTGTTCTCTCTCTCCCAAATAAACAAATAAAATCTAAAAAAACATTTAAAAAAGAAAAAAAGAAACAAGCAAAGGGGGGGGAAATAAGAGAGAGAGAGAGACAGAGTAAGAATCAGATAATTATAGAGAACAAACTGATGGTTGCAGGGGGGGCGGGAGGTGAGATAGGTGAAGGGGATTAAAAAAGGTATTTGTGATGAGCACGGGATGATGTATGGAAGTGCTCAATCACTATACTGTGCACCTGAAAACTGGCCGTGCAGTGTATGCTAATTGCAGTTTAAAAGATTTTTTTATTTTTATGTATTTATTTGACAGACAGAGATCACAAGTATGCAGGGAGGCGGGCAGAGAGAGAGGAGGAAGCAGGCTCCCTGCTGAGCAGAGAGAGAGCCCAAAGTGGGGCTTGATCCCAGGACCCTGGGATCATGACCTGAGCCAAAGGCAGAGGCTTCAACCCACTGAGCCACCCAGGGACCCCGTTAATTGCAATTTAAATAAAAAGTTAAGAAGAAACTACACTGTTAAAAAAAAAGGGGGGGTCTTTTTGTGGGTTGGTTTTATGATTGGGGACAGTTTCCAAGCTCCTGTCTTAGCTCTGTATGTCTTAGCTCCTGTCGTAACTCCACAACCAAGAGGAGAGGACTCTTCCCCACCATTGCCAGTTTGAAAATACTTGCAGGGATAGCTTCTGATAGGTTTGGCTTAGATGAATGCCAGTCTCAAAGGTGACGATCAGTGAGGCACAATCCCCAGATGGGCCTGGGGTCAGGTGTTCACCCCCTTAACTGATCGCTCTGTCCAGGGGCCAAGTAGGATGATGGTATCACCTTTCAGAACACTCGAATCAGAACAAGGTTTCCTTTGAGGAGGGCAGGTGGTGGGGAAGATGGCAGACGTGGCCACGGAAGGAATGGTGATCCGGACAACCACTGTAATGTGTGTCTTCTGCGAAAAGATCAGAAATTCTACATCTTTTTAACTAGAAAGTCTGTATTCTTAAATTTTTTATACATAGTATTTAGCTATGGAGAAATGGGTAACAAATACAGCATCTGACATTTTTCTACGTGATTAATTCTTTATAAGATTTATTTATTTATTTGAGAGAGAGAGAGAGAGTGGTGGGGAGAGGCAGAGAATAGGGCAAGAGAGACTCTCAAGCTGACTCTGCGCTGAGCATGGAGCCCCATGGCAGGACTGATCTCAAGACCCCGAGATCATGACCTGAGCTGAAACCGAGAGTCAAAGCCCTTAATGGACTGCACCACCCAGGCACCCCTCTATGTGATTAATTCTGAAGTAGTCACACTATCGAGAAACATACATATAAGGGATGATCCTCAACATTTCATGGTCATAATCGATATGTATAATCATCCACATCCTTAACTGTTGCAAATACAATTGGGAGTTGAGTACAATTGACCCAAAGGCCTACAGCCCAAGGTCCTAAATTGCAGAGGACTGAAAATGCTTGAAAAAAAAATTATCATAGTACATTTAAGTAAAAAGAGTATGTTAAAAATAGTAGGATAGTTTGATACTTTTTACAAACTCAGATACACAGACATTAGAAAAAATTTGGAATGCTATAGCCCCAGATGGTGGTTATTTTGGAATAGAGTGTGTAGGAATGACTGCTTTCCTCTTTTTCTGCATGCTGTATTTGACATAGTTTCCTCAGTGAACACGTATTCGTTTTCGAATTCTTAATCCATTATTATAAAATTCTTGTAGTATGGTGATGCACACCTGATTCATACTGACTTAGAGATTCCAAATTAAGAACTCCCTTCTTTAGAGCCTCCAGAAGGGATGGAGTAAAAGGCTAATTGAAGGCCTCGGCACAGAAACAAGAATTTCAATAGAAGGAGTCTCATTAGGTTCCCAATTAGCCTTCAAAAAAATAAATAAATAAGAAGATGGTGAAAAAGGACTCAGATGAAAAAGGACTCGAAGATACAGCTGTCTTTTGTTAGTTGCAAAAATGCAAAAAATGAATTCAAGGAAGCAATGTGGAGCACCTCTGAAGAACGGCTGATT
The DNA here is from genome assembly GCF_010015895.1 of Lontra canadensis. Lineage (NCBI taxonomy): Eukaryota > Metazoa > Chordata > Mammalia > Carnivora > Mustelidae > Lontra > Lontra canadensis. The sequence continues at coordinate 22,106,171 of NW_022631003.1, read as the reverse complement.
TTTAGCAGATTTAACAGTTTCAGCTAATTAAAAAGAAGCAACTGATAAGCTGTTTTTAGGATTAAGTCCATAATACTTCATTCTAAGCCCTTGCAATCATTTTAACACAGTTTTGACAACACCAGAATTTCCATATTACAAATCCCAAGTATCTAACCACTTTGAGTGAGGCCTTTAGTCATTTCCGAGAGACTAATTAAAAAGTATGAATTAGCTAGGGAAAACTGTAGAGGAATTTCTCAGTGATGATGAAAAAAATGAACCTGGCCACATCCCATCACTGTATCTATATGTAAATAACCCTATTGTACTGATACATTTCATATGTATATAAAGGATTTTTCTATAATCCTTTAAGGGAGGATCACATGACTCACTGTTTAATAATACATTCTAGACAATATGCAATTCCCTTGGCTTTTTATTATTCACCTTATTAATCAACTTATTCAGAAACTTAAGAAGCCAATTTCTCTTCCTAGATAAAATCTAGGAATTTTAAGTACATCCAAGTAATAAAGCATTTCTTATGGTAATGGCATTGGCACTTATTGTAAATATGATGCTTTTACTTTGCGGTATTTGGCAAGAACACTCCCCTTTTATGGCTACACTTTAGTTTTCAGCACAATGTTAAAGTAAATAGAAATGCCACCGCAGTATCCCTAGGATGTCTATTTTACCGGCCACCAACTTGACTTAAATAAGAAATTTCTGGTTTATCTGAGGGAGAGGATGATGTAGTCTAATTAGTCTAATTCTGATGCAGCCACTCAGAGACAGAAGGAAACTCCTATAAATGTGTTCTTGAAGATTTCCAGAAACCTTGGTTTGATATTTCAAAAAAAGCAGAGTATTACATTTAAGGAAAATAATTTATTAATCATAGAATTGTAATTAATAGCCATGTATGAGAGTATATCAATGTGTGATCACAATTTTCTCCTATTTTCAGTTATAAAGAATATTAATTAATTGACAAACAAAACCAAAATTGAATTAATAGAAAAAAATTACAACTAACCCAAACTTCCACACTTTACCAGCACAGTAATAGACTACAGATATAGATTGGTATATAACAAACTGGTGTAATAGCTTTTAGTTCTCTAGTGAAATACTGATTTACATAACTAAGAGCATTTGTTTTAATCATACTTTTGTATTTTTGTCATTTGAAAACATGACAGTTCAGGCTTTGGTATATATATATATATATATTTTAATGAATGCAACACTAATTTAATCAACCCATTTAACTGTCCATATTTGGATAATGAAATATTTATTTATTTTTATTAAAGATTTTATTTACTTATTTATTATTTATTTGAGGGAGAGAGAGAGTGGGAGCATGAGTGGGGGTAGGGGCAGAAGGAGAGGGAGAAGCAGACTCCCAAATGAGTGTGAAGCCAGGGCAGCAGGCTCAACCTCAGCATACTGAGATCATGATCTCAGCCTAAGTCAGATGCTTAACCAACTGAGCCACCTAGGTCCCCCAGATAATGAAATATTTATTCATGCATGGTGAGAGGAAAATGAGGAAAAACATTGTTTATAAAATTCTTTTCAGTTTGATGTTTTCCATTTGTAAAGCCAAAAGAGAACATACTTTCATATTTTAAGAACTCAGAAGCTACTTTGTTTTAGAAGTTAAAGTAAATTATACACATACTGAATAAGATAGAAATAAGTGGTCAAAAAAATTGGGAACCCGTCTGTTGCTTAGCCATACACATCCTTTGTCCTTGGTGGTTTCTTCTGACCTAATAAAATCCCAGAAAAAAAATACCCGAGGAACCTTATTTGGGTGTCTAAAGGAGTTCATTTTCACTTACTACAAAGCCTTTGCTTCCTCCACAAGATAAACAAAGCAACATTTCCAGACCATTTTTCATTCTGATTCCCCTCCCTCCCAAAGCCCACTCAGCACTACCGCCTGACAGACCCTCCTTCTGACTTCATCTTGCGGTCCAACAGCTGCCTTCTGCCCTGGCAAGCTTGCACACTGCTCTTCCTCTTGAGTCTGTCCCATAACTTCCTCTTGACCTTCCTCACCCCTTTACTCATTTGACATTCATTCATTTATTCAACAAGTATTTATTGCACATCTACTGTGGTCCAGGATCTCTTCTAGCAGCTGGGGGTATGGCATGAACACAGTGGATCAAGTCCTTGCTACGTTATGAAAGCTACAAGCCTTCCAATGGAGGAGTAAGTCATAATAAAGATCTAGTACGACATCACGTAGTGAGGGATACATTCTCTGAAGAAAATAAACTTGGGTAAAAGTGGTAAAATTTTCAGGAGACTTTTTTTTTTTTTTTTTAAGTAGGCTCCATATCAAGCATGGAGCCCAACACAGGGCTTGAACTTATGACCCTGAGATCAAGATCTGAGCTGAGATCAAGAGTCTGACGCTTAACCAACTGAGCCACCCAGGGACCCCCGATGGGGAGGTCCTGGATTGGTCGTTCATGAAAGCCATGTTGAGGAAATTTCTTTTGAATGGAAATTGGAATAAAATAAAAATCTGCATTTATAAAATGCTTATTATGGACCATGCATTTTTCTTACATGAGCACTCTCAAACCCTTATCATGGTTCTTCATGAGATCTTACTGGGAAGAATGAGAGTTGCCTTCCACCCAAATGGCTGTTGAAGCCACGAAAAAGAAGACAGTGTAACAGGCAGAAAATGTGGACTGCTATAAACCGCTTAACGTGGTATGATGGACAGCTGAGGACAGGACAGAGAGATGACAAGCTTCTCACATTTTATCTTTATCACCTGTCAGGTCTGTCGGCAAGTAGTTATTCAGAACAAGCAAGAAAGCAGGAGCAGTCACAACATAGTGCTCTACTAACGTGAAACAGAGATAGTAGTAATGTGTGAAAGCTACAACCAGAAATAGTTCAGCTCAAAGCCAAACCAACCAAACGACGAAACGGATGTCTAAAAGTGGAACAGCCGCCTCTCAGCTGATAGTGATTTCACCATTATACCCAACTGGCAGTAATACTAAAGACAAATAATACTGAACGAAACATATTGTTCTCTCAAGTTGTAATTTAAGATAATTACACTGAAGAATAAGGTTAAAATGAATTTTCCATTTTTAATAGCCAAAAGCCAAAGAATCTTTTTGTACATAAAGTTACCAAAACTAGAGTTAGCATAATCCATAAAATAAGAAGAATATGTACATTTTTTTTTCTTCTAACAGTTTCCTAAATATCAGCCCTGATAAAAAAGTTGGGAATCGTTGCTTTCCTTCATGCAAATTCTTCTGCATGAAGGAAACTCATTAGAAAATTATTTCTACAGTCAAACTTGGGAAATGCTACATGCTAGCTCTCCCTTCTGGAAAACACGAAGCATATTAACATAATAGGGGTTCTGAGAAGTTCTGATACAAAAAAAAATTAATAATCAATGAATTAAGAGTACTTTAAATAAAGTTAGATTATTTCCCAAATTCATGCTATCACAAAATCACATCTGTTGACACTGAGAGTCTCTCATGTCCCATGGAACACATTTTGGAAGATGCTGCTCTAGACACATTTTTATTGTTCTACCTCTCTGCCTTTGCTTTAGTTATTTTCACCATCCTATTTCTTGCTTTCTTTCTTTTTTTTTTCCTACATAACAGTTACTGAGTGTTTACTGTATTCTAGGCACTGTTTAGAGTCCTTTCAATTATCCTCTGAGGTAAATACAACAGATTGCAGAAGGGGCCCCCACACAAGTGAAACAACTTTCTCCACATCCTACTTGTTGGTAAGACTGAAATCTGGTCTCTCTGATCTGACAACTATGCGCTTGACAAATCAGTGGCGGGTCCTCTACTCCTCAGCATCTCCCAAGCTCCACAGAGACCAACAGCCTTCTGATTTTCCCATCCAAAGATGTTTTCCAGATATTAGCTTGTTGGGTCCCCAATGTTGGGTCCCCCAATAATGGGTCCATGGTCAAAGGAGTGAGATTGATACAAAGCAAAGGTCAAGCAAAGCTTTATTTCACTCCAAGCATCAAGAATCAAACCTACCGTCAAACAGACCGATCGGGGCCGCCCCTTACAGAGAGGGCGACCCCTCCCTGCCTCACAGACTAACTTTTATAGAGCAAAGGCCATGTGGTTGGGCCTGGCCACACACACAGGTGGTGAATGAGATTGTAACACACAGAGAAAGCTGCACAGTCATGCTAGGTCACACACGGGTGGCCAACTGAATTACAATTTACCCTATAGTAGACATTGGAACTAGCCTATCACCTTGGTCAGAATTGGCGCCCAAAAGGCGGGGCCCACATTCCTTGGTAGCTAGGGAGACAGTATGCATGCTCTACTGATTGGATGTCTCCACTGACCCAACTCAGCCCTGCATTCTGGCTGTTATTTCCACCTGACCTGACCCACCCTTGTATTTGGGCTTTATTACCTGGGACTGGTTTCCCAGACTTGCTTTTAAGTAAGTTCCCCTGGGTGGGGTAGGGTCAATTTAAGTTTTACTTGCATAAACAACAAAATGGCTGTTCAACCGAGGTGGGGCCCCTCTGGCTAAATAGGCCCTTACAAGCTTATAGGATCTTCCTCTTGCATTTGACGCTGTTGGCCGATCCTTCCAACTTGGAATTTCCTAGAACTGGGATTTCCTTGATTCTGCTTTCCTCTTGTCCCGGTTCCTTATTATTATTTTTTTTAAAAGATTTTTATTTATTTATTTGACAGAGATCACAAGTAGACAGAAAGAGAGGAGGAAGCAGGCTCCCCACTGAGTAGAGAGCCTGATGTGGGGCTCGATCCCAGGACCCTGAGATCATGACCTGAGCTGAAGGCAGAGGCTTTAACCCACTGAGCCACCCAGGTGCCCCCCGTTCCTTATTAAATGTTAGTGCTCCTCAAGGCCCATTGTGGCCCACTGCCCTTCTCCACCTTGCTCTCTGATGGGACATCCCCATTCACATCTCCTGGTCTACCACCACCCCTGGACGTCAGACTTATATTGAAAAAGTACTTGTGTGGCTTTTGGGGTTTCAAACTCAAGATGTTTTCTGCTAAATTCATCATGTCCTTTATCAGTCAAGGTCCCAGTAGGATACTCAGGGGAAATCCTAGATAGTTTAATCAAGGGGTTGTTAATAAAGTGTAGAGCAGGAATAATAGTACCAAGCATGAGGGCAAAGGGGGTAGCTGAGCTGGAGGAAAATGGACACTGTCCAAGGCACATCATTAAAATTGCAACATTTCAGGTGGGGGCATGGATGAGCCTGGTGGTGGGTATTAAGGAGGGCATGTATTGCATGGAGCACTGAGTGTGGTGCATAAACAATGAATCTTGGAACACTGAAAAAAAAAAAACTGCAACATTTCAGGCAAAGGTGTCAGTTACCTAGAAATTAGCATGAATATTACCTTCTCCCCAGTCCCAAACCAATCTTGTCAGTTTTGCTATTTTTAACATTGTCTATCTTCTTTTAGTGTCTTTTCCCAACACCCTAGGGTCAACATTTGCTGTCTCTTAATTGGACCATTATGATATCTATGATATCGTCTTAGCAGTTGACCTGCCTCCAGGTCTGCTCCACCTCCTGGATAACATTTTACTTACAGCCAAAAGCTCTCTTTGAAATGCAAATCTTACCCTGCTAAGCCTTGGCTAACCCTTCAATGATCCTCTTCACCTAGAAAATAAAGACCCTACTTTTTGGTACAACATATAGGAGTCTCCCTGATCTGGCATGTACCATTCCCTTTCCTTTTGTACACACTTGTATTTTCCTAAACACGGCCCTGCTTTTTACAACATTGGGCCTTTGTTCATGCAGTTTTCTCTTTGTGTCCATATTTCTTAACCTAACTCAGGCCAAGCTCAGTTATCTTTTAAGAAATCATCTCCTAACCCATGAGATATAGTTTCCTCTAGCATTTTACCATGGTTTCCTCTATTAAACAAACACAAAACGTCACTTCATACTACATTTTAATGACCTTTTCTATGTCTATTTCCACTATGTCATTTGTGAGGATTCAACTGAAGGTTATCCATTCCTGTACCTACAACATCTGGTACAATTCCTGGCACATAATAAATATCCAATCAATGTTTGATTAACTGAATGGAATTGGACTGCAGTTTTCACTATATTCATTTTCTTACAGAATTATTATGCATATTTATAATTTGTAATTCAATTCTCAAACCAGAGTCCTAGTTCTAATTCTGGTTTCTGAAGCATTTTCCTAAGCTTTTATCGTTTTCCCTTCTTTCATCTCAATTTCCTAGCAAAAAGAAAAGGACAAACCTTTCTTATCAAGAAACCACTACAACCTTGCTTCAAACATTCTGTTTGTTTGGTGGTTTTAATATTTTCAGAAATAAATGGAGTTGGCCTTTTAGGTAACTGGAATGTCTAGGAAAGCAGACATCTTTTACTGGAGAATGAGATTCTAAATGAAAGAGTTGAGAATGATTTTCTGACACAGGATTAAGATATGGTCATACTTACAGAAATAAATTGAAAGTGCCATGTGGAGATGAAAAAAAAAAAAGCCAACAACTAAGGATCAGTACTCTGGAGATCCAGGACAAGCTTGTGAAAGGAAAATCTTACTAATTAGGAGTAATTAGTGATTGTAGATTACATGAGAGGTGCTTAATAAGGTTATTTACATATTGTTCTGAATAACTGGTAGAAACAATATGGAACCTGTTGGAGCCAATAACACCAGGAGAAAAGAGGATGAGAGGCTATGTATTCTGCCTTTCGCTTCATCCCCCACCATTCACCCTCTTGCTCATTCTACCTGTGCCATATTAACTTTGTTTTGGCTCCTCAAGATTAAGGGCAAAGTGCACAAAGCAGTCTCTCACATATTTATTTAAGCAGAAAGAGCTGATACCAATGGGCCTTTGAGGCCATCATAGAAGAGTTCTTTAAGGCTTTGAGTTGCACTCCTGGATTAAACACTACCATAGACAGAACCAAGACTAGGGTGTAGAAAAGGCTTCATCTCTCAAGGGCAAAGTTATGGCAAAAATTAGAGAGATTTCTGTTGGAAGCATGCAGAAATCTTTGTCAGTTGTAGTTGATAGTGGTCACAGAACAATGATGATATGGAAGAGGAAGCAAGAACATGACCTACATTGCTGAGCGTTGGCTGAAGCTACAGGTCACATATAGATGGTAATGAAAGGTATTTCCCCTATTATTTCAACTCTGTTTTTTCACTGATGATAGCACATAGCAGCTGAGATAACACTGGTGCATAAATGAGCAACCAAGAGTGCTATATTTATGGAAAAAATAACACATTGGTATTTTGATTTATAATTTTTAATAAGTTCTTAATATAGAGAACTGGTAACATTTTATTATTTTTTAGTGTAATGATTGCATTGAAATTATAATAATTTAATTCACATAATGATAATTTTCTCATGTTTTCCTTTAAGGTGTGTTCACAAGTCAGTATTATGGTATTTAACACTTCTGAGGCAGAAACTGTATAATGTTGCAAATTTTAATTCTGTTTATGAAGCTTCTATTCTTTGCCTAATTCCAGATCCTAAGCACAATGGAAGACCAAAAAATTACAATATACTTTCCTTTATTTCAGAAATAAATGTATTTGGAGTAATAAAATGAGCGTATAGGTGCTTTCTAGTAAAGCTCATCATTGCAGGGGGGCTATACTAGTGGAAATGTAACAGCACTGGAACTGTGCACCTGAAAGTATTAAATTAGGAAGAAAATGAGAAATAAATATCTGTAGTCATTCCTCTTAGCCCTTTAGTGTGCCACACTGCTACCTATCACAATGGTCTAAGTGAGCGCACCAACTGTATCTAACCTCAAATGGACTTTGCAAACAAACAAGACTCCAGGTGGAATTATATTGATAAAGTTCAGGAGTCAATGTGCTTATAAGTTTAAATACCTTTAAGCTAGTTATTCAGATGTTAGAAATAGTGCTACATTTAAAAACAAAGTACAACTCTTATGTCATTTTTAATTATTTATCCATATAGATGTGTGTTTTCTTATGGACCAAAATGTGGCAGAGGTAAGGTGTGAATTTTTTATTTCTTACTATAACAATAATCTTTCACACAACAAAGAACAAGGGTAAATACGCAGTAATGGAGGATTATTTCTCAATCCCCAGTAGAAGCCCAGCCCAGTGAACACTCCAGCTTACTTGGGATATCCTATGTGGAATGGTTTCTCTAAAAGGTTAGCAACAACAACAACAAAAAAATAAGATATGATAAAAATAAAAGGTTGGAAACAACATTTATCAAAGGAGTCAGTTGACAGAGGAGTTAATAATGCAAACTTCATTGTGAGGAGGGTGGGTTAGGCTGCTCCAAAAAGATGAAAAGATTATGGTTCATTGGCCAACATTGTAGAATACAGAATGTGAACGACACTCCCAGGTGGAAGTGAAACTTCAGTGTGTGTGTGTGTGTGTGTGTGTGCGCGCGCGCGTGCACACATGTGAAAGAGGGGTGGGAGAGGAGAGAGGGAGAGATAGTGAAGTGGAGAAAGGCAGACAGACCTTGGTGAATGGATATTTCTCTTGAATAGAAGTACCATGGCCTACATAATAACACTCATGCTTTATAAAATTAAACCTAAACCTCTTCAGACAATATAATTAGGGCATCTTTCAAATTTAATGTTCTTTGATTACATATCAGGTAAGAGCAGACTGAGAAGAAAATATAGAGAGGAGGTGATGGAAAGAAAGAAGGATTCATGCCAAGACTATGAGTTTAGGGAAACATTCCACTTGACTACTAATGAGCACCATTTCAGGGAAGGAAGAATTAAAATTCCTATGATGTCATATTCTACAATTTGCTTCTTAGTTGACAAAATACTGATACCGAGTGAACTGGTACAGGAAGCAATTTTCAGGAAGAGGTTTAGTAAAGAGGTTCAGTAAAGATAGGATAGGTGAAAGAAATTATATTGTTTTCACTGGGAATGCTGGGAAGATGCACAAGAGGGAGACTCATCAGATAAATACTCCATTTACATTCATATGTGGGTAGAAGATTTTCAGATTGGTAGGCTCCCAGTATACCTAATAATAGAGTTCCACTTTTATTTTCTATTTTTATATGTACCATCAATGTTGATATGAAATTTTAAAATTTCATAGTGAACATTGTGCATATGCAGATATTAGCCTCATAACATACAGTGGATGATTTAGACAATCTGAGATGCTTGATTAAATGTTTCTGTCACTTAGTAATGGATAAGGCATAATGCACAAAGACTTCCATGGCCAGGCACATTTAGGCTATCTTAATGAAACTGCTTATAACGAATCACACAGATTCAAATTTTCAGACTTTCCCATCACTTATACCTAGCTGCTAACTCCTGATTACTGGAAGAGATAAAACTATAAATCAAGCCTCCCATTTTGGTTTCTCTAACGTTATTTCTCTCAGGAATTTTCATTCTTATATAGAAGGTATTTCATATGGAGTAGTGAAAGATTTGTTGACATAATGAGAGCCACAGAGCTTTTCGGGAGGTTGGATAAATGGGTTGTTTCTGACTCAGCACATAGATCTTATCACTGAGATTCAATCAACAATGTGCTATTTAATGATGGAATCGTTTTCAGGTCTACTTTACCGACACTTATTCAGGAAATGCAAATGTACATGCAAATATATTTCCAAATTATGAAGAGATTATATGATGTACCAAATTTATCATGTAATATACTATTCCCAAATGTAAATGCATTATCCTTTGTGCCCAGTTTAATACTTTGGATATTATATGTCAACTGTAACAAAATAAGATTAATGAAATAGCATATGGGAAATATCTGGAAGACAGACTATCACATGGTAGATATTCAGTGTATATACATATATATTTTTTTCATCTGATACATTTTATATCCTGGTCACACAAACACTGCACTTACATAAAATGAAGGGTAATGACTTGTTCTACAAAATTAGTTGTCCCATTACAATGTTTATTTAAATGTCAAGCCTTGTCAATGCATTTATTCTGTGATGCAGTTTAACCATAATTGACACCAATCTGCAAACATACAAAAATACACCTGTTGTGAGGCACATGGTGAAACTCTCTTACAGTCACTGAGAATACCATTATATCAACATTGACTGCATTTTCTCACATCTATATCAAGTTTTCATTAGAAGTTTTGCCACAGTTTTTACACTTTAATTGCAGCACTCTGCCCCCACTCTCAAATCCATTATTTGAGCATTTCTGAAATTCTCCCTCCTTATGAAGAATTCAAATAAAATCCTGCAGTTGTGTCAAAGGTTAGGTTTGGATCGGATGTCATACCTGTAAGTCTTAGTTGTTACTTAGAAAAATGTGTGATGATCCAATTTCCCACTTTGGATTCATCACAAGTGTTGCATAGATGTAATCATGATGACAGAATTTAGCAAATAGAAAAATTAACAGGAAACTTAAGTAAGTCTAATATAATTAGAGGTATGTGCTAAAAGAACAACCTCCTATAGTGAAAACACATGACCAGGCTTGTTGTTTACCAGATTTTAAATAAAATTATTATTACCAACTTAAGAAAAATGTAAAAACATATTAAATATAATTGACAATTTTATTTATTCACTCTGGTGCTCATTCTCCTTGAAACTATTTTTCCTGTTTTTCATTAAGATAAATAAAAACATAGAATATTTCAGATTGATGGCTGTTTTCAATCCACTGGTCCTGTTCCACTATTTCCTTGTCAAGCATTCATAATTAATGGTGCATGTAAGCAAAAAGTGACTCTTTGGTAAGGAAACATTTGCATCCATTAGTGTTTCTGCCCATCTCTAAGGTAAGGATCACGGTGGTGCTGAAAGGACAGCTCCGGGTCACCTGTGGACACACTACTTTGCCAGGAAAGGAAAGGAAGGACCGTGACAAAACTAAAGTAGACACATTGAGGACACAAGTTGTAGACAATTACCTCACAACTTCACACTACTTTCCAAGCAAACATCTAGCTGAAATTTGTTTTAAAGATTTTATGCGCAGTATAGCTGTCAAACTAGGACAAAAAAAAAAAAATAAAAAGCAGCCCCCCCTTTCACTTTTCTCAAAATAACAGCCTAAAACAGCACAATCCAAAGAAAATTCAAAAAAGTGAATTTTACAGATTTTTCTGTCTTTTAAATTGAGAGGTGCCAGCTTTTGTAAATAAGGTGGGGAGGGGGGAAGTGTAAAGATTTTGTAAAGGGAATTATCAGGTTGAAGATGAAGACTCGGGGGAGAAGAGTCTTCTCCAGGCTCAAACTGACACTCCTTATTCAAAGAAAACCATGCTCACGACCCACCCCGGCAGTCTTTTTGAGGACAGTCAGCTCAGCCCCAGGTGTATAATTCCAGGAGAAAGTAAATTAAGACAAAGCACCGCACATACCACTGGGGAGACAGCGGTAAGGTTAAACAGCATCGGGGTGCGGTAGTGACCAGAAGGAAAAGTGACCTCATTTTGCCTGGCGAAACACTAATTAACAAGCCCACGTTTGATGTGGATACCAGCGGTGGTAAAAGAGCACAAAGGGTGAAAGCTGGAGAGAGCAAACTTCCCGGTTCTTCCCCGCTCCCAGCCCTCAAAACCGCCGGGAGCAGGCACACGGAAGAACAACAAAGCTTGCGTCCAGGCTGCACAGCCTGCGCTGCCCGCGGCCGGGCCATCATCGCACCCCGGGGCGCGCCGCTCCCGCGCGGCAGAACCGGGGCGTCCGAGCGCGGACAGGACCGCCCGGGCACGAGTCGGGGGCCGGGGGTATGCTCCCCTACCTTGAGCAGCACAAAGAGCCACAGCAGGGACAGGAGGCTGCGGCCGCCGCGCGGTCTCGTGGGCAGGTGCCCCATCACGGTGCCGAAGGGGACCCGGGGGGACCGCGGCGCGTGCGAGCTCCCCCGGAGGCGGCTCACAATGGCGAACTGAGGCTGCCGCCTCAGACCGTGGGCGCCGAGGCTGCTCCCGGCTGGCGCATGCTGCCGTTCCAGTCCCCTTGCGCCTGCTCCCTTTCCTTTTCTGCGCCGGGGGTCCTCCCGGAAGGTGCCAGGCGCTGCCGTTCTTTAACAGCTAAGGATGGAGAGGGTGGGGATCGGAGTGGGCGAGGCTCTGCCGCCGCCGCCACCAAGGCTGCGGGTGGAGACGCGGGTCCGCGTGGCGAGCGAGAGGCGGGGGCCCTGCACCCAGCCCGTGGTCTGGCAGCCGGATACTCTCACTCTGCGCCGCGGACTCATAAAGTGACAGCAGCCTCCCAGCCCCCCACAGGGGTCCGCCTGCCGCCTCTTATCGCTGGACAGCCCCCATTGCAGGCTCCGCCCCAGCCCTTTCCACAGTCTTGGGGACTGAGGAGTAGTGAGGGGTTTCCCTGACTCCTCTTGAGCAACTTGGGGACCCGATCCCAGTCTCCTCTCAATCTTCCTGCATAGGCTCTCAGTTGCTGTACAGAAGTACAGAAACACTTGGAGGGAACTGGTGGTTGGGATGGGAGTGATGGAGTGCGTGGTGCCCGCATGTGTGTTTGATGGGGGGATTCCATTCTCTCCAACCCACTCCTACCCGGGAGGAAAGAGTATAATTACATACTCTTTCCATTTGAAATCAGCTCTTACAAATTTCAGGGGCTGTCTTTTGATACCAAAGTCGGTCAGGTTGCCTGAAGTGGAATGTAAAAGCCAAGGAGGGGGGGATCACAATATACTGCATATATTTATAAACATATACTTGCAAATGTGTAATTATTTGAGCCTTTCCAGAGTGGTATACTATTCTACATTCTCACTAGCAACAGTTGTGGGGCGGGGACGAGGTTGGTAGTTAAAGAGAGGTAATACGAGCAATCTTTGTGGTAATGATACAGTTCCCGGATCTTGATTGTGGTGGAGGCTACACAAATCTGCCTAGATGATCAAACGCATAGAAACTTCATGTGGCCCAGAGCACACACATACAAATGTCTGTAAAACTGGTGAAATTTGGGGGCACCTGGGTGACTCAGTCAGCTAAGTGCTTGCTTTGCGCTCAGGTCATGATCCTGGGGTCTGGGATGGAGCCCCTAGTCAGGCTCAGTGGGGAGCCTACTTCTCCCGCTCGTACTACCTCTCCCTGCAGTCATGCTCTCTGGCTCCCACTCTCTCTAACTCAAATCAATAAATAACATCTTAAAAAATTGATGAAATTTGAATAAGATCTATGAACTGTACCAATGTGTTTGGTAACTACATACTGTAGTTAAATAAAATGTTACCTTTGGAGAAAGCTAGGTGAAGGATAAATAGGACGGTCCTGAACTATCTTTTTATTGAGATATAATTGACATATAGCATTATATTAGTTTTAGGTGTACAACATAATGATTCAATGTTTGTATGTATTGTGAAATGATCACCAAAACAAGTCTAGTTAACATGGTCATCACACAGTTAGTGTTTTTTCTTGTGATGGGAACTAAGATCTACTTTTTCAGCAACATTCAAATATACAATATTAACTACCGTTACCATCCTGTATATTACATCCCCTTGACTTATTTAGTTTGTAAATGAAAACTTCGAACTTTTGACCCCCTTCACCCATATATTTTTAAACAAGTGTGAATTACTCCTGAATAACTGATCTGTGACTTTTAAGAAGCTCAGGCAACTACTTCCTAGCTGTTATGTGTAGTTTTTGGAAGATGTCTGTTAAAATAAACTACGTGTACTCTATTCAAATACAAATCACTCCGGGGTGCTAGATGACTCAGTGGGTTAAGCATCTGCCTTCTGCTCAGGTCATGATCCCAAGGTGGTGGGATTGATCCCCACATGGGACTCTCTGCTCAGTGGGGAGCCTGCTTCTTCCTCTCCCTCTGCCTACAGCTCCCTCTATTTGTGCTCTCTCTCTTTCTCTCTCCTCTGTCAAATAAATAAATAAAATCTTCAAAAAATATGTATATATATTTATCACTCCTTATTATCATGTAAATGACCTTTGCTGTGCCTTGCCAATAATGGAACTTCCTATTTGTCTTTGAGACATGCTTCAGCACCAGGAGACAGACAAGGTGACCTTGGTGATGAATGTAGGAGTTTGCCTCAGACCCACAGTTAGGGAGTAGTTGGCATGAAAAATGACCCAGGGCTATGTTTACTCAACTCTTTGCTAGATAACTTAATGACCAAACACAAATCACTTGGTTGGTACGTATATGTGTGTCTAAGAAAGATTTAGATTGAATATATTTACATGTGTATGTATGTGTACTAAATGCTCAAAGATGTAAAGAATAATGGTCTAAATTTATGTGAAAATACTGCCTTTTGTGTCTTCCTTTAAAAGCATCTTTTGTTGTCATGTTCTTCCCCCTCATATGCTCACTTTTAGTGCCTTTATACCCTCTCTTTGTTGGCCTGGACCTTTTCTTTCTCTTGGGAAAAGATTAGCTGCTTTTCCCTCCCTCTGGATCAGACACATGGGCTACCTGAAAATTTTGTTCTTGGGACTGGAGCTATAGGGGCTTTGTTTTGATATGTTTTCCTTTTAGTTTGAAGCTCCTGAAAGCAACATTCTATTCTCACACTCTCTCAAAAGTGGCACTAAAGTGATTTAATGTCTAGAACTAAAGATATGTTTAGATCAGTGGCAAAAGCCTACTCACAAGTTGTGAATAATTCCTCTTTTGAGTCGAGTTTGATTTTAAAGTGTTATGGTTTGCATATATATATATATATATATATATATCTTTATATGTGTGTTTACATGTATGTGAGTGTATGTGTGTAGATACACAGGTATAGGCTTAGCTGATATATGTAGGGCAGTAGAAAGCAATTCTATTGATCATACAATCATCCTGTAAATGCAAAAAGAAATTTCACAGTGATGTATATTTTTACAGAATCATACTTGCTATGTTGTCTTTCTATTTTTTCTTCCTCACTTACACCACAATTTGTTTAGCCTTTAATGCCCTCATACATGGGTACATATGGACCACTTCTGGAGAACAATAACAGTGAATGGTAACCAGCAAAACTTTACCCATTAAAGTATTTATAATTAGCATTATTAATATTCCATTAAGTACCACTATGATTAGATGGCCTGAAGACTGACAGTATCATTTCATAACCACAGAAGATTTTCTTTCCAGAGAAGAGTGTTTTACTTAGTTGCTGATGATAAAGGAAAAAAAAAAAAAGTTTCACTTGTTTTTATTGCACTTAAAATGGTAACAGTCTTGGGAATCTTCCTAGAAGAAGCTCCCAAGAAGAATGTGAAAACTAGATCATCAGCAGTTTGGGGTCTTCAATCTATGGGGCATGCTCTGTGCCTCTTTTAACTATCAACTAGTTTTCCAGTGGAATACTTCCAAAGTATGGTAAATCTTATGCTAGCTTTCAGGCTCCAAAGCGGCAGGAACTGTCATGGGCGCGTATAGTACAAGCAGTAATGTGTGTTTCACTGATCCTTTCAAAATGTTTGTTCTGATTTCATCATCCCGACAATACTTATTGGGTAAAGAAGACACAGATCATTATCACCAACTATTTTATCCCTATGGCTGCTTTTCTTGGAGAAAAGATACATGGACAAAACAGAATCTGTTATGTGCTCTCAGGCAGGTGTTTAAAAAATGAATTTGCACAAATTGAAATAAAGCTCTCTGCAGCCTTTGCGAGTAATAATAACGTTGCTAATGAACAAGAGACTGGAAGATCTCTCTAAAAATCTGCAAGAGGCTTTGTTTTTGTTAAGCAAACCCATCTTTTCCCAAACATGTGAAAATGTGCCAGTGCCTGTGTGTTCACATCTCTCTCGTCTGTGGAGAGAGTAGCGGTAGCCGCCACGGAGAAAGAGCCGTAATCCCTCGGAGAGGTTTAATGAGGAGTCAAATGGAACCCTTACAGTGCTCTTGCCAACGAAGTTCAATTCTGTTCTCCAGGGACCAACTCTAATGCGGTTCACTGTGTTCAGCCCTGGCTTCCACGACTGAAATCGCCTCCAAGGCTGTCATCAGGTTTGGTATTAAAATCGTATTTATGGGAGTCGCTCAATGACAAATAGTTTACTTTAGATAGAATGCAGAAAAAAAACAAAAACCTGAAGACATTGATATCAAGACAAAAAAAAACAAAAACAAAACAAAAAAACCCTCAAGACCTCGACATTGAAAAGCACAGTCCTAAACATGCAGTTTGTCATCCATATCACATGTATGACCATTGTTATAACATGCGAACTGGAGACTCTGTGTAATATGTGCTTAAGATCCGGCGGCCAAGCAACATTCTGCTTTTCAATTTGTTTGAGCACTTCTTTTAGTTTTTCTCTTCATGAACACTGGTTTCTCACCTCCAAGACATGTTGACAACTCATAAATTCTGTCTTCCAAAGTGAGAATGATTGACAGCCCTCAGGTGGATAGCGTGTTCCAACTGCTGAGACGTATTACTCTTGCCACACTGGAAAAACAGTGAAACTCACCATGGAAGGTCATTTTTGCTTCTCCATGGAGAATTTTTTTCCCATGGCCTTTTTTCCTTCTTAAGTAGTTCCTACTCGGGGCTTTTTCTTTTACTTGACTCTTGCATGGTTTTAAGAAAAAACAAATAAGAATAGTGTATTACAAGGTATAGGTTTTATGACACAAGATCAGCTGCTCCAAGGAATTAAGAAAACTTACAGAGAAAAAAAGAAAAGAAAACTTACAGAGAAACAAGAGCAGATATTTAACATTGGACACAAACTGCAGGCTATAGAATGAAGGATCCTAAATGAAGAAGGTTGTCACTTTTAGAAACCCTCCCTTCTTTCAATTATATTCTAGGATTACTGTGTGTTGTTAACATTTCCTTAGTTACCTGGAAATTAGAAAAAAAAATAGAAGATACTAAACAGCCTTGAGTTATGCAGTTTTATCCTGTATTTAGTTTACAGGTGATGCATTGGCTAATAAGCTTTTATAATATTTGTTTTCTGAGCTTCCCCAGACATTGTTATTATCTATTCACTTAATTCTCTTTCATTAGTGCATTTCTTGACTAGTTATAATTTAAAGCATTAAGATCCTACATGGGAGGATTCACTTTAGCTTGACAGAAAAGCAGGGCTTAAACTTGAATCTACTTTACAGATAAAGCAAGATGCATTATTTGTTAAGTGACAGTGGTATCTGCTTATCTTTGCTTCATTTCATTCTTTGCTTCCCTTCAAATTAAAGATGCAATGCAACATTTATTGTGTTGTAGTCTACAGGTATGTATGCCTCATACATAATGTGTACGTATGTGTCATTTGAAAAGTGGCTGCAAATATATTATTATTTGGTCATTTGGTCATAATGACTTCAGGTGCTGTGTAGAGACTATGAGAACATTAATCACACATTTTGAAAAGGTGCTGCCTTAACTGCTAAGGATTTTACCAAGAGGCACAATAATATTGCCTTGACAATTTTACTTTAAATCAATCACACCAAATCAGTCTTTACACAACTTTAATAATATTGTCAAATCTAACTGTGAGAGAAGGGGTAAAGATGACTGTCATTCAAAGAAGAGTAGGGGATGCCACTGATGGATCAGTGTCATTATCTGTCTTGGCAGAAGGATCTAGAAGAAAAATTCTGAGGAAGGCCTAAATGTTGCGGGGAAAATTCCAGTATCCAAGGGAAGGATATCCTCCTCATAAAAGGACAGGAAGAAAAGGTATAATTGTGAAGCTGTGTATTTCTAGGTAAGCCTGATTGAATACTACAAGAGGAGCAATTTGGGAAAGGGAGTTGAATGTACAAATTCCAGCTGTTTTGTTTGGCAATCTAATAATGTTGAGAAATTATAAGGGTAAGCATTGAACATATAGAGAAGGACAAAGGATGATTTTAATGAAATCCAATCAGGGATCAGTATATGTCAAGCCTATGGTGGTTCTCTGTTAACTCACTGTCTTAAACAAACAATAATAATTTCCAACCTTTTCTACTCAGCTCAGTTATCCCACCCTCTGCCCTACAGACCCTTTCAGTGCTTTGACATCACCTTCTACCTTACAGAGGAAATACTGGCCTTCAGATGACCACTTTTTTGTTTTCTCTAACAGTAAACAGAATCCCATAGCTTTCTTATTAAAAACAAGGAGCTCTCTGTCTCTCAGTAACCATCTAAGGATCATTCTACTACCTATTGTCTAGAGCCCATTTCTTCCAGTCTTCCTTGCCTCTATTTTTAACCTCTTTCTGTTAATATATTCTATTCCTTGGCTTTTTAACAGTGTTCACATCTTTACAACTGAAGGAAAGAAAACCTTCACCGAAATATTCGTACTGTCAGTTGCTACCTTTTCTTTCTCCTCACTTTTCACCTCCCCCACCACCGCCCCTTCACAAGAATATCTTAACAAGTGCTGTGCATGTTTTCTGCCTCCACTTATTTTCATTGCCTATGTATCTTAAACCACTTTGGTCCAGCTTCTGCTCCCATCATTTCACCAGCACTGGTCTCACCAAGGTCACTAGGAATCTCTTGGGAACATATGTTCTGTTGGTTTCTCTCCACTTCCTGAAACATTCTCAACTCTGACTTTCCATAACCCTGCACAACCCTGGGTTTTTCTCAATATCAATGGGTGTTCTTTTGAAATCTCCCTTTCTGGATCATTCTCCCCTTGTCCTTTAACATTGCAATTTTCAAAGCTTACTCCTAAACTCTTCTAGTTTCCTCTATTCTTGTGCTTCCTAATCAAATCTATGGTCATGTCTTCAATCCTCACCCATGTGGATGAGCCATGGGGTTATGTAGAACCTCTTTTGACCCATGCAGACACATACGGCTCACTTCATATTTCAAACTCCTTTTGAATGTTTAAAACACCCCAAACTTAAAAAATCTGAAACCGAACTCACAAAATTACCTCAGAATTTTCTATTTCCATAGATGATATCCACACCAAACCATCCACAAGGGCCAGAGACCAAGGAGTCACCCTTGATGTTTCCCTCCCTTCTCCAAAAGCACCATATCCAGTTTGATTCAGTGTCTTATCATTCTATTTCGGAAATATTTCTCATGTCAGTTCACTTCTCTCTATCCATCCATCTTCATCCTAATTCAAACTGCTATTATTTCTTGTCTGAATTATTGCAATATTTTGTTAATTGCAAGAGTCCACCTTCCACCTCTCTAGCTCCTTCTACTTTACTTTGAAACCTAACAGAAAAATATGTCTATCCGTAGCCGGTTGGAACCAGTTTTCAAAATATAAAACTGATCACTCTGACTTCCTTACATAAATCCAACCAGTGGCTTCCAAAGACTTCTACGATAGGGACAAATTCCTCAGTCTGGCCCATAAAACCATCTATCCCTTATCAGCATCTCACCTCTTGTCATACCTTCATTTCTTTGCTCTCCAAACTTCTAAAATTCACACATAGCGTGTTCCCTCCTGACATGGAAACATGTGTCTATTCTCTGTTTCTGGAATGTTCTCCTCTCTTTAATCTGATCTCTGCTCAAACTTCACTTCCTCAGACTAATCCCATTGTTTAAAGTGTCATAGCCCATCTAGTATTTTTTATTGTTGATATTCTATTTTAATTTTTATCACCCTATACTTAATGAGCATCTGTTTCATTAGACTGCAAACTCTGTGAGCCCAGGAATTATGTCAAGTATTTTCTTGCCATTCTCTCCAGAGCACTGAAGTCAGTTCCAGGAATAAAGTAGGTTATCAGGAACTATTGGTTGAATGAATAAAGTAGCATAATTGCCAATGATGATTATACTATCAAAAAACATGAAATATTTATGTTAACATTTTGGTTTCATTGTTCAAGATGGGAAACTCTATTCCAGATCACTCCCGCTTCTTTAAAGAAATGACAAATAGGGGACAGCAAAGTAACGACATTATTTGCACATGAATTTCCCTGGAGAACCTTGTGCAGTACCTGTGATTGGTGAGTTATCAAAGAGATAAACATAAAAGAGAAAATAATTTTCATTAGGATAAGAATTGTACTCAAAATTCAGGCAATCCCTCAATGTCTGACTGGAGAAACAAGCCATTATATACCCAATAAAGTATTACTCAGGAATAGAAATGGATGAACTATTGATATGTACAGCAAAATGAATGAATCACAAATGCATTATGCTAAGTGAAAAGAAAGCCTCAAAAAACCACACACTGTATGCTGTCTTTTATTTGTCATTTTAGGAATGGCACGAGTATACGGGGAAAAATGATTAATGGTTTCCAAGAGCCAGAGGGGATGGTAGGGTTGACTGACAAGGGACACAATGGAACTTTGAAGGGATGAAAATGTTCTAAAACTTGATCTTATTGGCAGTCACATGACTTAGGCATTTGTCAAAACCCTTAAAATGTACCCTAAAAAGGACAAATTTTACTGTATGTTTTTATTTTAATAAAGCAAATAAAAAATATTCCAGGCAAGAATTAAGTATGATCAAGGCATTCTGTCCCACACAAAATAGTTTTTTAAGAGACAATATTGCTTTGTGTTCGTATATGTAAGCAGCAACATTTTTAAGAGCAGTTCCAAGTGATTAACAATAACAGTAATTCTGTTTGGCGATTATGTGATTGTGTGATTGGCTTTCCCCAATTATCTCATGATAAATTCTCAGAATCAAGTTTTTTAAGTTACTTAATTCTTCTCTCTTTTATCTCCTTTCAGCTGAGAGGTTTAAACGGATTATTCATTAAATCATTCAGCAAATATATAGTTTTCAGCTCCTCCCATTTTGGGCACAGCTCTTGGCTTCTGGGAGCTTGCAACCTGGTAGGAAAGGTGCTTCTCTAAAAGAACCACAAACAAGATAAAGAAGATAAAGTTAGTAGATAGGGACACCTGGGTGGCTCAGTCAGTTAAACATCTGCCTTTGGCTCAGGTCATGATCCCAGATCCAGTCCCACATTGGGTTCTTTTCTTCTCCCTCTGCCTGCCACTCTCCCTGCTTGTGCTCTCCCTTTCTCTGACAAATAAATAAACAAATAAGATATTTTTTGTAAAAAGATCAAATGTATTAAGTAGAAGCAAAGATAGAGACAAATGCCAAAAGCACTTAAGGAAGGGAGAGATAATTTACGTAGGTAACAATCCAGGAAGCTGGAGAGCCCAGGGTGTGCCCTGAAATATGAGCACAGTTAAGGGAAATGAGGTGTTAAGATTGGCAGGCAGCAAGTCCTTTACTCACCTGTTCCAACATCTATCTCTTATTCCTGGGAACACAGGGCTACACTCCATTTCCCAGTTTCACTTGCGGTTAAGGGTTGAGCTAAGTCTGAGTTATGGCCCATGAAATGTGGCACAAGCATGTATACCTTCAGGCCTGGTCTGTAAAAACCTTCATGTACAAACTCCACTCTCTTTTTCTCATCCTTAGAGTAGCCTAAGGACCCAAACAATAGAGGAACCTAAGATGGAAGGAGTCTTGATCCCTGGGCATCTGCAAAGAGAGAGAGAGAATGAGAGTGAAAACACCAATTTCCAAATACTTCTAGGATAGTAGGATAGTGATAAAATTCTACTCTGGACCATGATCTAAAAACTGGAAAGGTATATTTAGGCCAGGAGATCATCACAGGTCAGGTGAAGGAATCTGGCTCTATTGAAGTGTTTGAATGGAGGAGTGACATGATCAGAAGTGGATCCTTTAGGAAAACTGGTCTGACTACAGTTTTTAGTGAGGTGGATTGGGAGAAGGAGATCAAGGGAATAAATATTCTAGGAAAAGTATGATTAAAGTGGTAGTTGTTGAAATCTAGAGTGAAAAAGGACACAAGCAAATACAGGAAAAAAAAAGATAATGTGAAGATAGGACAAGCTCAAACTTTCTCTGAACTCTTACCTTGCTACTCACCTAAAAGCTGTGCCATAGACAATGCTCTGGCCACCTGTTCGCACAAAGAGAAACTTCCCAGTTTCCACCTCACCGCTCTAGAAACCACTTGCTTGATTAAGGTTTCAAGTTGTCTTATACCTGCCCATTACCTTCACACCGTCCCTCATTTTGTTTGTTCACTTCCTCTCTCTCCTTTGCTACTTCACTTCTATGCATAGATCATGTCGCCTTGAACTTGATGCCCACAGTCCAATCCCATTCCCTCTCCCTGAACTCCTGAACAAAATTTAACAAGAGTGAAGAAGGAAAGGTAGGGATAGGGAATTGGCTGGCAGATAGGCAATAAACAAACAAACAAACAAATAAATAAGTAAATATGTCTTCCCAACTAACATGGGTATTGTTGCCAGGATGTTTGGCTGTAAAACCAAAATATCAAGTTCTTAGGTCCAGGTTTCTCACTAACCAACCATGAGTTCTTGGTCAACACCTGATAGTCTCTTGAGGTTTCCTCAGTCATATCATATGGGCAAATGACTATTTTTAATCAACAGACTTATTTTTTAAGATCAGTTTTAGATTGCCAGAAAACTTGAACAGGTGATGTAGAAAGATCCCAGATACCTTACCCATCCCTTCTCCCCTATTGTTAACATCTAGAGTTTGTGTAGTACATTTGTTACAATTAATAAACCAACACCGATACACACTTATTAACTAAAATCTATAGCTTTCATGAAGATTCACTGTTGGTGCTGTAAAGTTCTATGGGTTTTCACAAATGTGCATCATGTATCCACTAGTATAGTATTATACAGAATAGTTTCACTGTCCTAAAATTCCCCCATACTTCACCTCTTCACTGCCTCCATTTTACCCAATCCCCTAGAGTTTTGCCCTTTCCAGAATGGAATATAGTTGGAATCATACTGCATGTGCCCTTTCAGATGGGCTTCTTTCAGTTAGTAACATGCATCTAAATTTCCTCCATGTCATTTTGTGGTTTGATAACTCTTTTCTTTTCATCACTGAACAATATTCCATTCTGTAGATGCACCACAGTTTATTTACCCGTTCACTATTGAAAAACATCTTGGTTGATTCTAGACTTTATCAATTACAAATAAAACTGCTCTAAACATTCATGTGAAGGGCTTTGTGTAGACATGAGTTTCCAGCCTAATTGGATAAATACCTCTGAGCATGATAGCTGGATTGTATGTTTTACTTTCCCACCAGCAATGAATGAGCATTCCTGTTGCTCCATATCCTTGCCAGCATTTGGTGTCATCAGTGTTTTGGATTTTGACCTTTGTAATAGGTATGTAGTGGTATTATTGTTGTTTTAATTTGCAATTTTCTAATATTGTTGATCATCCTTCCATATGCTTATTTGCCATCTGTATATCTTTAGTGAAGTATCTGTTAAACTCTTTGGCCCCCTTTTTAACTGGGTTATTTGCCGTCTTACAGTTGAGTTTTAAGAATTCTTTGTATATTTTGGAAACAAGTCCTTCATAAAACATGTGTTTTGCAATTACTCTCTCCTGGTCTGTGGCTTGTCTTTTCTTTCTCTTAATAGTGTGTCTCACAGAGCAGTTTTTAATTTTAATAAAGTCTAACTGGTAAGTTTTTTTTTTTCTTTCATGGGCCGTGGTTTTTGTGTTATATCTAAAGCTCATCATCTAAAGGTCTTTTAGATTTTTCCACTTAATATGTTATTATTAATTATGATAGTTACTTTTTTTAAAGTTCCAATTGTTGTAATTTAAATTATCTGACCCCTTTCAACATTATTTCTGGGTCATTTTAAAGACCCACTGATCTTTGAGCACATTCTTACTTTCTGTACTATACGAGCATTTAAAAAATATGTCCTTTTGATAAAACAAAGAATTAACATGGGTCTTTAATTATAATTCATTAAATTATTTGACAAATATTTATTGTGCACTTATTATGTGTCAAGCTCTGGTTTAGTGCTCAGAATAGGAACAAAAGTTAGAAAGGCTCTGAAGTAGTGTAATTTTTGATGTGCTCATGGAGTAGCAAGGAGGCCAGGGTGCTTGACGTGGAGCGTGTGAGGTAACATTGGTGGTAGAGGAATGTGGGGATGTTGGAAGAAGATTGTGTAGTACTGCAAAGATCATTCTAAGGACTTCAGCTTTTTACCTGAGAGATAGGAAAACAGTTCAGAGGCTTGTGCAGAGGAGTGGTGTTTTCTAACTTCCATGCACACTTAGTCTTTGTGTTGAAAATATGCTCATGGAAGCAGGATTAGAAGACCAGTTGGAAGGCTTATTAGATAATGCTGGTAAGGAATAATGTATAGTAAAGATGCTAAGAAATCTGAGGGTACATAGGTTACTGTAAGCAGGGAAGGTTGGAGGTGCTCAGGAATTAGGTATGAATTAGATAGAAGGAGAAAGAGAGAGGAATCTAGGATGATACCCAGGTTTTTGGCTGGTACAGGAAAAAAACATACTTTGCCAATGTTTGGAAGAAGGAAGACTGAAGTGGTGTGGGTTTTGAGGGAAGATTAGGAGTTTAGTTTTAGACTTGCTAACTTTGAATAGTTATTAGATATCTAATTAGAGATATTGAATAGGAATTAAACAAATCATTCCACAAGTGAGGGGTTAGGTCTGGACTGCAGTAACACATTTAAGCCTCTTCTCTATATAAAATGGTATTTAAAACTCTGAAAGCATCTGAGATCACCAAGGAAGAGGGCATATACAGAAGAGAAGAAATCCAAGGACTGAGAATGTTGGGTTTTTGTCTTCTGGTTTGGCAGGATGCAGCAGTATCTGTCTAGAAACAGATGAAGAGGAAGTCTTCCTTCTTCCCCTCCATCAAGATGAGGACAAAGGGTCCTCAAGTGCATGTGTCTGTGAAGAGCTTCTCTTCAATAGCTATGTGATAGTATAAGCAGTTGATAAAGGAAATATCATAATCTAACTTAATGGGGAGCAATCTGAACATATACATAGAGATAAGCACCAAAATAAAAATTTTTAAGTGCGTATATGTTTTATTAAACATTTTTCAATATTGTTTTCATTCTTCTTTGAATACCTAATTCTTAATTAGACAAAATACTTCACTCATCTATTCTTTTATTCAATAGGTATTTACTAAGGGTCTGCTATGTATGAAGTAGTTTTGGCTAGATGTTGTGACTATAAACATTGTTAATTTTAATTATTTTTCTACTCCTTACATTTTGAAAAACTCGCATTTGGATTTTCTAGCAGAAAGCAAGTGTGAATATTGTTATTTTTAGGGAGTTGAAAATAGATATGCAAAAATCGAATATGTATGCATCCCCTCTGTTTTACAATCACAGCAATATCAGCAGAATTTCATGTTCAGAAACTGTTATAAAAAACGATGTAGAAAAATCCCACTACTGGTACATTCAAAGATTTTATAAAGTTTACTGCATAAAATTGCTTTGAGTTGGAGAAGCCAGTTAAATATTGCAGTCATGGGTCCTTTGGCAATGACCTTGAAGAACTGAAAAATGTCCTGGGAAACTCACTGCCTACTCCTTCTTGTAGGTCTCCACTGACCCATATCAGCTACTGTTGGGCTCCTGGTCCTAAACTAAATATATAGTCCTCTCTTTGGGGCACCAGGGTGGTTCTTGATTTTGGCTCAGGTCATGATCTCAGGGTCCTGGGACTGAGCTCCGCATGGGGCTCTGAGCTCAGCGGGGAGTCTGCTTCTCTCTCTCTCTTCCCCTCCTCCTTGGCCCCTCTTTCTATGCTTTCTGTTAAATAAATAAATAAATAAGTAAATAAACAAGCCAGCCTCTTCTTGATGTCAAGAATCCTGGTCATTTTCATTTATTTTAATAAAAACCTCAATGTTCCTTATAGTTTTTGGGTTTGTTTGTTTTTTTTGTGTGTGTGTGATAACTGTAAGGTAAGGTCAACTTAAAAAAAAAAGCTGCAAAAGATTTATTCTAGATAAATTCTAGATTTTACAATTACATTCCAGATAATTTCTAGACTTCCAGGGTCTCACAAATTCCATGAACATATTCAGTGAAAAGTGACTCATTCACACTGGTAACATGTCCCTTTGAACTTTAAAATGGTAGCAGAATTGAATTGATACTGGATTACTGTCTTACAAAATACCTGCAGGAGCAGTGACTAAACAACCTACATTTCCATTTCTTAAAAATGATGATCCAAAACCACTCAAAGTTCTTCATAAAGCATGAAATTACCCCGTTACTGAGTCACGAAATGGTCCTGGAACATAAAATAAAGGTAAATAGCCATGTGACCATGAAGAACAGGTGTCTCCTTACAGATGTGCAAAGAAAATCTTCAGCACATGCCAGGCCCTGATAATGCCCCCAAACTGCGAAGAAATAGTCAGAAGCCTCATGCTTCTAGGCAATGGAGTTTAGAAAGCACTAATATAGGAAATTTCTGCTACAGAGAATACAAATCAACCCAGAAAAAAAAATTCTAAATGTCATTACTTGCGCTCAATGAAAAAGACGTATTTAGAAATGCCAAGAGATCAATAACTAAATGCCAGACTTTCCCCAAAACATTCATGAAAATTGCATCTATTCACTGAACTGTAGAAAGTAACAAATGTCTTAAAATTTGCTGCTCTGAATTTTGGAACACTGAAAAAAAATGAAATTAAATTAAAAAATAAACCTCAATGGGTAACACGTGCAGATTTAAAAGTTAGCAAACGTAAAATAAAATGATACCAAAGAAAGTTTAATAAGACTGTAACAGATAAACAAGCAAAAACAAACTGAAAGTTTATTCAAATGATGTATAAAACCCATACAAAAACAACACAGCTTAACAAGATGCAAGTTAATTTGTTTTTTGTTTGTTTGTTTGTTTGTTTGTTTTTGTTTTTTTGAGAGGACTAATAAAAGACCCAACCTTTTGTAAATTGGACTATGGCTAAAATGAATAAAGGTGGAAGTATTGAAAATAAAAAATGAAGCATGGTTCTTGATGCCCAAAGTTTGTTTTAGAAAGGGATATTATGAAGAAATAACCTGTTTGTCAGTTATATGCCTTTTAATTTTCTAGTATATTTTTCTATGTCATGACTTTCCCTATAATTTAAATGTGCCTCGCAAGTTGTGGTATTATCACTAAGTTCAAAATAATTTGCAGTTTTCATTATGATATTTGGACTCATAAATTTATATAGAAGAGGACTGTGTTTTTGATTACTGAGTAATTTACAAACAAAATGCTCAGATTTTAAGGATATGATGTAATAAGTTTTGACACTCATGAACCACTATTCTGTTCATTATACAAAGCATCTCCAACACCCCACTAATTTCTTCTATCCTCCTTTGCAGTTTAATACCTCACCTTTCTCCTAGTGACAACCACTGTTTTGCTTTCTGCCAAAATATAAATGGATTATCAAGTATATGGCTTTTGTATTGGAGGAATTTTGTTCCAAATAATTTTTTGAGTTTCACCTATTTCGTTTGTGCATCAGTAGTTCATCCTTTTACAGTGGTTAGTAATAAATTCCATTTTATGAATGAATCTTGGTATGTTTATTCATTTTCTTGTCAATGGACTTTTGGGTTGCTTTGACAATTTATGAAAAAACGCTTTGAATATTCTTGTACAAATCTTTTTGTGAATGTGAATATTCATTTCTCTTGGGCCTTCTCTTCTCTTGCCTTTTATTTGGTTGTTTTTGTTGTGGAACTTGAAAAGTTTGTTCTACATTTTTATGGAGAATTATAGGACTGAGAATAGACAAAATACTTAAGATTAAGAAAGGAGGAAGGAGAAGAAAAAGGAGGAAGAGGAGGAGGAAGAAAGGAAGAAGATGATGAAGATGAGGATGAAGACGAAGATGAAGAAGAAGAAAAAGAAAAAGAAGAAGGAGGAGGAGGAGGGGGAAGAGAGGGGGAGAAGAAAAGGAGGAAGAGGAGGAAGAAGAAAAAGAAGAGGAGGGAGAAGAAGAAGAATAAAGAAAGGAGGCAAAGGAGTAGAAAAGTAAGAGAAAAGAGAGGAAGAAGAAAAAGAAGAAAAATTCTTATTAGATATTATAAAATGTGAAGCTATAAGAATTAAGAAAATACGTTATTGAAAGAGGTATAGACAAATAGACTAGTGGAACATAATTGAGAGCCAAGAATCAGGCTCTCATAAAAATAGGCACTTGAAAGACACAAATCACCAATATTAGGAATGAACCAGGGGTGTCACTATAGATCCTATAGCCATTACAAATATAAATAAGGGTATACTAGAATAAGCTTTTCAGGTCCTACCCCTACCCCAAATAGTTGAAATTTGCTTTTGCCACTGTGAGCTAGAGAGCTTTTCAATACTTAAAGGTCTTTGGTAAGATCAGTGACAATATTAAGTATTAATCTTTTGATATATTCAATATCTGGAAGATCTATATCTCTCGATTAGCCAGTAGGTTCTAAATGATCAAGAGCAATGATACAAAATCATACCTGGATCAGGATTGATGAAAAAACACATGAGGGACCAATATATTTTAGTGTAGTAGAGTACGAAAGTACAGTTATAGCTTCATGTTCCATATTAGAGCTAACGTTTTTTAAAAATGTATTTATTCATTTATTTTAGAGAGGGTACGGGGAGGGGCAGAAGGAGAGGGAGAGATGAACTTCAGCAAGTTCCTGCTGAGCTTGGAGCTGGGTGTAGGGTCTGATCTCAAGACCCTGAGATCATGACCTAAGCTGAAACCCAAGAGTTGGATGCATAACCGACTGCACATCTACTCACAACTAACTTTTAAAATTAAAAAAAAAAAAATTGGCTTGTCAAGTTTTGGTATAGAAGCAAAGAAAGATTTTACAATTACCTGAAAATTGTATTAAATATCCCTCCCTTTTCTAAGTATACATCTGTATGGGACTGGATTTTTTTCACATATTTTAACCAAAACAACTTATTTCAAAAAAGCAAATGCAGAAAGACTAATGATTAATTCAGGTGATTTCTGTTAAGCCAAACATTAAAAAGATATACAAAAATATAAAATAATGCCACACTTCTCACTAACTTCTTTGTGTTGAAAAATTCAGTTATTTTTCTCTAAACATGTTATTGACACTAACATGTAATATATTTACTACATTTAAATAAATTAACAAATGAATATTTTAAATTTCCCTCTGTTTAAGTTTCTAATTTGATAAATGCTGAAGGATATTACCCACAGAAACCAAAATTCTTTGAGTTCTCCAGTTACTTTCAGAATATTAAGAAACCCTGAGATCAAAAAGTTTGAGAACCACTATCCTAGGAAAATATCCATAAAAATGTCATTGCACAAAAACGCTCATCACACCCCTATTGTAAAGTTAAAAAACTGTCAACAAACCAAATGTCCACCAACAACATCATAGATAAATAAGTTATGATATAATTATGTACATTCATGCCAAAAGTTAATTCTGTTGTGCTGCGGTGAAAATGAATGAATGATAGCAACATTACTGAATCTCAGCAAGAAAATGTTAAATAAAAAATGCATGTGGCTGAAAAGTACATTAGTATGATCTCATATGAAGTTAAAATAAGCAAAACTAAAAATATGTAAAAATATGAATATATTTGGTAAAATGATAAACATAATCAAGGGAGTGGTAGACATAAATTCAGAATAGTCTTTCCCTGGGAAAGGAGCAGGTGATTGACATTGAAGAGGGGCATACAAGGGATTTCAGAGGTAATAATAATATTAAAATGTTGGGTCATATATGTGGATTTTTGATGTATTGTTATTATCTATTTCTCATCCACACTTAGAAATATTTAAGAGAAAACTGCAATCTGAGAGAATATATTTGCAATAGATTTAACGGCACATTACATTATGAAAATACATAGAGTTTTTCAAATAAAATAAGAGAACAGGCAATCAAATAAGAAAAAATAAGAATGGATATACACAGGAAACTCATAAAAGGAGTGGAAAATGATAAGAAATTTGACCTAGGGAAAATGTTAATTATAATGTATGTGTTGGGTATGCAGTATATATCTTAGTGATACAAATATTATACAGTGTTTCTAAGGGTGTAAAAATGTCATAAAATATTGGTTGTAGTATAAATTTGGAAGAATGAATCAAAATGTGAAGTGTCCGTACTCTACCTCAGTTAATCCGTATCTATGAATCTATCTTCAAGATCCTTTACATGTACAAAAGAAGGATAGAAAGGAATGATCCCAGCAGTGTTGCCTGTAAGAGTGAATTAGGGAAAGCAGCTCAACTTCTGCCTTAGGGAAATGATCAGATACTTAGGGGAATAGCTCACATTATATGACATACTATGATCATCTGTTGAAAAGGACCAGGTTCCCTTAAATGTCCTGAAATGTAAAGATATCCAAGATAATGTTAAGGATATCCAAGATAATGTAAGGACAATATATATGATGTGAACCCACTCATCAACAAAAATATGTATAAGTAGATAGGAAAGCCTGCCAGAGGTATTGATTTCTGAAGAGGGCAGTTCTGTGTACAGGTAGATACAGAAATGAAATTTTATTCTACATGGCTTAATAATTCCGAAAACTTTTACATTGAGTCTATGTTTGATGAGCCATTGACTTCATAGTACATGAAAAATTTACACAAAATCATAATACACAGAAAGTCCACCAATTAAAAGAAAGATGTGGACCAAAACAGATTAACTTAAAAATGGATCAACGAATTACTAAAGACAGGAAATACCCGGGCTATAAGTGGGAACACAATGATTGTATTTAAAACAGAAGTAGCGGGAGTAATCATATACTATTTTATCAGAATAAATGTCTGTTGAAAAAAGTCCCTCAAACTAGATCCGCATCAGAACAATGCCATGAAATTCACTGGCCAAATTCCACTTCAGCAACTAGGACAAAGTGCAAGTGTAACAATGACCGAATTTTTAAGTTGCAAATAAGCTATTCTCAGTCCATGTTTTGAAAACAAAATCAATATTACTGTAGCATATTACACTGGAGTGGTGAGAGGTCAGAGAATATGTGTTATTCTACATAGCATCTAATACATTTAATGCCTCACCAGCCCTTCAGAATAAATTTCTTTCCATGCAATATTATTAATTCTGTCAATATCAGACATTTGTGCTGCTTAGTATTCTGCAGTGAGACGGGAAGATCCTTCAATGGGTTTAACTTTCCCTCAGGATTATGAATTTCATTAGAAACTAACAGCAATTAAAATATATTGGAGAGGAGTTAGTGACATCTGTATCGAAATACTGGAGTCAGAAGACGTCTCCATTATCCTACCTTAGTTCACAGAGATAAGGATGATAGGAAAACAAGAAATCTATCTTGGTCACTTCCCTTCACACACACACACACACACACACATTCAAATCTTTTACATGATTTGATTCCAAAATATAAAGGAATAAAACATCTTTTATATTTCTGACTCAAGCAAGCACAAATTTTTACTCCAGGGCATTTTTTTTTTTTTGTCACTTATCCTTTCTGATATTCTAAATCTCAGAACATGATAATTTATTCCATCACAAAGAGAAAAAGTTATTCATTTATATGTACTCTCAAATTATATCAGAGAGAATTCAAAGCACTTTGGTATCTCCATATTTTATGTGAAATGTTTCTAAATAATTAATAAAAGGTTCTGAGAAATCAGTGCCGAAGACTGAAAGCCTGTGTGGTAACAAGTGACGTGGAGACAAGTTTATCTTTAAAGAGAAATAAATTTTTAAAAATTCTTATGTGCTGTGTGAGTCACAATGCTGAAGCCGACTCCGTTTTCCTAGCAGATGACGTCTCATACGCCAGTGCCCGGTTTATAGTGTGGGTCCTGGAAGCTTGGAGCTGAACAATGACATTTCTGGTTTTCTAGAAGTAACTACAGTCAAACTCCCAAGTGACCTGAACAATAGAATACAGTAGAATCGCCATAGTTGGCCTTTTCTCTGTGACAGGCCAGCAGTGTGTGTGTGTGTGTGTGTGTGTGTGTGTGTGTGTGTGTGTGTATGTATAAGAAATGACATCAGACATGAAGCAATGTCAGAGTCCAAGGGTAGATCCATAGCTTCCAAGTTGAAACAATTTGAGGAGTCTTTTTAAGGAAAAAGAAAAAAAAACCTGAAAATACAAAATTCGGTATTAAAATAAATACTTAGGATGGGAAGAAACCAACAAATGACAAAATTTCAAGCTAATAATTGTCACAAACATCATTAAAATCCAGAACACTAACCTATACTTTCATCAGCTGTATCTTTATTATAATTTTTCCTGTGGTTTTGGTGCTTATTCCAGTTGCCTCCTTGTCTGAAAATACTATTGCGATACTGTTTTTGAAAAAAGAGTAGAAATCCAGTTCAGCTTTCCCTCGAACATGGTTGATCAAAATTTAGATTTCATTATTATTATTTGGCATGCATAAAACTTTTACTTCCCACATATTGGCTTTATGTGTGTGTGTGGTTTTATTTGGATCCTAAAAACACAGAAATCCTGATTCCAATTTGCTTAAGTCCTGTCAAAAGGGAAAAAGCTATGATCCTTACAATTGTACCTGCTATATTTTAAGAATATCTCTGACAGGAGAGAGCATCCATATTAACAAGACATTGAAGATAAAATCCTCTCCTTGCAATTTTAATGTCTGATGATTGAAAGAACTTTCCAGATTCCACATGTGCTCATGTATCGAGTGCCGACCACTGTGTGTAATATTTCTTTCCAGCGCCGTGTCTTTGTGTCACGATGCCAGATTGTCAGGACAGTGGACATTAAGGGGTGTTCCTGGAGGCCAATGACAATAACTTTATATTTCACGGAAGCGACTTTGACCTACGTGAAGATGTTTCTAAACCCAAATGAAACATCTTTCCACCTCAACTTCTCCTTTAGCCAGATCTCAAAAATGCCTGAGGCTTCCAGCCTTCCCAGAGGGAGCCAATATGTATGATGGAGGGAGTGTCACAGGGAAGTCAAAGCATGAAGAGACAGATGTTATAAGTAAACATGTTTTAAAATCTTGCTTTTACAAATTTTATGAAAACATGTGAGCATGACAGGTCACTAGGGTCCATCCCAGAGTTTTGGAAGTGGCCTTGGATCTCAAGCTTCCTTAGCTCTGTGGTCTCTGCCAGAGACACCATGCCTGTGGTCAGCCCAGGACCTTCCCTTCCTTCCCCGTGGATGGGAGCAGGCTGCCAAACTACAGCAAAGTCTTCCTCTAGCCCCCTAAGGTACTCTTTGTCTATAGACCCTCCCACTTCAGTTTTCTAGAAGAAATGTTGGTAGGGTTAGGAGTGGTTTGCAAGCAAGGGCACAATGGGGGCAGGATCATAGGTGATTTTTTTTTTTTTCTCCAGAACTGTTCCCAACCATCATTTAAAAATCCAGATGGCATTCATCAGAGCTACACAGAGCACATCACCTTCACTACTGCAGCCAAGCGTCTCCTCCTACGTGTGCTTGTATGTTGCTTGTATTCCTCATAACCTGTTCTGTGAATACACGGCAAATGGTTATTTATTGCAAGGAAAGGCTGAGTAGCACTGAGCCATAGTGAGGGCATTCCTTAATTAAGCTGAATAATAATGATCACTACAACTTTAATCAATGCCAGGAGTAGTCTTAACTTTAGATTTTTATCCATTATTTTTTTCTTAAAATATTTCTGCCTGCTACTCTTTTATGGTTACCATGTAATGAATGTGGAGTCAAAGAAAGCCTGAGATATGGCTATTAGAAAGCTGGATAAGCTGAATGCACAAGACAAGACATGAAACCACACACCATCCATTTTCAGCTAGCTCTCCAATGAAGAGGTCACCCTTTCCACCAGAGAAAATGAACGGTATTTCTGCTTCACCTTAGCCTAATAGAAAAGTCTCAACCTTCAGAGAATAGAGAATATGTTGACAATGATATAAAGAGAAAAATTATATATATATATATATATAAATATGTGTGTGTGTGTGTGTGTGTATATATATATATATATACATATATATATATATGACTGAGGACATTTGGATCAGAGGAAAAGAAACCAGTCCTAGAGGACAAGGTATGGAGGCTGACTCTCACTTTAGGAGCCATCAACTTGCCACCAGGTGGCAAGTTCAAAGTGTGGATAATGGTGCCATGTGACTGAGTGCTGAGCCCACACATGAGCTGGGGCTCAGCAGTGGGGCAGGAGCCAAGTCAGCCTTGGTGAAGGGACTGCTGGGTTGTTCGGGCCATACATATGTTGCATCCCTGATGGGTATTGTAAAAAGAGTTCCATGTATTGTTCATTGGTTGGTTGAAGACATAGACCATATTCCAATAGGACAATATCCCAACAACTAAGGAGCTGTATGCCAGCTGGTGTCATAATGAGTCCTTAGCTGCTTGGTTCTGGGTGATGAGATACACAAAATATCAGTGAATTACAGGAAGAGTCCATTGGTGCATTTCTTAGGCAATAAAGGTATCCTGGTTGGATGTGATATTGGATAGGATGTCAGAGCAGTGAATAGTATCAGAGCAGTGAATAACAGTTTCTTTAAGTTTGCAAATGGGTATTGGGTAGAAGCCTGCAGACAGGAAAGGCATTTCCATATCCAGAACAACTACATTCCAGGAGCCAAAGTCTCTAATAAAGATAGCCCATTCTAAGCACAGCTGTGATTGGCATCACTTCCTGATTAAGTGTGCTATAATTCACTGTCATTCTCCCAGAATCTGTCTTCTACACTAGCCAGACAAGTTAAACGATTAGAATTACTGCCCCCTAGAAGCTATGTTAGAACACAGATGCTCCTGGTGCTCTTAGCACTTAGGAATAAACAAGGGTTTTAGGAACATTGTGTACTCTCTCCAACCCTGTGAGCATTAACTCTTGTTCCTTTTAATATTTTCAGTGGTTCTTTCCTGGCAGTAGGCAGTGACTTCACACACATGCTCTGATAAGTGTTCTGATCGCTTGAGTATGTATCTTTCCAGATCTCTGGGACTCTCTTGCTCTGCAGCTCTCTCTTCTCTGGTACTCAGTCCAGCAAACTAGCCACTTGGGTCATCCCAGCCTCTGCTCTCTTCCTCCAATCAGTGAGTTCACTTGGTCCCACTTAAGTTTCCCCTTCTTGAGCTGCTGCTAGGAAACTCTCTTAAGCAGCAAGCTGAGACAATCACAAGATTAACTTTCTGTTTCCCATTTGTCATGAATTACTCTTCTTCTTCTTTTTTTTTTTTAAGATTTTACTTATTTATTTGACAGAGAAAGACACAGTGAGAGAGGTAACACAAGCATGGGGAGTGGGAGAGGGAGAAGCAGGCTTCCCACCAAGCAGGGAGCCCGATACAGGGCTTGATCCCAGGACCCTGGGATCCTGACCAGAGCAGAAGGCAGATGCCCAACGACTGAGCCACCCACGCGCTCCCCACTTTTTTAAAAAAGATTTTATTTATTTGAGAGAGCTCGAGCACAAGCAGCAGGGAGAGGCAAAGGGAAATAGAGAGGCAGACTCCCTGTAGAGCAGGGAACACAGCATGGGGCTCCATCCTGAGCTCAGGGGATCATGATCTGAGCTGAAAGCAGACGCTTAACTGACTGAGCCACCAGGTACCTCAAAGAACGCTGTTCTTTATGTCTGAATTCCAGTGTTATAAAAACCGTTGTTTAATTTATTATGTCTATTTTTAAAAAAATTAGACTGGAAGGTAAATCTATTTACTATTACTCAATCTTTGGCAGGAGTGGAAATTCTTAAATTCTGTTTATTTTAAAATTTGATTTGAATGGCTGTCACCTCAGAAAAACACATCTTCAAATATATGTAGATCCCAACGGATGAAGGAACAAGGTTGTCTGTGTTTATTGTATCATGATACGGCTTCTTCCATTTCGTCCATCAATTACACAGAAGCTTTTTGTTAAAATGCAGCTATTGTATTTCCATCAGCCCGAATACCAATCACTGTTCTTGAAAATAAGTGGAAATACGTTGCATTTTTATATTTTTTTAAAAAATGGCTCAAAATCCATCAGCCCTATTTATTTGAAAATATTTTGGAAGAGCTTAAATAAATCCCTGATCATATTCTTAAGTGCGCAGATATGAGCGATTTCATGGATGACACACGCACATCATTTTTAGCAACAAAATCACATAGCGATGCCAGCATTAGCAGATAGCAGTCCTCAAGTGCCCTGCATGACCAGGAGCTCTTTTTGTGAGCAGATGAGGTAGGGAAACTGAAGGACTCTGTAAAAATCTGCTTTTTGTTCCTTTTACTGCTTCTGTTCTTGCAGGAACCTGCACCCCGGCCCTATGTTGCACTTGCCTTGTAATGCAAATAGTATACATCCTCCTTGTAAGAAGCAAAGAGTTAATGATTTCTCTAGAATAAATAACATTTAAGGAAGGACCAGGTGACCTGAAGAAGCCATCCTCTGTGTTTCAGACCATGTATCAGACCACCAGCGCTAGACTGCTCAATCCCAAAGCCCGGTTCCTAATGCCTGAGGGAACATGTCCACCAGACCACCCTACTCAGTAAAAAACCCCCAGACCCTGAACAAAGATGAGATTCTCTCCTTTCCTTTCCAAATCTCTAGATTCTCCCCCTATCTCCCTCTATATACATCTTCAGTAAACTTGGTTTTCACTTCCTGCTGGCTCACATTTGATTTTCATCCTGGTGAAGCCAAGGACCCTCTCGGCTGGTCCTGTGGAGAGACAGCCCTCCCCCCTCACCAATGCACACACCGGGTCCTCGGACCTGGCCCGGCTGCCTCACAGGTAGGTTTTCAATCTGTTAATATCTCACCTTTACCTAGAAAGGAACAGATGAGATCTGTTTATTTAGGGCAACATATCTTCTGCATAACCTATTACTAATAGTCACTTGTTCTCCCTGAAAAGGTCACAAAATTGGTTTTCATGTCACTTGAAACATCAGTGGGAAAAAATGGAAAGGTGTATCTGCATTTCCTGGATGCTTAGATTGTAGATATCCTACCAATGCTGATGGTTCCACATTCTCATTAGCTAACATCTCAAGGCAAAGAACACACCTCATGTGAGACTCAGCCTGGATAATTTTGAATTATTTTTGGCTTCCCTCTTGTCATATCTGATTACACCTTCATTGTTTTTACCCCTTGATGTGCTTGATAAAAAGCTCAAATTAGGAATAGAAATGACTGCCAATTTTTGTTGTTTGCCAGGAATTATTGGTATTATGTTTAGACCAAGTTGTTTTTTGTTTTTGTTTTTGTTTCTGTTTTTTAACAAGATGGCCCATGCCTCTGGCATGAAACCATCACTGTTGCTTCCTCTGCAGTTAGACCTAATACCCTTTCCCCAGTTTACCTCAGTTACCAATGTGACACAGGCCTATCTTACCTACAGACTGAATTAGGGCACCCATATCTACCCATATATGACATGTTAGTAAAGCTTAATTTCTTATTGTTTTAATTTAAAATATATACCTAAAAGTTCTGATATTTTAATTTACATCCCTCAGCCCAGGGAGGAGTGGGTTGTCTTTAGGGAATGGTGCTTACTCAGCTAAATTAGAAAGCTCCAGGAAAGGCCATAACTATTGAATGATGGGAGCAAAGAAAACACTCAAGACAACTATTGCCACAATTAAAAGGCTGCAGGAAAGACAAAAATCTACCCAGGGTTGAAGTCTTAATACTGAGGGCATTTCTGGGAGTGATCAGATACACAGAGATCATACTAAAAAAAATTAAGCTTATGTGCCCACTGGAAAGTAAAAAACAGATCCTTTGTAAAAGAAAACTCCTTGCCACTTCAAGATTAAAAATCAGGATAAAACCAAGATTATATGTTTTCTTGCACCAGGAAAACCCATAGCCAAAGATAGATAGATCAATGGAGCTGAAGTTCACCTGGCAGGGGAACTTGTCATTCAATGGGGCCTGCACTAATGGATAAAAACATCAAACACTACTTTTATTTTTAAGATAGGTTTTTATTTTAGAAAGAATTTTAAGATTCCATGGAGTAGGAACTCTTTTATCCAGCCTGTAATCATTCCCTTGATCTATAGGTTTTTTCTCAGGCTGTAATTTTAAATTTATCCCATCAGGTTCAATGTGTATGATTTTGGTAATCCTTGCAAGTGTGCAAAGCTTGTTTTCAAGATGTTGCAGACCTCCGGCTTCTAGCCCCTCAGTACTAGATCATTCCAGAAGGGATGTGTGAAGAATGCATAGTGGAGAAAGACCATTAGGCTGGAGATGAGAGGCAAAATCCTGACCACCAAGGTAGTTTGTTAACCATTGGTTTATCACCTTCCATATTGAAATACTCTTTTTCTCAGAGAAGCCATTCACAAACCCAAAGTCAATGCAGTCAAGATGGGATAAGTCAGGAGGAAGAGCCATCATCTGAGGCCCTATGTTATCTGTATGCCTTCATTTACCCACACCTGTGGTACAAATGTCCATACCGCATGTCTCTGAAGATGGTATCCTTGACATCAGTTTCCATTT
The DNA here is from genome assembly GCF_010015895.1 of Lontra canadensis. NCBI lineage: Eukaryota > Metazoa > Chordata > Mammalia > Carnivora > Mustelidae > Lontra > Lontra canadensis. Next base: position 22,067,722 of record NW_022631003.1, on the reverse strand, counting down.
CAAGGAGCATGGCTCTGAGTGCTCATTCTCATGGCATCGCTGCTGCTCAGAGAAAAAGGCATATGATGTCAAGAGTCATGCGCTCTGCCACCAGCAACTTGAGCAGGTGGCCATGGATACCACTTCCTCCTCCGAGAAAAGCATCTGAGCTTCATGATGTCAGATTATCTTCCTAGCAACAAGTGTTCCCAGTTTCTGGAAGCTCTCCTTTCCTTGTAAGTCAACTTCAATTCCGTCATTAAGTGAGATGTTTCTATGTGACTAACATGTCAGACGATCGCAGAAAAATTCCAACACTGTCGATAGAATGCAGACACCAAAGGATTTTTTTAAATTTTATTTGATTTTTTCAGTGTTCCAAGATTCGTTGTCTATTCTCCACACCCAGTGCTCCATGCAATATGTGCCCTCCTTAATACCCACCACCAGGTCCTCCCAACCCCCAACCCCTCTCCCCTCTAAAACCCTCAATTTGTTTCTCAGAGTCCACAGTCTCTCATGGTTTGTCTCCCCCTCCGATTTCCCCCAACTCACTTCTCCTCTCCTCCACCCAATGTCCTCTGTGTTATTCCTTATGCTCCACAAGTAAGTGAAACCAAAGGATTTTTAAATTACTTCTGTTTCTTAAAAAGGGATACTTCTTCTTTCTTTTGTTCCACATCATGAACATCTCTCTTAGGACGACTGGTAACATCAGGGGTTAGGAGGAGATTAAAAAGTATTTATTGAATTTTTTAAAATCAGCAATAAATTATTCCATAGCCAATATAAGCACAGCTGTGCAGTAGCACTATAGACAAGTAACAGTTACAAATCAAAGAGAAACACTTTTCATTTTATCGTGTTTTTAAAGATGTGGTCCATTTACAAATGATACAAATCCATTTACATAGTGACTGATGAAACGAGATTTAGATAAATGTATGTATTTTTCCACGAATTAAAAATTTAAATAGGGGATGCCTGCATGGCTTAGTTGGTTAAGTGTCTGCCTTTGGCTCAGGTCATGATCCCAGGGTCCTGGGATTGAGTTCCAAGTTGGGTTCCCTGCTCAGTGGGAAGTCTGCTTCTCCCTCTGCCCCTCCCCTTAGGCTCGTGCTCTAAATAAATAAATAAATCTTTAAAAAAAATTTAATTAACACTTCAAACTCAGGGTTTCAGAAATATTATTTTTAAGGATAAGATTAGTTTTTTGTTGTTGTTTGGGTTTTTTTTTTTTTAGGAGTAGGTTTGAAAACTATTTAAAAACAACCATTAGGTAAATAATTGCATAAGTAATATGCAAATAAGGTAAAATAGTCCCTGCCATATGTGAATCCCTGAGGGTTTGAGAAACATTGCATCGTGTTGCTTATAGGGCATAACCATAGGGTTTTTGTTGATGAAAGATCTTCCATGCTGTTTTAGCCTGTGTTCCTCCAAGCAGAGCCTGAAGCAAGGATTTTTATACAGGTGATTTACTGAGGGGAATGCTTTCAGGAAAAACCTGTGTGGGAGGAAAGTAAACAGGATAAGGCAGGAGGGGAAGCTAGGCCAGTTGTCTTTTTAGGAGAATCTGAGCCTCAGTCTGACCACCGGGGGTATTTTGATGTATAAATGCAACGGAAGAGTTGCCCTGCACAAAGGCAAGGAGATTGAGTTGTTATAACCTTATTTCAGTTTGGGGGAACAGTACAATTTCCAAGGCATCAGCTGGCAAGGTAGCAATAGCAATCTTCTGGAGAAGAAAGTGGTAGTCATAGAAACTGAAAGACAGGTGCTTTGACCTGGTGAGGGGAATCTGGAGGGGACACCAAGAGCGTCAGCCTCAAAATCTCAAGAGGAAACAAAAAAGACTCGAAACAATAATAAACACCTGAAGTACACTGAGATCGCTCACTGATGACCATCTGGGGAGATCTTGAAGTACCTGGCAAGGATGATTATACATCATTTGTGGGAAGTTCTCACAGAAAAGGAAGCTCATCAATTCTCAGAGTCATCGTGACTCTCTCCATACTGGCGTCCTGTTTTGTATCCCAGCCCCCTTTGGCCCGATGGCCACGGATGCCATTAGCAGTGCTGTAACTGCCATCCGTTGGGGACTGGCCTTGGCTGACAGATACCCAGCTAGCATGTTCCATGCACGTGGTCCTGCTAGCTTCTCCTCGGAATTTCTGTTCAGTTATCACAAGAAAGAAATAGCTCCTCTTTGTTAGATAGTCTATTATATAGGGATAAAATGTGCAGAATCAATTAGATGTGTGGCAGGCTCTCAGAGGAGAGAAAAATGAGGTTTCAACTTTCAAGAGGCCTGCCTTCCGGCGATGGCTGGCCCACTTCGGGGCATGCCAATCCATTCGCAGTTGACCGTATATTTCCACCTAATATCCCATGAACATAAACCGGATGCATCTGATTAAGTGCTCCCAGCTCTGGCTGGAATCAGTGGCTCCCTGGCAGTGGGCCTCCCTGTAGCTATTCTGGGCGCGGGGCTTGGAGCTGCTGAAGTTTGGCACGTGCCCCCCAGAGGCGCTCTCGGCTGGGGCCAGGTGCCTGGCCGGATTCCACAGCATTCTTTCATTCTTTTCCACTTAGCTTCTCCTTCTTCTTTTCTTCGTGCCTTTACCCTCCACACCATGCCTTATGGGGCACACCTTGCCCCTCTCTTTTCTTGGATGCCACTCTTCCTTGGGGCTGGATGCCTAATTGAGAGCAGGAGAGAAAGCTCCATACCCAGATCAACTGGAGTTCACGCGGAGCGGGAATGTTTAGTGAATGGGGTCAATGGCAGCCACTTTGGGTCCCCGGCCAATGAGCCTGTGCAAAGTATTTCCTGTTGGACATAATGATCTATGGGTTAGTGATTAACAACACAGATGCTAGAGCCAGACTCGGGGGCATTTTGACAATGTCATTTATCGGCTGTGCTACCTCGAACAGTGTACTTACTTTCTCCCATGCCTCAGAATGATCATCTACGCAATGGGAATAAGCTGCTTGGTGGTAGATTACTCCTACTATGCCTACACATGGCTCGCAATAGTTCCTGGTACCTAGAAGCATGCTGATAGAGTATTAGCAATTTTCGCTATTAACATTATTTACATTGCTAATATAATTTATACTGTTTGTATAGCTTTGCTGTTCTAAGCACCCCGAGGTCTCCAAGAGCTTGGCTGATGGATTTTCACCATAACCCTGAATTATGTTGTATCTTTTCATTAACGAAAGTAGAACACAAAGAAAACCACCTCATCTCATATTGAAGTATTAATTTAATGAAGCAATGAGAAAGAATGAGTTTGATTTATTTCTAATGAAAGTATTAATTTTATGCAGCAATTAAGAATGAGGCTGATTCATTTCTAATGATTTGGAAAGATAAACAAGACAAAATTAAGGAGTAAGTGGAAGTCGCAAAGCAGTATATATAACTCTATGATCCCACTTTATATTAAAAAAACACATTCAGGGATGCCTGGGTGGCTCAGTGGGTTAAGCCTCTGTCTCTGGCCCACGTCATGATCTCAGGGTCCTGGGATCGAGGCCCACATCGGGCTCTCTGCTCAGCAGGGAGCCTGCTTCTGCCTCTCTGTTTGCCTCCCTTTCTGCCTACTTGTGATCTCTCTCTCTGTGTGTCAAATAAATAAATAAAATCTTAAGAAAAAAAGGAAAACATTCATATATATAAAATTATGTACGTGATTACATTCATATAAACACTGTAATATGGTGAAAATGATTAATCTTTATAGTTATTGGCACAGGAATCATTTTATAGGAAGAGACCATCTTTGGTGAAAAGAAGTTTTGAGAGGACTCTGAACCTTTAAGAAAGTGTGTCAGCCTAGGGGGTCAGAGTTCATGGGGACGGGAGGGGAGATGCCAAGCAGTAGAGACAGGAAAGTGGACAGGTTCTGGGCCCAGTGCGTGTGGAGGAAAGTCAAAAAGTAGCAAACCCCCAACTGGTGGAGGTGTGGTGGTGGAAAGAAATTTTAAATGCCCCCTGGAGAAGAAACCATCCATAAATCCCCAGTGCTTCCTAGAAGTGAATTTCCTTTGTCTAGACTAGGGCCAAAATCTATGTTCAGCTTCCAGTTCGGAAAGGAGGGAAGACAGGGGTCTTTGCTTGGAGATGCCCAGCATCTGGGTTGCAGGTTCAGAGGCATGAGGAGATTTATGTATGGGGACACACACACCACACACACCAAATGAGATCCCCACAGTTGGAAGGACACAGCCCAAGCCTCCATGTGGCTACTCTTGGAAGAGGGCCATGAGATTGTGGAGGAAGGAGGGTTAACAGTCAACTCTCTCTGCCTCTCTTCATGCCCATCTCTCACAAGGAGCCTGCATTCATGTTGATGTTAGCGAGACAAGTACACAGTTTGTTCCCATGTCCCCTTAGTGAAACGCTCTGCCTTTCTCAGGCTCTCTGAACATCATCGTCCCCCTCATCGCAGTTACGAGGGCTGAGCAGGAGCAGGGGGCTTGGGGTCAGCGTGCGTCTGCTTTGGATGCCTATTATGGGCGTTCCTCGCCTTCCTGATATCTCCTACTGACTTTTGTAAAAGATCTGACCGAGAAGGAAAGCCTCTGATTTCCTGAAATCCACTCTTCCCTGCCAGGCACACTCACGATTCACCTTTGGTGGTCCTACCTACTTCCTATGTTAGTCATTGAAGGCTCCATTTCACAGATGAGGACAGGGTGCCCAGAAGGATTTGACTAATTGCTAAAGATCACATAACCAGCCAGCCCTGGGCCACTGTGAAAACCCAAGTGTTGTGTTGTTATTCTTGTCATGTTGTCTGTTTCTTGCTCCAGCCCCAGGGTCCTTCTCCTTCCATAGGGACCCCGGTCAGTTTACGCACACTAAATCCCCAACCCCTCCAGTATGACTCACTTTCTAGCCCCCTAGTCTATCTCCTTGACCCCTTTTCTTCTTGTTAATCCCTGTCCGTGTCCTCCTTATTCTTTGTTTGCAGTTTGGCCTACTTCTTTCCCGATTATTCTGTAGTTCGTTTTCTTTTTGTTTGAGCCCAGTTGCCATGGGGAGGTTTTCCTTTTCTCGGTATCTCTAGACAGAGTCCAACAGACTAGCTTTCTGAAGCTGGTGCCATGCTTTGTTAATCTCTCCATTCCTAGGTAACTTTATACTGTCTTATAATCAAATGTTTTGAAATAGGATTGGACAGGTGAATGAATGGATTCATACGGCAGATCTCTGGTGGGTTCATGTTTTTCTGCTCAGCCGGATCCACTTCTTTGTCCACCCTGCAAGGGCAAACACTCCCCTCTCTCACAACCTTTGTTCCTACCATCAAAGCTTGCCTCCCTCCCGTTCTCCCTGTGTTATCCCCTGGGAGCTGCAAACACTGGGTGTCGACAAGGCAACATTGCTTACTCCCGAGAAGACTTAGCAAAGGAGAACACCAACCAGGTCGTTCCCAAACCTCAGCCAATGAGAGAGTTGAGAGACCGTTAATAAGTAAAATTAGAGCCTTTCCCTAGCTTTCCATTTGTGGATGCCAACTATATTACGTGAGTAGCTGACTCTTGACATTTTAAAGCTATAAAACATAAGTCGTTGAACCGTATTTGTATATTTCATTTATGAGAGTGTGAAATCTCTTGGGAGGAGAGAGTCAAGCCAAAATTACCAGCATCCATTAACCCTGCTAGGGAGGGGATGCGGGCTGGCTGCAGGAATGTGCTGAAATCCTGCCATCTTGTGGCCAACTGAGACACCTCATTTGTTCTAAACTAAAACTCCGCACTGCGGAGCAGCAAGGGGCCACACGTTGGCTTTGGAATCTTCTTCACCACCACGCAGGGTGAATTGGCCTGTTTTCTTCCAGCTCTCTCCTTTGATGTTCAGCATCTCTTCTGGATTTTACTCTTTCCAAATACATATCTTGTCCCATGGAAGGTGAGACCCTCAATGCGTGTACCCAGATGAATTTTGTGGCCAGAAGGTACATGATAGGCTCCCCCTGCCCCACCCCAGAAACACATGAGATATTTGGTTTCTCTGACTCTTAGGAAACAAAAGCAGGCAATCACTATCTCACATGTGTTTTCCTTCACTCTTCCTCCCCTGGGCCTGGCTGCACTCTGGTTGAACGTATTTCCAAACACACAAAGATGAGGCAGGATCCTAACAAACCTCTAGCAGACTTGAAGGTAAACAAAAGATTAAATGATGAGATGGTGAGTTGCAGAGAGCCAGATGGGATGAGCTCCTGGATCTCAGCAGGTGGGAAAGCCAGGCTTAGTGGGAATCTTCCTGCTGCTCTCATCTCCTTGTTTGCTTTAGTTCCGCCCCCAAATAGGGGGAAATTTCCCTGCAAGCCACTGCAGTACACAGACCTTGCAAATGGAGAAAGTGAAGAGGGACCTGCTGATTGAACGTGGCAGCCAGGAGGCAGGGTGGCAAAAGCAGTGGGACTGGCATACATTTATCATCCTCTAATTAGAGATTTGGGTCACTTGCACGGGTGCCCTAGAAATTGGGTTATTAATACTTTTTAAATACTGCAATGGAATAAAAGTGAACTGTTTATCCCGCTAATTTTTAAAACAACCTTAAACTTGGTCAGAAGAATCAAAATCTTTCTAGGTATTTCAAGTGCTCCAGTAGCAATATCTCAGCTGTCTTCTAAAAGCAAATTCTTAAATGCAATGAGAGAGATTGTGACTTGTTTGGAGGGAAATTGTTGTCTTCTTCTTCTGTAATTTATAGCAGTAAAAACATTCGGAGGTTAGGCAAAACCAGAACCCCAGTGAAACATATTTTGTGGGCAGGATCATTTTTCTTGGTAAGAACTCTAATTGCTGGTACTGGATGTACTTTGTAATAATGACTCACTCTTGTGAATCATAATTCTGTAAACACCTGAGTTGATTAGAAAGAAAGTAAGTGTTTCAAGAAAGTAAGTGTTTATAGCATACATTAGAAAGAATATACTTTCAGGGCACCTGGATGGCTCAGTGGGTTAAGTGTTTGCCTTTGACTTGGGTTGCGATCCTGGAGTCCCAGGATCGAGCCCTGCATCAGGGAACTTTTCCATCTCCCCTTGCCCCTTCCCTTGCTCATTTTCTCTTCTCTCTTAAAAAAAAAAAAAAAAAAAAAAAGAGTATATTTCCTTACTGCTGAAGTGGGGCCTTAGGGCCCCTGTGTCAAGATGACTGGTGTGCTTGTGTCGATAGATTCTTGGGTCCCATGTGCCAGCCCTCTGAGACCAGATTTTGGGGATGTGGCCCTGGACTCTGCATTTTTTTACAATCAGGTCAGGTGATTCTTTTGCTCACCACAATTTGGGAACCTAGACTCTAGAACAGTAGATCTCAACTTTTTAGAGATCACACACACACACACACACACACACACACACACACACAGTAGATCTCAACTTTTTAGAGATTAAACACACACACACACACACACACACACACATATAGTTTATTTATTGTTTTAATGATGCCTGGTCCTACCCCCGAAGATTCTGAATTAAAATTGGCCTGCAGTCTGTCATGGGCACCCCGATTTTTAAAAGTTCCCCAATGATTGTAACATGTGACCAAGATAGACAACCCACGTTCCAGGACAGAGATTGGCAATTTCCTGCCAGATAGTAAGTATTTTCGGCTTTGCAGGCCATAAGGCGTCTGCTGTAGTTGTTCCATTCTGCTGTGGCAGCTTGAAAGCAGTCATAGGTCATATGTAAACAAATGAGTATGGACTGTGTCCCAGTAAAACGTTATTTACGATAACAGGGGTGGGCTGGATTTGGCCCGTCGGCTGGAGTTTGCTGACCACTCGTGTCCACTTCCAGCAGATGCTCGAGACCCATCTGAGGCTCACTGAATTGGACTATACATTTTATCATCTGTATGCACATTAAAGTTTGGTAAGCATAGCTTTAGAAAACAGCATGGTGTAGTGAGGATATGGTAACTATTCATCACACCCTATACCCCACCCATAGCAGATATTTTAATAAGTCATGATTATTGAGAATGATTCTTAACACAACATTCCCAACAATATCACTTATTGCCAGCATAATATGGGACATAGCTATTAATATTCCTGTTTTCTCATCTATCCAATGAGAAAGTCCAGAAAATTTCTAAGCTCTTTCCCTCCTCCTGCTCCCATGTTCTTTAATTCTAAGAGCGGCATAAATACTTGATGAAAATAAGCCAAAAAAGGAAAAAAAATTCAACTAGTTGAAGTAGAAGCCAAAAGAAAAATCATTTATTTTAGAAATTAAGAAAAATATTCTAGTGGCTAATGATCAAAGGACATTAGCATGTTTGGAACAGAAGGTGAAATGTAATTCCAATCTCCTAGAAAATAGTACTTGACTGTCAGGAAGGAAATAAAAGAGGATAGTGGAGTCATTTTTTTAAATATCCAAAAAGAGCTGTTCCAATGGATCAAAGAGAAGAGGAAAATGTATATATGGGTGAAATGACAAATTCCCCAGAAATGTGAATGGAATTTGAATGCATTAATTTAACTTAAAAAAGAAAGGTCCCCCCACCAAATATGATAGAAATTCACTGCTTCCACATTAAAGGGTCACTGTTATGAAGTTCATTGATTTATGGCTCCATAAGCAAGCACATTCCCTGCTCTTCAACTGTTTGGATTAGAAACCAGACTACACAACGCGCCTTTGAGTTTTAGTTTATTTTGACCCAGGTCAAGGCTGTGTGGTGATTCCGGGCAGACTAAGGTTTGAAGAACCAACATGTGAGCTCCAACCTAAGAGCTAACTGACTATTCAGATTTAGGTGGGGCTTGTCTTACAACTGCTCTGACTTCCACAGGATGGAGGATAGAAACAAAAGGACCTTGTTGTCAAAATCGGATTACATTTGAATCCTTTTGCCCTTAGCAATGCTGAGACTTGGGCCAACTGGCTCGCCATCTTGAAACTTCTGTTTTCTCAACTGTCAAACAATGACATGCCTTGGGATTACTGTGAGCATTAAAAGAACACAGAAGATATTTGTCCAATCCCTAGTATACAGCCATAATTATTAGCTAGCTTCTTGGACCTCTTTTCTTCCCCTTCTCTTCCTCCTCCTCCTCCTCATTCTTCTTTAGTTTTTCAGAGAAATGAAGCTTTTTCCCCCAGGTGGGTATCTAATGCTGAATATATTATTTATACAAATTTGTATACCCAGCAATGCTGGAAAGAGAGTAATGCCTACAGGTAACCCACTTAACGAATGAGCTGAACTGTAAAACACAACTTCAATGTAGATTTACATTTTATTCCAAGCACTGGTTTCTGATTTGCCCCATCTTATTCTTCTTTGCTGTCTCTTCATGCTATCATGGGTGATCCCACAGTTTTCTAGTCACTTTTGGGTATTATAAAAATATTATTATTTTCAGGGGCTCCTGAACGACTCAGGTAAGGGTCTAACCCTTGGTTTCGGCTCAGGTCGTGATCTCAGGGTCATGATTCTGAGGTCTTGTGATCGAGCCCCATGTCAAGGCTTGTGTCAGCCTCCCTGGTCAGTGTGGAGTTTGCTTAAGGTTCTCGCTCCCCTCTCCCTCTGCCCCTCCCCAACTCTCAAATAAATGAATAAAATCTTCAAAAGTATATATTATTATTTTCAGGGATGAAATGCCCATGCAAGTCTAAATAAAAACTTTAATCTCACCTTCAGTCCAAAGCTGGTCTCCTTCTCCCAACTCAGCCCCGACTCACAGCGTGGACACCTGCAGTGGGGAACAGATGTGATGGAGGCCACGCTTAGCACAAAAGGCACCATCGGGTGAATTTTTAAGCTGAGGAAGCTCCTACTCAAGGTAGGTTAAGAGGAGTGTTGGCTGGATTTCAGCCACTATTGGATCCGCAATAGTGGACCATGAAGTTGAATAAGGTAGTGTTGATGCATTTTTTTCCCTCATTATTTATCCTGGCTCTTTCATGCCTCCTTGATTTTCTCTTTTGCTTCTGGATCCCTGGAGTAGAAGGGAAAGTGGATGGTGTGTTTGCAGAAAAACACAACTAGTGTATTCAACAGATGATGCCGTCTGTGTCTCAGCCATCTAAATATTGCTTTTTGGTATGGTGCTTTGATGACTTTTTGGAAGACTCTGGGCCCCTCAGGCACAATTCCAAGTGCACTAGTCTCTGAGGATTCTGACTGAAGTGATGCACACTCTGTAGATCCCTCGCCTGCAGCAGGACACCCTCGGCCTTTCTCTACCATTGTCTCATTGAAGGAGGATGCCCTCTCTTTATCCTCCAAGAGATCTCACTGGTCCATGGGAAAATATGACCTTCTTGTCTTGACTGATGGTTGAAGTGCAGAGACCTTTCCTGTCACCACAAAGTGTCCATTGGCCTACTGCCTTCAGACTTCTCTAAATAAGATGCAGGCACCGCTCTTTGTTCACCCATAATTGAGGGGCCACATGCCAATTTATCCCAAGAGCTCTCTCACTAAGATCCACTCTGGTGTGAAAAAGAAACAAACCTGAACTTTTTGCAGCTGGAGACTTGTTTTAATCACCCCACCCGCCTCTCTGCAGTAATTCTCCTCATTGACTTGTGATGGTGTGTGTGTGGGGGGGAGGACCCTATCCTCTTCTCATAGGGAAGTAACGACAACACTCACTCAGCTTATCATTGCAGTGATTTTTCTCCAAGTCCATGTGGCATTTGTGACGGAGCTGACTCTACCCCTGACCCCCTACCCCTTCAACACCCCAGGGAGATGTGAACCAGGCTAATCAGTAAGGGGCTCTTATTCCCTGGACACAGTGATTGGCTTAGGGATAAGGAACTACCCTAAACCAGGGCCACCAGAATGAATCCTGGGGTTTTGCCTGATACTCTATTGGTCGTCATCCTGCTACTGTGAAGAGAAAGTTGATCTGAAAATAAGATTAATGCAGACAAAAAGCATAAGAGATGAAGAAACTCTTGACAATATCTTATTAGTACTTGGTTCCATCCATGTAGTAGCTAAACTCCCTTGTATTTCCCAGTAACATTACTTCTGACTAACACATACTTCCATGGTAGCACTGACTGAATTTATTGGAATTTTATCTAGGTACATGTTTTTTCCCTTAAGAGACTGGCAACCCATCAAGGATCTAATCTAATTCATCTTTGTATTTCCCAGTAACCCTTGTAGTGTTTTCCACTCGTTGGGAATTCAACATATATTAAATAAAAATGTTTACATCTAAAATACTGATTTGAGCAGCACCAAAATGCTCTATTCTTTCAAAATTATTACTTTTAGAGTCATTTTTCTAAAGCAAAGGACCTGCCTGCTATCCAAAAGATAATAAAGATGTAGAGGTGGGGTAGTTATTTATATTAAGCTCAGCTAAGGCAAGCCTATGGGACAATTTTAGAGGGACATAGACCATTATGACTACCAGTATTCTTCTTCCTGCCAGTGAAGTGAGACCTCCTAAAAGATATCCAGATCTCGATATCTTTTCTTACTCATGAGTTGGTGAACAGCATGAAGAGGATAATATCCTTCTTCTCTGAAAGCACAAGGTTATTGACAAGTCTGAAAACCCCGCCTTCATCAGCCCCAACACACACATTAATACTGATAGATATAACTACTCTTATTTGTGAACCATAGCCTGGAAGAGTCTTTCAAATGTGAAGTAGAGGAAAAGGTTTTATATATCAAGGTATAAGACCCTGAACACTTGGGGTAGCACTGAAGAGTTCTAAGTCACATGGAAACAGATGTCTAGAGCTGTGCTCCTGACCCAACATTATACTGAAGGACTTAACTTGGCTTTCCCCACTGCATCGTGAGTGCACGTGGACGCAGGATACAAGCACAGAGATCAAAAGGCAACAGAGAGCCAGAGCATCGAGAAAGCTGAAAGTAAGCTCTTTCTGAGACAACAGGCAAAGCAAGAGGTGAGCATTTCTGGAGTTTCTTGGAAAAAACAAAGCCGTATCAGACTATTAATGACAAAGTCTTGGAGCCATTAAAATTTTATGTACTGAGAGCCTTTGACAAATTGTGACAAAGGTTCTGATACGAGAAAATGGCATCACAACACAGACCAGCTGAAGACAGCATAGGAAACCTGAAGAAAATTCAGTATCCCTCAGAAAGCAGAGGGGAAAATAAAGTCAAATTAGTGAGTAACTGAGATCTTCTCTCTGCCTCCTTATATTTTTACTTGTTTCTGACTTATCGGGAGCAGACTATTTTTTCAAAACATCACTATATATATCATTAATATATTTACAATATAATATAGCCATTATTATAACATATCATCATTAAAACCATGTACAATTTTTGAAAACTGACTCCATGAAAAGCCTTCTAGTAATGAGGCACTTTGAGGGAAACAATACATGTAGTAGTAGGAGAGTGAATACACATATATATCTGGACTATTTACTCCTTACTCCACTATTAAAGTCTAATTCTAATACAAGCAGACATGAAATTGACACCTAATGGAATGTTCTTATAACATTGCATCATTCTTGCTAGAATGAACTATATTAGTTTTGTATTGCTGCTATAACAAATTACCACAAACTCACTGGCATAAAACAATAAGACTGATTATCTTGCAGTTCTCTAGATTAGAAGGCTGACAGAGGTCTCACTGGACTAAAATCAAGGTGTTGGCAGGGCTGTGTTCCTTTCTGAGGCCTCTTGGGGAGAATCTGTTTTCTTGCCTTTTCCAGTATCTAGAAGCTCCTGGACTCCTTGGTTTCTTCCTCCATCTTCAAAGCTGGCAAAGCCAGTCTGAATCCGGTTCATGCTAACGTCTTTCTGGTTTTCTCTTCTAATTTTCTCTTCCATCTTTAAGGACACTTGTGATTACATTGGGTCCACCTGGATAATCCAGGAAAATCTCTCTATTTTAAGGTCAGTTGATGAGCCACCTTAATTCCCCTTTGCTACATGATATGCTATATTCACAGATTTCAAGGATAGGATGCAGACATTATTCTGGAGACCAAAATACCATAAGGTATTTTTACATTTTATATTTGCATGAGCTTCAAATATAGGAAAATTATACAGACTAACTTCTTCAATGTGAATCTCGTTGAGTTTTTTTGGGGGGGTTGTTTTTTGTTTTGGTATTTTTAAGATTAGTAGGTGAGATTTTCTTAAAATGGCAGCGATGGCATCTGGACTCTGGGGAATCGAGTAAAAGATTCTTCTGCTTCTCTATTTGTACCCCAGCTCATCCAATGTTAATTATCCTTTAAAAATTTAATTTATTTTAGTTAATTGTACCCAAGATCAAGATTCTTAAATGACATCTCTAAAAAAAACAACATATAATGTTCATGGAAGATGATGTTTGAAAACCATAGCGCCTGAACACTTTTTCTCATCTGACATATTACATTTGACAAGTTAAGGAATAGGGCAAAATAGGAAAGCTGACTAAGTAACAATTAAAAAAAAATCATAGATTTTAAAAATTCATTTTTATAAGTATATAATTATTCTCATGCAAGAGAAGAGAAATTCCATGATCTTATCTCTTATTCTAGTCAAAGAGTATACAGCAGGGTGACTTCTGGCATAGAATAACCAAACAAGAATCATTGTTGAGGGGCGCCTGGGTGGCTCAGTGGGTTAAAGCCTCTGCCTTTGGCTCAGGTCATGATCCCAGGGTCCTGGGATGGAGCCCTGCATCTGGCTCTCTGCTCCGCAGGGAGCCTGCTTCCTCCTCTCTCTCTCTGCCTACCTGTGATCTCTCTGTCAAATAAATAAATAAAATCTTAAAAAAAAAAAAAGAATCATTGTTGATCAAAGATCCAAGGAGAAAACAATCTCATTAAAACTATGAAATTAGTTGATTTGTAAATTATGCTCAACATTCTTTTTTTGCACATCTATTTAATTCTACAAGCAATTTGAACTCTGATTCTATGCAAAGTCTTTTAGGAACAAAGCACATTGGAGGAAACAAAGCTCACCGGTAGGATGTGAGGTGGACAGACATAAATCATTTTGAAATGAACACTTGTGATAAATGCTGTGAAAGAAATAAGAATTCCACTAGAATACAAGATCTGTGAAGGCAGAAGTTTCTAACTTCAGTAATATGAAAAGAATGTACTATGGGAATATACAAAAGGAACACAAAATTCCATAAAACTTAAGGGTAGAAAAAAGGGAAGCTTTAGACGCCACGATTTCCATGTTTCTCTCCTTAAAGCTTAAGATAGATAATAGCGTCATTAAATGGGGCCTCCACCCACGCTTCACTTCTCAAAATGTTATTACCCATCTTTAACACGAGGTGGCACTGCAAATGCAAGTATTGGCACACATTTCACAGATTGTGCCTACCCACTTGGAATGGGATTAATTTGTCTCTTCTGTGGGACTTTGTCCCAGTTAACCTGAACTAGAGGAAGAAAAATACTGAAGGAAGTAACACAGATGGGGATTTGTGCAAGAACATAAGTTCTATCTAATACTTGGGTTTTAATCAATATTTCTTTGGTCCAAGTTACCATTGAAAATTAAATTTTCTTAAGACTTTAAGTTTGCCTTATAGGTTTCTTTTATTTTCTGACATACAGAAGTTTGGAAAAATGTTTTTTTGAATTGACATATCTGATACAATTATTTTTTAAACATCTAACATCATTACATATTTAATCAAATTGCCTTAGACATGGTAAACTACAATGACGATTATAATATATCTGGATTAGCTCAAATATTTAATCTTCTAAGGCACAAACAGATTTTCTTTTAAATACCTAAATACAGATTAAGCAACATCTTGCTAATCACAGAACTTGTAAATCAAATAAATCAGACTTACAAACATCGTAGATCAAATTCTAAGCATGTCAAACAGCTTGAGACCCAGACCACACACATAGCATCATAATGATTCCCTCCTAACTGTACTAAACCAAGTAATGTTGCTATGGGCTCCTTTTCATGGTCACAGTTCTGACTTTCATGTGAGCAGGAGCTTTCTAAAATTCTTTTTTCCTCCAAAAATAATTAGTTACTTAATATTATATGACTCGCCCTCATCCCCCTTGCCTTTGCCCTAAGTAACTGGTCCCTTAAATTGAAATGGGATTTTCACGTCCTCACATTTATAAGCCTTTTCTGTAATTATGTGATATCCTCATGGAGGTCTAGTGTGTGCTGATGGAATTGAGAACCTCTTCCTTAGGCTGGGATTATATCCCTCTTGCTTTCATAATTTATGTGCCTCAGTTTCCCACTTTCCATTGACACCAGTCTGGTGCCTCTCTTTCTCCAAGACAAAATAAAACACCTCCATCTCTAGTAGCATTCCCAACCCTAGACACTGGAGTCAAAATATGTAAGCTTGAGCCTTTGGTTAAACTTGCGCCAGACATCAAGTCTCAATAGTTGATCATGGAATATGGTGAGAGCCAAATAGATTCCTTTAAGTTACAACTCACTTCTTTCAACTTGAAGTTGTCTGTTGGCCCACCGTTACTAGAAGTGTCAGAGAATTTTAGCCGATACCAAAAGTACCAGGTACTGTTGGAGATCATATTTACTCAGCTCCATAGTTTCTGAGGTTGACTTGCTCAAGGTCAAGTAGTTGGACAAGGGCAGAGCTGAGAGGAGAACCCAAGAATCTTCCTCTTTCCCTACAGTTCACTGTACATGATGTGGGTTTACGATAGGAGTAACCTTTATCTTATGAGTTGTAGAATAGATGGAGTCATTTTGTTCAATCCACTTTATAGAAGAATTGATGACTCCAAGATCACAAAACTCATGACCTTAGAAAATGACTATTTCAGAAACTTCAGTGAAAGCTGCTATTTATTGAACAAGTGTCACGTATGAGGACTGGAATTGCCGTTTTTTCATGTATAACAACACTCTTGTAGGGAAGGTATTATTAACTAATATAACAGACGAGGCAGCAAGACTAAGATGTTAAGTAACTTCTTCAGAGTTAAATTTAAAAAATCATGAATGAATTTTAGAAACGCCTGCTCCCAAACCACTGTTACTTCTCTGGTACTGGAAGGACTCTTCATTGCTAGCATTTGTCTAGGTTTAGTTTTCACCCACTTTTTAAAAAAGGTCTGACTTACTAGGATTTTAGAGTTCACTAAGAATTTATTTCAAAATTGCCTTTATCTAGGTATATTACTGGTTTTAACTCTAATTTCAAATGATTGTTGCTCAGTGAGTTACAGAACATAGGGTTCTAGATAGAACCCTACAACAATGGTTACTGTTCATCTCCCTGTAGGCAGAGAGAGATCATTTGGTGGTCCTAATACTTCTGGAAATCCTTAATCTTAGGAATTCAGCCCCTGCAATTGACAAGTGTGTCATGTCAGGGGCCCAGAGGTTGATGGTTCCAGGCTAATGTAGCGGTCTGTAGTATGTGTGTGTTTGTCCTCATGCTTGATGCTTCAGAGAGGAAGGATATACCTGCCAGCATCTTCTACCCTCCATAGAAGGAGAAGGTCCCACTGTATCAAGAAAACGAAAGGGTTTGAAGGATCCCCATCCAGCAGACTTGCATGTGTGTCTCTCTCCACTCACAGGAGACCATCCTTAAACAGAATGATATTAGGGAGAAGAGGAGTGTGGCTCGGTATCATCTCAGACAACCCGCTGAAAGTGAACTACCAAAAACCACTGTAATTTAGAGAAAGAGTGGCAAGGGATGGAAATCCAACGACAAGTCTTGAAAAATATAAGCATGTTTCTATCCTCAGGATTTTGGCAGAGCCAGGAAAGACTTCAGGGCTGCCATCCTTCAGAGCAGTAGGCCAATTTGGGCTAAGTGCTATCTCCACAAAGTGGGACGGTCTACATCTGTCTCACATTGGGTTTAGTTCTAAGCTATGAAAACTTTCTTTTGAAAACCCCTTAGAAATGAATTAATGACTGACACATTGATTCTCAGCAACTTCAAGGCAGCAAATGTCTACTTCAAGTTTTGGGATAGATCGCCTTTTTTTGATGGACACACCGAACCCCCCGCCCCCCACACACATAGATAGAATAGTAGGCCTTCTTTCTGCACATTGTCTTACCAAAAAATTACATACTTTAAAGCTATAATTGCACTCAAATATTTCAAATGATGAAGAGCCCATGTGCAGCAGACACTTTAAACTCCTTACCAAATACCAGTTTTCTTCTTTCTCCTCACGCAGAATCTCACTGTTGCTGTCATTGCATTTTTGCCTTCTCAGGCTGTGCAATTAGGGGTGGCCAAGTGACTCATTCCTACCTAAATACTGAAGCTATTCAGTGGAACTCTCCCCAAAGTGGAAAAAAAACCCAGATTTTTAAAATGTGAGATATAATTAGAAAAAACACATTATATGTAATTCAGTTTAATAAATAATTATGAAACAGACACCTGGAATGACCATATCTATCTGATTTTTAGAATTTTGTCTGGGATAGTCGTCCGTGTTCTTGTATATAGCGGAAAGAAATGTAATTCATTTCTTTTCATTGTTGCAAGTTGTTCTGTGGGGTGAATATACTCTGATCGTTTTCTTTATCTTTGCTGTCTCTGTCAACATCTACTTTGTTTCTCATTTTGCTTATTTCTCATTTTTATGTATGTATCCTGGTACATGGAAATCACTATGTGCACTGATTAACCACTCTGGCATATACCTGACAGCAGAATTGCCAGGTTAAGGAATTATGTACATTTAACTTTATTTGACAATAACAAGTCATTGTCTCAAACTGTTTTGAAAGTGGTTGTTGGCAGTATTGTATGATAGTCTTACTGTTCTATATTCTCACCATCATTTGGTGCTGTTATATGGTTGTCAATCTAGCTGGTTCATAGAAATAGATCAGCATTATTTTAATTTTCTTAATTGCCAGTTTCTAGGTTTTTTGAGCACATGTTGTTGTCTAGGGTTACTCGAATAAAGTTCCACAAACATAATGGCTTAAGGAGAAATTTTTTGTCTCATGGTTCTGGAGGCTAGAAGTCTGAGATCAAGGACCAGCAGGGTGGTTCTTTCTGACAGTTGTGAAGGATAATCTGTTCCATGACTCTCTCTTCTTCTGGTGGTTTGCTACCAAATCTTTGGCATTCCTTAGTGTGAGTATGAATCACAAACCACCTGCCTCGATGTTCACATGGCTTTCTCCTTATGTATCTCTGTCTCCAAATTTCTCACCCTACTCCAGTAGGATCTCCTCTCCACTGATTACATATGCAACAACCTTATTTTCAAATAAAGTCACATTCTGAGGTAAGCTAGGTTTACTTTTCAACATATGAATTTGGGGGAGACATGATTCAACACATAAGAAGCCACTTGGATTTCCTCTTTTGTAAAGAACTGTCTCTTTTGCTCATTTTTCTTTTGGGTGGCCTTATATTTATTAATAATTTGTGGGATTTGTGCGAATATAGAAGAGCTTTGTTCAAAATGTATTGGGCACATAATTTCCTTTTCTGTAAACTATCCTTTAACTCTAGAAATTTTAATGAATGAGATATGTTTCATTTGAATGTGGTTGAACTTACAAATCTTTCCTTTACATTCAGTAACTATTGTATATTGCTTAAGAAATATTTCCCTATCCTGACTTAATGAAGATATTTTCTTACATTATTTCCTAAAAACGTATAGGTTTTCCTTTTACCTTTAGGTTCTTTATCCACCTAGAAATGCCTTTAAAAATAAATTATGTGGCCAGCTACTTGTTCTCGTTCCATTTGTTGAAAATGTACCAATTCCGCACTGACATACTGTACCATCCCCATCATGGATTACATCCATATGTGTGTGGGCCTGTTTTTTAACTCCTGATCTCTTAAGGGTCTATGTTTTTTGTCTCTGTGCTAAAGGAACATGGTATTAATTACTATTGCTTCAAATAAATCATGGTTTCTGGCAGAGGATTTTTCTTGCTTAGTAATTTTCTTTTTTTCAGACTGTCTTGCCTATTCTGGGTTCTTCATATTTTTATACAGATTTAAGAATAGAATTATAAGGAATATATAGATCAATTTTGATAAAATTGATGTCTGTAAAATATTGTCTCCACAAATCTAGCATATCTCTCTTTTCATTTTGGTCTTTCAAAATATCCCTCAGTAAAAGTATAATTTCCTCCATAGAGATTTTGCATATCTTTTATTTATTCCTAAGAGTTTGATATAATTTAATGCTCTTATAATTCCCTTTTTTATTATTTTATTAACATATAATGTATTATTTGCTTCGGGGGTACAGGTCTGAGAATCATCAGTCTTCCACAATTCACAGAACTCACCATAGCATGTACCCTCTCCAACGTCCATAACCCAGCCACTCTGTCCTTCCCCCAACAAACCCCTAGCAACCCTCAGTTTGTTTCCTGAGACTAAGAGTCTCTTATGGTTTGTCTCCCTCCCAGGTTCTATCTTGTTTCATTTTTTTCCCTCCCTTCCCCCGACGAGCTCCCACCCTGTCTCTCAAATTCCTTATATCGAGAGATCATATGATAATTGTCTTTCTCTGATTCTCTTATTGACTTATTTTGCTTAGCATAATACCTCCTAGCTCCATCCCCATCATTGCAAATGTCAAGACTTCATTTTGATGGCTGCATTACACACACACACACACACATACACACACACACACACACCACATTTCATATATATATATGTATATGTGTGTGTATATATATGTATATATATGGTATATATATGTATATATGTGAGATATATACATATATCTTATACATAGTATAAGATATATGTGTGTGTGTGTATATATATGTATATATATATATATACACATATACATTTCTTTATACATTCATCTGTTGATGGACATCTAGGTTCTTACCATAATTTGGCTATTGCAGACATTACTGCTTTAAATATTTGGGTGCATGTGCCCCTTAGGATCACATTTATATCTTTAGGGTAAATACCTAGTAGTGTGATTGCTGGGTCATAGGGTAGCTCTATTTTCAACTTTTTGAGGAACCTCCATGTTTTCCAGAGTGGCTGCACCAGCTTGCATTCCCACTAACAGTGTAGGAGGGTTCCCCCTTCTCTGCATCCTCCCCATCTGTCATTTCCTGATTTATTAATTTTAGCCATTCTGAGTGGTGTGAGGTGGCATCTCAGTGTGGTTTTGATTTGTATTTCCTTGATGCCAAGTGACTGAGCACTTTTTCATGTGTCTCTTGGCCGTCTGGAGGTCTTCTTTGCAGAAATGTCTGTTCATGTCTTCTGCCCATTTCTTGATTGGATTATTTATTCTTTGGATGTTGAGTTTGATAAGTTCTTTATAGAGTTTGGATACTAGCCCTTTATCTGATATGTCATTTGAGAATATCTTCTCCCATTCTGTCAGTTGTCTTTTGATTTTGTTAACTCTTTCTTTGGCTGTGCAAAAGTTTTTTATCTTGATGAAGTCCCAATAGTTCATTTTTGCCCTTGCTTCCCTTGCCTTTGGTGATGTTTCTAGGAAGAAGTTGCTGTGCCTGAGGTTGAAGAGGTTGCTGCCTGTGTTCTTCTCAAGGATTTTGATGGATTCCTGTCTCACATTGAGGTCTTTCATTCATTTTGAGTCTATTTTTGTATGTGGTGTAAGAAAATGGTCCAGTTTCATTCTTCTGCATGTGACTGTCCAATTTTCCCAGCACCATTTATTGAAGAGACTGTTTTTCCATTGGACATTCTTTCCTGCTTTGTTGAAGATTAGTTGACTATAGAGTTCAGGGTACATTTCTGGGCTTTCTCTTCTGTTCCATTGATATGTGTGTCTGTTTTTGTGTCAGCACTATACTATCTTGATGATTATGGCTTTGTAATAGAGCTTGAAGTCTGGAATTGTGTTGTTGCCAACTTTTGTTTTCTTTATTAACATTGGCTATTTGGGGTCTTTTCTGGTTCCATATAAATTTTAGGATTATTTGTTCTAGTTATTTGAAAAAGTTGATGGTATTGATAGGGATGGCATTAAATGTGTAGATTGCTTTAGGTAGCATAGACATTTTCACAATATTTGTTCTTCCAATCCATGAGCATGGAACTTTTTTCCATTTCTTTGTGTCTTCCTCAATTTTTTTCATGAGTACTTTATAGTTTTCTGAGTACAGATTCTTTGACTCTTTGGTTAGGCTTATTCCCAGGTATCTTATGGTTTTGGGTGCAATTGTAAATGGGATTGACTCCTCAATTTCTCTTTCTTCTGTCTTATTGTTGGTGTATAGAAATGCAACTGATTTAAGTGCATTGATTTTATATCCTGACACTTTACTGAATTCCTGTGTGAGTTCTAGCAGTTTTGGAGTGGAATCTTTTGGGTTTTCCACATAAAGTGTCATGTCATCTATAAAGAGTGAAAGTTTGACTTCTTTGCTTATTCAGATGCCTTTTATTTCTTTTTGTTGTCTGATTGCGGAGGCTAAGACTTTTAGTACTATGTTGAATAGCAGTGGTGATAGTGGTCAACCCTGCTGTGTTCCTGACCTTGGGGAAAAACTCTGTTTTTCCCCATTAAGAATCATATTCACTGTGGGTCTTTCATAGATGCTTTGATAACATTGAGGTATGTGCCCTCTAATCTAAACTCTGAAGAGTTTTGATCAAGAAAAGATGCTGTACTTTGTCAAATGCTTTTTCAGCATCTATTGAGAGTATCATATGTTTCTTGTTCTTTCTTTTATTAAGGTATTGTATCACATTGATTGATTTGCGGATGTTGAACCAACCTTGCAGCCCAAGAATAAATCCCACTAGGTTGTGGTGAATAATCCTTTTAATGTACTGTTTGATCCTATTGGCTAGTATTTTGGTGAGAATTTTTGCATCCATGTTCATCAGGGATATTGGTCTGTAATTCTCCTTTTTGATGGGGTATTTGATTTTGGAATCAAGGTAATGCTGGCCTCATAAAATGAGTTTGGAAATTTTCCTCCCATTTCTATTTTTTTGGAACAGTTTCAGGAGAGTAGGTATTAATTCTTCTTTAAATGTTTGGTAGAATTCCCCCTGGGAACCTGTCTGGCCATGGGCTCTTGGTTAATTTGAAGATTTTGGATGTGTGCTTCAATCTCCTTACTGGTTATGGGTCTGTTAAGGTTTTCTATTTCTTCCTGGCTCAGTTTTGGTAATTTTTATGTCTCTAGGAATGCATACACTTCTTCCAGATTGTCAAATTTGCTGGTGTATAGTTGCTCATAATATGTTCTTAAAATTGTTTGTATTTCTTTGGTGTTGGTTGTGATCTCTCCTCTTTCCCTCACGATTTTATTAATTTGGGTCTTTTCTCTTTTCTTTTGGTAAGTCTGGCCTGGGGGTTTATCAATCTTATTAATTCTTTCAAAGAACCAGCTCCTAGTTTCGTTGATCTGTTCTACTGTTCTTTTGGCTTCTTTTTCATTGATTTCTGATCTCACCTTTATTATTTCTCTTCTCCTGCATTGAGGCATTCTTTGTTGTTCTTTCTCCAGCTCCTTTAGGTGTAAGGTTAGGTTGCATACTTGAGACCTTTCTTGATTCTTGAGAAAGGCTTGTATTGCTATATACTTTCCTCTTAGGAACACCTTTGCTGTGTCCCAAAGATTTTGAACAGTTGTGTTTCTATTTTCATTTATTTCCATGAATTTTTAAAATTCTTCTTTAATTTCCTGGTTGACCCATTCATTCTTTAGTGGGATGGTCTTTAGCATCCATGTATTTGAGTTCTTTCCAACTTTCCTCTTGTGGTTGAGGTCTAGTTTCAAAGCTTTGTGGTCTGAAAATATGCAGGGAATGATCCCAATCTTTTGGCACCAGTTGAGACCTGATTCATGACCCAGGATGTGATCTATTCTGGAGAATGTTCCATGTGCATTATAGAAGAATGTGTATTATGTTGGATTGGGGTGGAATGTTCTGAATATATTTGTGATGTCCATCTAGTCAGTGTGTCATTTAAAGCCTTCGTTTCTTTGTTAATCTTTTGCTTAGATGATCTATTTCAGTCCATTTCAGTGGGGGGTGGGTGTTAAATTTCCCTATTATTATTGTATTATTGTCAATGTGTTTCTTTGCTTTTGGTTTATATACTTTTGGCTTATATAGTTGGCTGCTCCCATCTTAGGGGCATAGATATTTAAAATTGTTAGATCTTAGGGGCACCTGGGTGGCTCAGTGGGTTAAAGCCTTTGCCTTCAGCTCAGGTCATGATCCCGGGGTCCTGGGATTGAGCCCCACATCAGGCTCTCTGCTCGGCAGGGAGCCTGCTTCTTCCTCTCTCTCTCTCTCTCTCTCTGCCTGCCTCTCTGCCTACTTGTTATCTCTTTCTGTCAAATAAAAAAAAAGTTGTTAGATCTTATTGGACAGGCCTTTTAAGTGTGATATAGTGTCCTTCCTCATCTCGTATTATAGTCTTTGTCTAAAAATCTAATTTTTATAATATAAGGATTTCCACTCCTGCTTTCTTTTGATGTCCATTAGCCTGGTAAATTGTTTTACAGCCCCTTATTTTAAATCTGGAGGTGTCTTTGGGTCTAAAATGGTTTCTTATAGAAGGCATATCAATGGATCTTGTTTTTTTATTCATTCTAATATCCTGTGTCTTTGGATTAGGGCATTTAGCTCACTCGCATTCAGGGTAATTATTGAAAGATATGAATTTAGTGCCATTATATTTCCTGTAAGGTAACTGTTAACTGTATGTTGTCTCTGTTCTTTTCTGGTCCACTACTTTTAGGCTCTCTCTTTGCTTAGAGGACTCCTTTCAATATTTCCTGTAGGGCTGGTTTGGTGTTTGCAAATTCTCTTAATTTTTGTTTGTCCTGGAAGCTTTTTATGTTTCCTCTATTTTCGATGATAGTCTAGCTGGATATAGTATTCTTGGCTGCATATTTTTCTCAGTGCTCTGAATATATCATGTCTGTTCTTTCTGGCCTGCCAGGTCTCTGTGGATAAGTCTGCTGCCAATCTAATATTTCTACCATTGTATGTTACAGACTTCTTGCCTTGAGCTGTTTTCAGGATTTTCTCTTTGTCACTGAGACTTGTAAGTTTTACTATTAGATGACAGGGTGTGGACCTATTTTTATTGATTTTGGGGGGGGGGTTCTCTGTGCCTCTTGGATTTTGATGCTTGTTTCCTTCCCCAAATTAGGGAAATTCTCTGCTATAATTTGCTTCAATATGACTTTTGCCCTTCTCTCTCTTTGTTCTTCTTTTGGGATCCCAGTTATTCTAATATTGTTTCATCTTATGGTATCACTTATCTCCCGAATTCAGCCCTCATGGTCCAGTAGTTCATGTCTCTTTTTCTCAGCTTCTTTATTCTCCATCATTTGGTTATCTATATCACTTATTCTCTCTTCTGCCTCATTTATTCTAGGAGTAAGACCCTCCATTTTTTTATTGTACTTCATTAATAGCTTTTAAAATTTCAATTTAGTTAGATTTTAGTTCTTTTATTTCTCAAAAAAGGGATACTCTAGTATCTTCCATGACTTTTTTGAGCCCAGCTAGCACCTTGATAATCATCCTTCTGAACTCCAGTTCTGAAATCTTACTAATGTCCGTACTGATTAGGTCCCTAGCCATCAGTACTGCTTCTTGCTTTTTTTTTTTTTTTTTTTGAGGTGAGTTTTCTGCCTTGTCATTTTATCCAAATAAGAATAGATGAGTGAGAGAACAAAATACTAAAAAGATAGCAACGACCCAGAAAAATCATACACTAACCAAATTGTAAGAGACCCGAAATTGGGAGGAGAAGAAAGCAGGGAAAAAAATGATTAGACTGGTGAACAGAACAGAGCCACACACTTGATTTTGGGTGTATTTTGGTCTATTAGAAGAATATGCCTCCCAAAATTTTAAAGAAAGAAAAACTTTTATATATATATATATATATATATATATACACACAAAAATAAGGGTAAACACAATGAAGGGATGGAATATGGCTGTAAAGATGAAAATTTTAAAAGATTCTAAAGAAGGGATTGATAAGATAAGAAGGTGGTTTAAAAAGAGAGAGAGAGAGAGAAAGGAAAGAATGTGATCAGGCTGGAGATTAGAACGAAGCCATGCACTAGATTTAGGGTTTGTTTTGATCTGTTAGAAGAAACTGTATTCCAAAATTTTAAAGAAAGAAAAACCTATATGTATACAAAAAATAAGGTTAAATACAATGAAGGGATAGAATATGACTATGACAATGAAAATTTAAAAAGATTTTTTTAAAAATGTATTGATAAGATAAAAGAGTTAAAAATGGCTAAACAGGAAAGAGGAAAATTAAAAAAAAGAATAAGAAGAAAATAAAATAAAAATAATTTAACTTTGAAAGACTAAAGAATCATGGGGAAAACGCCATGAATTCCATGTGTTGCTTTCCCCTAGCTCTGCAGTTCCACAGTTCTCATTGATTTGTGAACTTGATCTTGGCTGGATGTTCTTGCTGATCTTCTCCAGGAGGGGCCCATTGCAGTGATTCTCAAACATCTTTGCTCCAGGCAGAATTTCACTGCCCTTGCCAGGGCCTAGGCTAAGTAATCTGCTTTGGCTCACTCTCAGGAGCTTTTGTTCCCTAATTGTTTTCCTTACCATTTTGGAGGCAGAGAATAAAGATGGTGGCCTCCCAATCTCCAGCCCATAGCAACCAAGAGCTCGGGCCTGCACTCCTCAGTACACCCTCAGAGAAAATCAGTCAATCCCTCCTGTCTCCCTGGTCTCCAGCTATGCTCCAAGCTCACCAGACCTGTGACTGAGGTTTCTATCTTTGGCACGAGGCCCTGTTTGGAGTCTCCAAACCCAGCAGATTCCTGTACTGCTCCTGTGCCACTCCTCCCAGAAGAAGGTGAGTCTCCCTGGATCTGCCACTTGAGGGTCCCTGCTGGAAGGGCAGTGGTCTAACTGTGCCTTGGATCACAGTTTATGGTAACCCCAAGCTGAGAGCTCACTCCTTGGCTCTGTCTCTGCAGCTGGCTTCTCCCTCCAATATCTGGGAGCTCTGCTGCACTCAGACACCCCTGGTCTTTCTATAACCCTGAGGGTCCTGAAGCCACACTGTCCCCATGAGGGCTCCATCCCCCTGCTTAGCCTCTGGAGCAACAACCCTCAGTGGAGCAGATTTCTAAAAGCTCTGATTTTGTGCTCCACTGCTCTACCGCTTTCCAGGGGCTGAATCCTCCCCTAGTGGTCTATCTTCCCATATATTACCTTGGATTCACTTCTCCACACATCCTACCTTCCAGAAAGTGGCTGCTTTTCTGTTCCTAGAATTGTTGCTCTCCTTCTCTTCAATATCCTCTTGAGTTTTTACGTGTTCAGAATAGTATGATAACTATCTAGCTGAATTCCTGGGACCTAATGGTATTTAGTTCTCAGACTCCTCTACCATCTTGCCCTGGAAATCCCTAATTTAATGCTATTATAATTCTAGTTTGGCTTTTATGAATAAATATTGCTCTGAACATTTCTGTTCATGGTTTTGGTCAATATAACCATTTATTGTTTTCAGGTATGTAAGCCAAGAATACCATTGTTGTGTCAGGAGATACATGTGACCTTAGCATTAGTAGTCAAAACTGAAGAGTTTACTGGCATGGTTGTGCAGATGTGCACTCAACATCAGAATGTATAAGAGTTTCAGTTGCTTCATAATTTTGTTAACACATGGTATTATCTATTGTTTAATTTTAGCATTTCCGGAGATGAAACAATGTCTCACAAGGTTTTAACTTTTATTTTCCTAATGACTAATGACCATCTTTTCACATCTCATTTGATATATCTATTTTTTGGTGAAGGATTTGTTCAAATCTTTTACCTGTTTGGATGGGGGTGGCAGAGAGATTGTTTCTTATTACTGAACTTTAAGTCCTCTTTCAGATAGGTGTTTGAAAATACTTTCTCCCATGGTGTGGCTTGTATTTTCATTGTATTTGCAGTGTCTATCACAGAGGAGTTCTTGCTTTTGATGAAATTTTTAAGTGGTTTGGTCTTTCATGTTCTAAGAAAACATTGCCTAAAGCCCGGTTATAAACATTTTCTCCTGTATTTATTTCTAGAAATTTTATACTTTCAAGTTCTACATTTCAATCCATGATCCTTTTCAAAATTGTTTTTATATTCAATATGAGGATCATAGTTGATTTTTTGCATTGTATTTTCAGGTGATTCAGTGACATTTGTTCAATTATCTTGACACTTGCTGAAAATCAGTTGAACACATATGTGTGGGTATATTCTGGGCTTTCTAATTCTGATCCATTTTTCCATACATCTGTCCTTTCAACAATCCATTCTGTCTTGATTACTACAGATTTTTATATTAAGCCTTGAAATTAATTAGCAGGGGTTCTTCAAATACATTCCATTTCAAATGTTATTTAAAGTGCTCTAAGTTCTTTGCTTTCCCAAATAGATTTTTGAATCTGCTTGGATTTAGGTTTGATTGCACTGAATTCCTATAACATAGGAATAAACATTTTAACAGTATGGAGTCCTTGACTCCTTGAACACCCTATACCTCTCTATTTGAGTAGATCACTAACTTCTCCCATCCATATATATATATATATATATATATATATATATATATATATATATTTAATTTTCAGCAAACAAATCACACTTGACTATGATCCACCAAGTTATAGTGTAACCTGAACTGTCCTTCATGAACTGGATAGTATTTGACCCACCAAGTCATAAAGTTGGCTGCAGAGTTACGCTCCATCATCAAAGGAAAGTAGCAAATATGTGATTGGGGCTGAGTAGGCTCTAAAGGCACACATAAGTCACATGGAGAAGTGGCTCAAATGCCTATGGTCACTACTCTTGCCATGCTGCCTTTTCTCTCCCAGCCTGTACTTGCAGCTCCACAGGGCAGTCCTTACTACCAGATGACAGAGGAAGACAAGACTTCAGTCTGGCTTACAGGTGGTCCCGCATGACATGCCAGCTCTAAATTTCCTCTCTGGGACATCCCCAAAAGACAGTAGCAAAGAGAAATCTCTCCAGTGGGCAGATTTTAAGCAGTACTTATTCACTTTGCTTGGAAGGAAAAATGGCCAGATGTGCAGTTATATGCTAATTTATAAGTCGTGGCCAATAAGTTGGCTGGATGGTGAGGGACTTGGAAGCAATATGACTGAAAAACTGGTAACAAAGGAATTTGAAGAAGAGGTATGTGGCTAGACCTCTCTGAATGGGCAAGAAATGTGAAGATACGTGTGTTCCATGTGAATATTCACCAAAAGGTGACCTCAGTGGAGAAGGATTTTAATAATGAAAGGGACAGATTGATCTGTTTTGTGAATACCAGTCAGCTTCTTTTCCCAACACCATCCCACACCCCATTACCCAGTGGGCTTTTGAACAAAGTAGCAGGGATAGAGTCTCTGCATGGGCTTACCAAGTCCTGGCCATAGCTACCACTGAGTGCCCAGTCTGCACGGCAGAGCCCAACACAACTGCCAATATGACACAGTTCCTCAGGGTGGCAAGCCAGCTACTGGTGGCAGGTTACTTACATTAGACTGTTTCCATCATGGAAGGGATAGCATTCCTTTCTTACTGGAATAGTCATTTACCCTAGACATGGATTTGCCTTCCCTGCACATGATGCTTCTGCCAAAACTACCATTCATGGACTTAGTGAATGCTTTCTTCACGATCATAGTATTCAACATAGCATTGCTTCTGACTCAGTAACTCACTTCAGAGAGAAAGAAGTGCTACCATGGGCCCATGCTTACAGAATTCACTGGTCTTACCATATTCCTCACCATCCTGAAGCAGCCATCTTGATAGAATGTGGAATGATCTTTTGAAGACTCATTTCTTATGTCAGGTATATGACAATACTTTGTAGGTCTGGGATACAGCTCTGCAGTGGTTTGTGCTCTGAAATCAACATTCCATAGATAGTGTTACTTCTCAGATAGCTGGGATTCATGGGTCCAGGAATCAACGGGCAGTAGGGGGTGGTTCCACTCACTATTACTACCTGGTGGTGGTCTTGGGAAACCTTGATATACTTTTAATTGTTTTTCTTCCAAGAACCAAATTTTAGTTCTATTATTTTTCTTTTTAAAATGCCACTGAGGGTGCCTGGGTGGCTCAGTGGGTTAAGCCTCTGCCTTTGGCTTGGGTCATGATCCCAGGGTCCTGGGATCGGGTCCCGCATTGGGCTCTCTGCTTGGCAGGGAGCCTGTTTCCTCCTCCCTCTCTCTGCCTGCCTCTCTGCCTACTTGTGATTTCTCTCTGTCAAATAAATAAATAAAATCTTTTAAAAAAATAGGCATTTAATATTATATAAATTTCCACTTAAGCACTGCTCTAGGAGGGTCTCATAAGTTGTGTTTTCATTTTCATTCACTGAAAAATATTCTTAAAATTCCATTGCTTCTTTCTCTTTGACCAGTGGGTTGGTTAGAAGTGTATTATTTAGTTCCACATATTTGGGCGTTTTCAGGTTTCTTTCTGTTACTGATTTCTATGTTAATTCTATTTAGTCAGATAACATATGTCAGGTAAAATAGTCTCATTTAATTATCTTAACTGTGTTCATGTTTATTGTATGCCTCAGAACATGGTTGTTCTTGGTAAGAGTTTTATGTGTATTTGCAAAGAATATGTATTGAGGTGATGTTGGGTAGAGTGGTCTATAAATATTAATTAGGTCAAGTTGTTGATGGTGTTATTCTGGTTTTTATGTCCTTACTGAATTATTGTCTGCTTATTCATATAGAACGTTACTAAAACAGGAGTGTTGACATTTTCAGTTATGAATTTTTCAATTTCTCTTTGTAATTCTATCAGGTTTTGCTTCATGCATTTTGAAACTGTATGGTTTAACTCATATACACAGAATTGTTCAGTCTAACTGTTGAACTAACTATTTTATTATTATATAATATCCTCTTTCACTCTGGCACTATTCTGTGTTTGAAAATCTACTTCACCTATACAAGATAAGGACTCCAGCTTTCTTTGATTAATGTTTCCATACTATATCCTTTCCTACCCTTTTACCTTCTCATCTCTGAATGTCTTTATAATTAATTTAAATTTCTTATAGATAGCCAGTAGTTGGAATCTTCTAACTAATCTATCCGTCATAGTCATTTGACTTGGGCTTTTTTTAAGACCATTTGCATTTGATGTGCTTTTTAATATATTGTGTTTATATTTACAATCTTACAAGTTATGTTTTATATGAACCATCTGTTCTTTTCCATTTTTCTTCTTTTTTGCTCTCTTTTGGATTAACTGAATGCTTTTTAAACTGGTTTCATTTTTATCCTCACTATTGGCTTATTGTGTGTGTGTGTGTGTGTGTGTGATCTATACATTTAAAAAGGTACCATTAAATTACTATGATATACCTTGAAATAATATTATACCATTTCATTTAAATGGTGTAAGAACTGCACAGCAGTGTACTTCCAGTTTCTTCCTACATCCTTTGTGCTATTGCTGTCCATCCAATTACAGTGAACAGAATAATTGGCTGAACAATTTAGTTTTATATGCATTTTAAATCCCATAGTACATTGTTCATGTTTTTACTTTATACATTCAGTTACTTATTAAGATAATTGAAAAAGCGATTAAAATATCTGTTTTAGTGGTCCTCATGTTTACCATTTCCTGCATTCTTTATTTCTTTGTATAGATTTAAGTTTTGATCTGGTCTCATAGTCTTTATGCCTTAAAGATCTACTATGAGCATTTTGTTTTGTTTTCGAACACAGTTCTTCTGGCAATGAATTTTCTCAGGTTTCTTTTTCTAAGAACATGTTCATGTCACCTTTTAACATTTGTCTTATTTTATTTTATTTTATATTTTAGCTGGATATAGATTTCTGAGTTGACAGTGTTTAAATATGTCATTTCTCTGTGTTTGTCATATAGTATAGTATGAGTATAGTATAGAATCGTGTAGTTTTAATATTATAAGATAGCTTCTTGTGAGAGTCATGCTATAATTCTTTTTTAAATTAATTAATTTATTTTAGAAAGAGAGAGAGCATGAGCAGGTAAAGCAGAGGGAGAGGGAGAGGGACTCTCAAGCAGACTATATGCTAAGTGCAGAGCCTGTTGCCGGGCTCTATCTCATGACACTGAGATCAGGACCTCTGCTAAAATAAAGAGTTGGACACTTAACCAACTGTGCCACTCAGGAGCCCTGAGTCCTGCTGTAATTTTTATCTCTGTTCTTATAAGTGATTTTTACCCTTCTCTGGCTATGTTTAGAATTAACCCGTTAAATTTGGTTTTCAGCAGTTTGGCTATATACTTTATTCTAGTTTGTATTTGTGTGTGTGCTTAAAAAATTATTATTACCGACATTTTCTGAGCTTGAGTTTATAGTCTGTTCTATTTCATAATTTTTGGTAGATTCTAAGCAATTATCTCTTCACCTTTTTTTCTTCTCTGTCCTATCTCTCTTCTCATTCTAGAACTCCCATTTTATATATGTTGACTCTTTGATGTTGCCTTACAGTTCTTGCATCTCCTTTCTGTTGTTTTCTTTCCTTTCACTCTATTTTCTCTTTGTGTTTTAGTTTTAATTAATTAGTTAATTAATGAATTAATTTTAGAAGGGGGAGGGATAGAGGGAGTGGGCGAGAGAGAATCTAAGCTGGACGTGGGGCCCCATGCAGTTTTCCACTTCAGAACCTGAGATCATGGTCTGAGCCTGAAACAAGAGTTGGTCACTTAACAAACTGAGCCCTATCGATTGGCTACACAAAAGGAATTCTTCATGTCTGACATTATGATTTTTTAAAAAGATTCTAGCAGTTTTATCTGATTCTTTCTTAGAGCTTCCATCTCTCTGCTCAATATTCAAAAGTGGCCATCATGATAATGTCTGGATGCAGTTGCTGAAGTGTTGAAACAAAATCGTCTGACATCTTGCTACTTTGAAAAGACAAAAAAAAAAAAAATCCATACATTTCCAAAGAGCAAAGTAATTTTTATGAAAAGGATATTAGCATGTAAGCTTTCTAGAAACATGACTTTTGCTTTATTTAAACATAACAATATTAAAGCCATTACATAAGAATGCAAGGATCTTCCTGTGTCAGGCATGAAACAGTTTTCTACCTGCCCCAGAGACTTAGCTCTTTTTTTTTTTTTCATAGCAGAGAAGATTCCAGGAAAGGGGGTGATCTGTGATTGATCCCAGAAGCAACCGTTTACTTCCTGTGTAACTGTACCATTAAGGGAAGAGGGAGAGAATGAGGGAGGGAGGTGAGGACAGCAGGGAGGTTCTTCAGTTTCTTCTCTTCCCCCAACTTTTGTCATGAGCACTAGTAGAGGGCCATGGAAAAGAGCTAGCAAATGTGTATAAATTTATGTTTTGTTTGAGTCCTCAGGTTGTTCCAAATTGATATGCTAACTGCATTCAGCATAATAAATAAATCGAGGCACCAATAATCAAAACGTACTTTCCAACTAGGGTAAAATCATCTATGATAAAAAAATTTTTTCTCCTCTTTTAAAATGTCTTTTTCCTAGAACGAGAAATTATTAGTCCTGATTTTATATACAGGTTCAGTAATAACAATACTCATTTATTTATTCATTCATTTAAAAATGCATTCATTTAAAATTTATTTAAAAATTCATTCTCTGGGCACCTGGGTGGCTCAGTGGGTTAAGCCTCTGCCTTCAACCCAGGTCCTGATCTCAGGGTCCTGGGATCGAGCCCCACATCAGGCTCTCTGCTCAGTAGGGAGCCTTCTCCCCCCACTCCCTCTCTGACTGACTCTCTGCCTACTTGTGATCTCTCTCTCTCTCTCTCTGTCAAATAAATAAATAAATAATCTAAAAAAAATTCATTCTCTATTTATTTTGCATCAGGCACTGCTCTCATTGCTTGGGATCCTATTTCCAATATGGACATGGCTTGCTTCTTTAGCTATTTCAAGTCTTTTACTCAAATTTCACTTTCTCACTGAGATAGTCCTTAACTCTTTGTAACTGCCAACTACCCTACTCCTGATTCCCTTTTCCTCTTCCATGTTTGTTTTTTTTTTTTACAATATTGCCAATCACTTAATATCTTGAGTAATTACTAATTTTTTATTGCCTATCTTTTCCTTGAGAATGTTTGTTCCTTGAAGCAAGAGGTGTTTATATGTTTGGGTATTGCTGTATCCCAAGGGTGGTGTATGTGTGTGTGTGTGTGTGTGTGTGTGTGTATGTGTGAAAGATTCTGTAAGACCTGGTATTTCACTGTAAAGGTCTTGGATTTTACCCTCATTAGATGAGGAACCATTAGAGAGTGTTGACAAAGGAGTGACATGATCTGAGGTAAGTTTTAAGCAAGTTGCTTTGACTGCTTTATTGAGAACAAATTGCAGTGGGCCAGGGAGAATGCTTAGGAGGCTAGGGCAATAATCTACGGTGAGAGATGGCAGTGGTGTAGACCAGAGTGATGGTGATTAAACAGAAAATGGAGGTGATGAGGTACGTCTGGGTGGCTGAGTGGGTTAAAGGTCTGGCTGAGTGGGTTAAGGGACTTAATTTTGGCTCAGGTCATGATCTCTACTTGGGATTCAGTCTCTGCCTCTGCAGCCCCCCTTCCTCTCCCTCTCTCTAAATAAGGAAATAAAATCTTGAAAGAAAGAAAGAAAGAAAGAAAGAAAGGAAGAAAGAAAGAAAGAAAGAAAGGAAGGAAGAAAGAAAGAAAGGAAGAAAGAAAACGAAAAAATGGACACGATCAGTGGATAGATTGTAAGTACCAACAGGATTTACTATGGGTATAGAACAGGGTAATAGGTGATGAAGCATAAGAAAAAGACAATTCAAGGCTAGAATCTTCCTTAATGCAAATAGAAAGTTGGAGTTGTCATTAACTGGAATAGCAAAGACTGTGGGTGGAATAGATGTGGGGAAGGAGATATGCCAGTTAATCATTGAACTCATTTTTATTAAAAATTTTATGAGAGGGACACCTGGGTGGCTCAGTCTGTTAAGCATCTGACTCTTGATTTCAGCTCAGGTCATGATCTCAGGGACCTGAGACCCAGCCCCACATAGGGCTCAGTCCTGAGTTTGGAGCCTGTTTAGGATTCTTTCTCTCTGTCTTCCTTTGCACCCCCTCCTTTCACTTGTACTCTCTCCCTCTCAAAAAAAAAAATTTTTTTTTTAATGAGATATCCCAGTGGAGCTAGAAGTAGAATATAAAAGTCCAGAATTTGCAACAGAGGTCAGGACTACCGTGGGAATTGTCAGAATAGAGATGATATTTTCAAGGCATGGTACTAGATGATTGTAGAAAGCAGAGAAGAAAAGAGGATAGAGAAGAAAAAAGGTCTAAGAACTTAAGCCTTTAGGTAGTCTAAGAATAAAAGTTAGGGAGAAGAGGAAGAACACCAGAGAAAATACAGCCAGTGATTCAGGAAGAGAAGCAAGAATATATGTCCTGGATGCCAAATGGGCCAAATGAAGAGAATGTTTCTAGGAAGATTGACTAATCTATGAGTTGTTTTAAATATTGTTGATAGCTTAAGTAAGCTGAAAACTGAGAACTGGCCATTGTTTCAATTTAGCAATATAGAGGTCATTAGAGAGAGGATTTAGAAGAAAAAGGAAGAGAGGAATTAGACATCATGAGAAAAAACAACCCCTTGGGGAAGTCTTGAGAAAAAAAAAATGTAGTAGAGAAATAATATTTTAAGGTTGGTAAGGGTTTAATAATTTTCAAAGTAATTTCCCACTTCTTGTTTCCTTGAAACTCTCCTTAAGACAGGGCAGTGATTTTCCATTTATAATTAGGAGATGAAAACTCAGAGAAGTAAAGCATCTTGGATATTATGGAACTAGCAGGTGTTGGAGCTGGGAACAGAATGCGTTTCATATACTTCTAGCTCAAACTTCTCTAGAATGCACGATGTAGATACTATCCATGATGAAGATAAATGCTCTCTGCCTAATGGTTCTGCTTGGGGCCATGCTCAGCTGGTTCATTGTGACTCAGTCCACTAGCTGAGGTTTGGCAGGTTGATGAAGTAATTTGTTTGTTTAGCTCCAGGAACCCTGTGGGTGTTCAATATGTGTTAATTCATTGATTGATTCTCAGAGGAAAGCTGTAAATCTCAGCATGTTTTCTTTATTGAAGAATATAATCACAATTCACACATAATCACTATAATCACATATTTACTCCTCAAACTAAGATCCTTTTGATTTTCTCAGTGACAACTGGGGACCTCATTTCAGTTGATGTTTGTAATATAGGATCATCCAAAAGGCCATTATTGTCATAATTAGCATATAAATTTAATCTAATGTTTACAGCAGCAGAGGAAATGATTCAAACACATAAAATTCTTTCTTGGCCTCATACAATTTATTTTTATAGATAACTATGAGTTAAGGCCAAAATAATAGCCATCAGACTTGGGAAGGATATTTTTCCAGAGATGTATGTAAATACACGTTTATATTCTTATGCTATAAACAAGACATTTATGAGAGTCTATCAGACTACCAAGTGAACTGCTGGCTAAATTTCTGGGTTGCTCTACTCCAGCATGGACAGGAGAAGCAATACATTCCTGGAATGGAGGGGTCAGTAACACAGGAAAGAGTGTTTAAAAATGATAAATGATGATGTTATAGAAAAACAAATAGAATTATCCCCCAATCTCTCTCTCTCTCTCTCTCTTACACACACACACACACACACACACACACACACACACACACACACGTGTTACTAAATAAGGGGAATAAAGAATTTGAGAAAGCACATGTTGAAATCTAGCTGTGACCCTGTAAGTTCACAGTTGCTGGGATGCGAGTAACTTGGATCTTGCAATGTGGTACAGGCTTGTAGTGTACCTCTGAGAATCAAGGTAGCAAATATTTCAGATGGAATTGCATGACGTGTCAGGTCAGAGGGCTTAAAGCAAAGAATTTTTCTCAGTTTCTAATTATGTGGACAATTAATAGCACAGGTATTAGAATTCTGCAAACAGGGGCGCCTGGGTGGCTCAGTGGGTTAAAGCCTCTGCCTTCTGCTCAGGTCATGATCCCAGGGTCCTGGGATTGAGCCCTGCATCTGGCTTTTGGCTCAGCAGGGAGCATGCTTCCTCCTCTCTCTGCCTGCCTCTCTGCCTACTTGTGATCTCGGTCTGTCAAATAAATAAATAAAATCTTAAAAAAAAGAAAAAAAGAATTCTGCAAGCATACACATTCAGGAAGAATTCCTAACCATGAGTGATGCTCATGACACTTAAAGGGAAGACAGACATTTCTTTGAAAGGGTTCCTAATTTCCACACGCAATCCACATGGAATGTTTATGATTGTTATATAAACATATGCTTATTTATGATTATGTATTTCTTTTATTACGTGAATCTCTTTATATCCATAATACTTGTAAAAATAGGCACGAGTTTCACATACAAGAAATGTCACATTTATTTTCCTGAAATTAATTTAAATAAATTGAACTTTAAACTCCTATGCCACCAATCTCTCCTGCTAAACTCTGAATAGTCCCCCAAGATTATGCAGAGGTCCTGAGGTTTAGAGCAAAACAAATATTGGGGAAAGCACATTCAGTAGGAATTCACACTGCAAATTTGGTTGTCTTCCTTCCTTTTCTTCCGGGGTTATAGGGCCTGGGGAGGAGAAGGAGAGGAAGGATTTCAAGGAGATAGAAAGTGAGCATAGCAGAGGGGATGGAAAGGTTCAGAAAGTTTATATATTCAGTTATTTGCTAGTGAAATCCAGAATGCTGCTGTTAGAACAGTGAGACTGAACAGCTTGCTTTCATTTTCCTTTCACAATGCCTTTTCAGGAGATAAATGTTAAGGAGCAAGGGGGAGTGGAGAAAATTAAAAATATTTCAAAATTAGAAGATGAGGAAATGATAAATGTTTTAATCTCTTTAAATCTTTTGAAAGAAACTTTCTGTGAGCTGTCTCTCTGTAGCCTTCCTCCTCCTCCCCCCGCTTCTAGATTTCTCCTCTCTTCTTCTCCTGCACACATACACACATATGATCTCTCTCTCTCTCTCTTTTTTAAAAGATTGTATTTATTTGTTTGACAGAGAGAAAGAGAGAGAGCACAAGCAGGGGGAGAGGCAGAGGGAGAGGGAGAAGCAGGCTCTCTGTGAAGCAGGGGAAGCCCGATATGGGACTTGATCCCAGGACCCCAGGATCATGACCCAAGCCAAAGGCAGTGGCCCAACCAACTGAGCCACTCAGGCATCCCCAATCTCTCTTTTTTAAATTATTTTTTAAAGATTTTATTCATTTATTTGAGAGAGAGAGAGAGAGAGAGAGAGCATGAGAAGGGAAGAGGTCAGATAGAAAAACAGACTCTCCATAGAGCTGGGATCCTGATGCCAGACTCAATCCCAGGACTCAGATCATGACTTGAGCCAAAGGCAGTTGCTTATCCAACTGAGCCACCCAGGGGCCCACACAATCTCTCTTTGCTCTTATCTTCCCTGTTGTACTCCTTTTTGCCTCTATCTTCTCTGATTTCTAGAACCTTCCATGTGTATTAAGTACTCATAATTTCACTGTAATGTATTTCTGAACGTTAAACTTTTTTTTTTAAATTAAGTTATAGAATTCCAAACACACTTTCTATTTTCTATGCTTTTGTTTTAACCAAATCTTTAACCAAGTGGATGGGAAACCCAAATATAAGGACCGAAATATTTCTAGATTTTGTTTTATTATCTTGTAAACAAATAAACTGGCCTATTTTCTCCAGGTGGAGAGAAAACTAGCCCCAAATTAACATCAGTGGAAAGCCAAATGTGATGGAGAAAAGTCAACTCTTTAGTGGATCCTTAACGAAGTATTTTCCTGTTGGTGTATATTGAGCCGTTATAATCAAACTGAGATAAGCCTGGCTGATTTTAATCTGCTTATCTTTATTGCTTGATTAGGAGGGTTTCCAAAAGATTGCATGCAGAAAAATGTGTAACGGCACTACTGCGTAAACATCTTACTCCTTGTGTCTTGGTGCTTGGGTTTCTAATGCAAACTGATTCACTAATCATGATAAACAATTTTTTAAAGAAAGAGGTCTTACATAACCTGTGAAATGTTCCAAATGAAAAGGTGGGAATGCAGTTCCATAAACTGGAAGGAAATTTAGGCACAAGTCAATAGGGCATAAAAAATGTCTTGAGGATCATGATCCATTGTGGGGCATGAGAGCATTTTCACTTAGGAACTATAATGTATATTCATTTTAGTTGAAACAGCATCTCAAAGGAAATAATTGAAGAAAGTTGTGATGCTTGGCAGTATGGTGATGAGGAAATTGGCCAGGTAGGTGGGGAGGAGAGTAGGTGCATAGAGTTGGTTGTGGTGGGAAAGAGAACATCAGTGGGAGGGAGGGTGAATTATCAGTGAAGAGAATCAAACTTGTGGAGTTAAGTGATTATATATGTATTTATTTTATCCTCCATCCTTATCCTTTATGTAAGGAACTTTAGGCAGTTTTCCAAGAACATATAATACACACTGGTGCAGTAATTCTTTTATTTTTTTCAAATATTTTAATTTTTTATGACTAGACCCTGATTCAATTACTTATTTTACTATCGTTAGACATTTGGATTATTTTTATTTTTTTGGATTTGGGTGTTTTATTTTGTTGTTTTTGGTTTTTTGGGGGGGGTTGCAGAGGGAGAAGGAGAGAGAGAGAATCTCAAACAGGCTCCTCCCCCAGTGCAGAGCCTGACTTGGGGTTCAATTTCACAATCCTGAGATCATGACCTGAGCTGAACCCATGATTTGGACACTTAACTGACTGAGCCATCCAGGTGCCCCTGGTGCCGTAATTCTTAAACTGCTTGTGCTAAAGATCCAGCTTTCTCTCTCTATTTCTCTCTTCCTTCTTTCCTTCTCCCTCTGTTCTCTTCCTCCTTTCCCTCCTCTCTCGTTTGCTCACTTTCCTCTTTCTTTCTTTTCCACTCCATCACAGATTGATATTTTTAAGAAAAACATAAGAATGAATCATTAGGAAAATGAAATATAAAAAAAAAAAATCCAAACTGACCTCTTCCTTTCAGCAAGATGAGTTCACTGATCACATGTCTGGAAGTCGAATTGCTCCCAATTCTAAATGTTTACTCTCAATTTCTGTATTTATTCTGTCATCAACATGCTTTTTGTAGCACTGTGTTATTCACACATAAATTGCAACAAAACAAAACAAGACAAGCAAACAATAACCCGTGGCACGCGGAAAGCCACCTATGAGAATAGAAAGTTCTCCTGCTGAGTCTG
This sequence comes from Lontra canadensis, assembly GCF_010015895.1. Classification (NCBI taxonomy): domain Eukaryota; kingdom Metazoa; phylum Chordata; class Mammalia; order Carnivora; family Mustelidae; genus Lontra; species Lontra canadensis. Next base: position 22,028,480 of record NW_022631003.1, on the reverse strand, counting down.
TTCTAACACTTAGCCCTTGGCTTTGTTTGCATATATATAAATCCCCGTGCTCTCTAATGTGTAGTCTTCAACACGTTCTGATTCGTAATTGATAGAAACTGAACAAAATTGTCTTCAGTTGGAAGTGCATTCGTTTACATAAACTAATACAGGAACTTTGTTCTAGGAAGAAGAGTTAGAACTTATTTCAGATCCTTTAGGAACCTGGAAATGTAGTTATTGACTAGCCCCATTTTCTTTCCCTCATCCTTCCTAAACAAGCTCCTGACCCATTCGAGGTTCCCAATTTCTGAGATGGGAGGAACTTAGATCGCACATCTCCCTGTGGAGGTGATGGAGGTTTTGGAGAAAGGATGGAATTGTAGGCTTGTCAGGGCTTTCAGGTGGAACAAGAGGCGTGAGTGCCATAAAAATTGCATGTGGGGCTCCTGGGGCAGGATGACGGGCAGAAGACACGGTGGCACACTAAGAGGGACTGTCCATGTCCGGGGACCACCTCAGGTCACGAACAATGAGCTGGAATAGTAATTACCCAGTGAGCAACAAGATGGCCACGATTTTGAAAGGTAGTTACAAGGAGAGCACTCTGTCAGTGTGGTGACTTCTTACCCCAGATCCAGAGAGGTAAAGAACTGAGAAAAGCCCAGCTTCCCCACCTGGAGCCATTGAACTTCAAGGGGAGTGCAGGCTGCTGGTATGGGAAGAACAGCTGAACTGGGTATGGGATTAAAGTGTTCAGGTAGGGTGCCTGAGTGGCTCAGTTGGTTAAGCATCTGCGTTGGGCTCAGGTCATGATCCCGGGGAACTGGCATCAAGCCCCACATCAGGCTCTCTGCTCTGTGTCCCCTGGTGTTTGCCTGCTAGTGCTCTCTCATTCTCTCTCTGTCAAATCAATAAATAAAATCTTTAAAAAAATAAAATTAAAAAAAATAAAGTGTTCAGGTAAACAGGTCTGAGTCTTAGAAACTGAATGGCCAACTGATCACAAGTGAGTGGAAAGTTAGGGAATTGGGGTAAGACCTTGCCCAGGAAGACACTACCTAGAGGGAACCAGTAAAGAAAAAGAAAAAGAAAAGACTGCTTTAGGTTTATACCATGGAAGTTGAGGCACTTTAATAAAATGGCTACAAAGTTAATCACTGTGAATCTGCGTTGATAGACTGAGAGAGGACCGCCATAGATCTGGGGACATCGGATAGAGGGTTATCTTTGTGTGGTCCAGGGAAGGATGACTATGCCACGGACAAGAGTTATAACAAGAGCTATGGGTCAATGAGAATGGATTTGTTATGCATTTGCTGATAGAATCAACAGGACTTGCAAAAATTTAGATGATCTAGCAGAAGGAAGGGGGGATCCCACCTGGTTTTCTGGGTTGGGCGAGTGGATGGGTGATAAGGCTTGTAAAGAGATGGAAAATGCTGGAGGAAGAGTCCAATTCCACTTCTGAGGGGCTTCAATCAAGTTTTGGATCTGCTAAATTATAGATGCTTAGAAAGCATCTAAATACAGATGTCATGTGTTCAGCTGGGTATTTAATCCTAGGTATTTAATCCTTGGAGGCTTTCACCTCTGGATGTAATACAAAACTGGAAGAATCTGAAGCCAATAAGTTGAAAGCAGAAAGCAGCTTTGTTTACTTTCCCTAGCCTGTCTTTTTAACTCCTTTCGCTGACTTGTTCTTTCTTTCCCCTTGAATGAGGAAAACTCATGTTTTTTCATCTCAGTATCAGAAAACCAAAAATCTAGTATGATTCCCAAACTATTAAAGTTTCAGGTACTCATCCAATTTAAAATCTCTGTTCTCCCCCAAGCTGTCCTATAGTTGCTCTCTGAGGAACACGGTGGTATGTGCCCTCAATGTTTCTAGAGGCTTATGATTGTTCTGAATCTCTGCAGGACTTGGAAGACAGGACAGAATAACTGATATAAATAAAGTATGGCAGGGTCTCAAGTGGGGGACATTTTGACCCTAGGGACATTGGCCAATGGCCAGAGACATGTTTGAATGGCACAATTAGAGGGGAGGAGGAGAAATGATGCAATTATCATGTTGTGGGTAGAGGCCTAAACTGCACAAAACATTCTACAACATACACACCAGTCTCCTACTTCCCTTCCTTCCTACCTTCCTGTTTATATGAGATGATGGATGTTAACTAAACTTATTGGGGGGGGGAAGATGAGAGGTGTGTTTTCCCCTCCTTCAAGGCTGGGTGGAGAACATGGGGGGCATGCACAGTACATTGACAATTTCCTGTCAGAAAATCTGTGCTATTGACTCCTGCAACCTTCCAGTGGATCTGCTGCCTTTCCTTTAAATTCTGAAGGCAGGCGGAAGGCTAATGCTGCTGGTGCTGGTTTCCCAGTCAGCATGGCCTCCCAATGTGAGGTCAGCCTCTTCTCTGGGATGTGGAGGTCCTTGCACTGCTCTCAGTCTTTGGGTCTCTGCCCAGACATGAGAAAGTTCACAGTTACTAGAGAGCTCTGTAAATGTAGGCGTCATCTGCACACAGATAGCATTTAAACTGTAGGAGTGCCTGAGAAAATTTAGGAAGAAAGAGAAAAGAAAGAGGGGTCCACCTCATGACTCCAAGGAGCTCCACTATTCAGAGGTAAGATAGAGAAGGAACTTGCAAAGAAATTTAAGGAGGGATGAAGACAGGGATGAGGGGGAAAATAGATGCTGTTATGACAGGATTTTGAAGAGCTAAAGGCAAAATGTTACCACGTGGATCCTTCTCTACCAGAGATGAAATTTGCTTTTGCTGTGGTTCTTTGACAGACATAAATCCATTAGCTAATGTTGGGATGTACTGTAATTTATAATAAGATTAAAAGCATTGGTGAACCAAAATATCATGAAATGACCTTTTCAATAGAAGTAAATTGTTCTCAGTTTGTTTGATCAGTAGCAGAATCTAGTAAATGGAAAGCACCAGGGAGCACATTTCAGTTTTAAAGGTTTGTGGGGCATGGAAGAGAATGCTTTTAAATAAAAAAACAAAAAATGAAAACAAAAACAAACAAACAAACAAAAAAACAATCAACCAACTAACCAACTAAAAAACTATTAGGAAAGCAGCTAGAATTCATCTTCACACTCATATCTAAATGCAAGAACATAATTGCTGGCTCTTTTATTTGATTTAAAAAGTTGGTCTTTGACCTGAGATATCCACTTTTAAATACCCACTTTTAGACTGAAGAATAAACATTGTATACTGACATTTTTTTAACTGTCCAAATACATTTAAAATCAATAGTCTTAAAATTTTTTGTCTGACATGAGTGAATATATAATGGGATTAAAGAATGTATGTAATACGTACCATACAAGCAGCATGAAAAATTTGAGAATGTACAGAAAGTCCAAATAATATGTTCTCCATTTGCGTTTCAAGCAAGGCATCATGTTCTAGTTGAGGAATGTGGTATAACTTTTCCTAATATAGCCTATGCTTTAAAGTTTTTTCACTTACAAGTTTTGTTTTTCCTTTGTAGTTTGAACTATTTTGATTTCTAGTGGAGACAACACTTGCTTATATAATTTTAAAGGGAGGTTTAGCCATTAGGATTAAGGATGAATTTCTAATTTGTTTAGTAGCTTTCTCTCCCTAAAACAAGAGAGAGAGAAAGAGACTCAAATGTAAGGCAAAAGGATTTGAACAATATTTTATGTATCACTGGAACAACACTTACTGTCTGTGAAACCATCTTAGACTGAAAGATAATTTTTAGCATTTTCTAAACTTTAGTGAACAACTTTAAACATTGAAATCTAGAAAATTCAACTAATGCATCAACTCTTTGTGTGAGCAGTGATAATTAGGACTTCACCAAGTAAGAAAGGGGCTTTCTGGCACAAAGATAGGCCTCCTTGATCATATAAAGCAGTGATCATTGCCATTCAAGGTTATTTTTAAGTTGTTTGCACCTGCTTTCAAGCTTGTGAAAATCAATTCTAGCCCTGGGAAAGCGTGACCTAACTACATAAGCTGGCATAAAAATCACTAATAATTTGCTTAATAAACATGAATTGGAAAAAAAGTGATTCCTGTTTCCTTTAAAATCCTTAATCATAGAAATTCACACTTGGAATTTCATGATTTGTTCTCAACTCTCTCATTTGCCAACCATACATCATGGCTTACTTCTGCTGATTTCCTACATGTGTGCTGCACTGGAACCAGTCATCCAGAAAGGCTGGCTAGACTTTCAGTCTCGGGAGAGTAGATCCAGGCACAAGTGGTAAGTTTGAGGTGGGGGTGTGGGAGGGGGGTGGGCTTGGTTGGTGCTTAGTCAGTCTGGATGGCTCAGTTTCCAGGAAATGGGAAAGCAGAACCATGTCAAAGAGTTGTTTATTGACAATGGGCCCAGGGGCAATGTTCCTTAAGGTTGCCAGGAGTCACTTCAGTTCCAAGTAGAAGGGAGTCAGGAATGATACACTTGCAGGCTACTAATGGCTGCCAACAGTGTGGGCAGAAGGTCAGCTCTGAGTTTTCTCCCATCTGGCAAAAGAGCAACAATTCTCAAAAGGCTATGTTATCTCCTGATATTTTTTGTGGTTTTACTTAAATTTAAAATTTTTACAGGTAATTATTTGGGCATTATAAAATATTCAAGATATAAATGGGTACATAGGAAAAGGTAAATATTTCTCCAAGCCTTCAGTTCCCTTCGCCAGAGGAAACCACTGTACCAGTATCCTCCATCTAGGGATAGACTATATATGTATAAGAACTCATGCATGTGTATAACGACAATTGCTTTTAAAAATACAAATTGTATCAAATTCATTTGCTGTTTCTTTTTCATGTAACAATGTGTCCTGGAGTTCATTGCTTGTTGATACATAAAAAGGTTATTCCTTTTAAAGGTTTTCTGTTGTCTTTTAATTCTGGTAGTTGGATAGCCTGCTTAACTTCATCTAACTCATTTCACTTACAGAAACTTTACCTTAAATTTAACTGGAAAACAGATGCATTAAGCATCTACAAAAATATTTGACATAGAGTGGGCTCTTCCACTTCTATTTGTGTGGCATTGAGGAAATCTCTCAACCATCTCTGCTACATGAGGGCATCTACCTGTTGATATGGCGCATGTGGCTGGCCACCAATCAAATGTGTACTCTTTCAAACCACGGGGCTATTGCTGGGATCTACCTGTTGATATGGCCCATGTGGCTGGCTGCCAATCAAACGTGTGCTCTTTCAAACCACAGGGCTATTGCTGGGAAGAGGCTGTGTAGGCGGGGCCTGCATTTCCCAGCTCCCTGTACATCTGGTGTTACCCTGTAACTAAGTTTAGCTAATGGAAGATGAGAGGTAGTAATAAGTGTCAATTAAAGGCCAAGGCAATTAAAAGCATAACTACACACTAAATCATATAGTCAGGGTCAAGATTAAATTCAGTAAGGTAATATAACATAAAGCATTAAGGCATAGTAGTATCTAAGTAGCATCTATCATTATTAATATTGTCACCCATATATGGTTTCCCACAGGAAAAACCCTTAGCTTTTTCTGTACCAACTCTAATAAAGACTCAGTACTCAGTCATGTGCTCCAAAGTCAAATGCACTTTAGAGAAGCACTAGGAGCAATCAAAATTTTAATTGGAGGAAATAAAAGAGTGAATTTACTTCCATACCTCATAGCAAACTTCTTAATAATCACCATTAGATTTCTTTTTTCTCTAAGAGTGATTCTTTAGCCAATAGGTGTCTTTCCTTTTTGATGTTTTCTCTGTACATTTCTAAATTATTTTCTACTGTCCTAACATATTCAGATTTAACACCAAACTTAAATGACCTCACTTAAAGAACTACTCAGAGTAAATGGACCCATCCTCCTTTTTTTTGAATTGAAATATAATTGACACATAACATCATATTAGTTTCAGGCATACAGCATGATGATTTTATCTTTGTATATATTGTAAAATGACCACCAAGATAAGTTAACACTCATCACCATCACATTTCTTGTGACGAGAACTTTCAAGATCTACTTTCCTGGCAATTTCGAATATACAATGCATGTATTAAATATAGTCACCATGCCATGTATTACATCCCTGGGACTTATTTTATAACTGAAATTTTACATCCTTTGACCACTTTCACCCATTTTGCTCATACCCTCTCTCCCATAAAATTCTCCACAAAAGGCAATTTATCAACAATCCAGTGTTACCCAGTTTGTCTTTTGAGAGTCTTGGCTTTTCTCCAATCATATTAGTGAGATATTTCCTCAACAAAAATGGATATTTACCTAGGAGAGGATTTTTCTGTCAGGAAAAATAAGATTTGCCTCAATCTCCTCCTAATTGTGTTGAAATTATAAAAGAATTTCTCATTTGGTGCCTAGTTGCATTTGGGAGATGGACACTATTAAGGGATACTCTTCTCTCTTGGATTGGTGTAGGTTGTCTCAGAGAGTTCTCTAGGGAAGCCTTGAGGTACCCCAGTGAAGGTAGTATCTGCCAGGCAGCTCACCTTCTGGGCCACAACTATCCTTTGGAGATTCATTATGATCTTTACTTCTGACTCTGTCTTGGCCACCCCTCCCTGACCCTCTTCTATTGAAGATAAATTACAGACCTGTCCCCGCATTTGCTATGTAACTCACGAGTCTGGGTTTTTTTTGTTGGTTTGTTTGTTGTTGTTGTTGTTGTTTTCCAGAGAAGTTACCACCCAATCAGTGCCCAGCATATCTGGGTCTGCCAGTACCTTATAGAGCACAACAGGCAAGTGGAGAGATGTATACCATATCATATGGTACCATATACCATAATGAGGGTGCAAGTGTGAATAAAACTCCTCAAAAGTATTCCATAAAAATAAAAACTTATTTAATAACTGCCTACCCCCAACATAAATTCTACAGATTATGTAAATCCATAGGAAATGAACCGGGTCTGTATTATTCCCTAAAATATCCTCAGAATACAACATCGTACCTTGGGGATATTAGGGACTCAATAATGTTTGTTAATGTGAAGAAATGATACAGATAACCCAGAAGTGAAAGATTAAATAGTCAAATATCAGTCACATATTTTATAAGACAAAATTCATATTCTAATATATATGACACTAAGTAGTGTCTAATAATCGCTAACTTAGTATATTTAGACAAGGTACTCTTGGGGTCTTACCCAATTTATCTCTACAATGAAGCTATTGATGGCACGAAAGAACTGAAAATGTCATAGAAATGCTATCTGAATGTTAGAGGTTATTGTTTTTACTCATATGGGTAATATGAAGTTGATAATCTAGTTGTTATAGTCTGAGAATATTAGCCACCTGGAAACCTATTGCATTATAATAAAAGTAATGTGTCTCACTGATTTTATAGGAGCTCATCTCCTGGCTTGCTGCCCTGACTTTTTGGGCATGAGAGACAAATCACTTATTTTTTTCCTTTATCTTAAAAATGAGAACAATGCATATCTGCCTCTTCATTGGGTTGCATGTATTAATTTAAAGGTTTCTAATTTACTGTGTATCAGTTGATCTATCCTAAGATATTTCTTGCTCATGGAGTAAGCAAGTATCCATGGTTTAAAAAAACTGTTATTTTAATCCAATTGTTAACAATATTTCAGATTTTAAGCCTGCTGTTAAACATCAAAATGTAGAAGCAAACAACTGTTAAAAACTTTGTGATGTTTATTTAATGCAGGGATGAAAATTCAAATTTAAAGAGTTCCATATTCCGTTCTTGCTGTTAACAAATCCTTGCAATTAACTCACAAACTATTCTCTGAACCAAAGGTAACATAAATACATTGTCATAAAACATTAAAAGCAAAATCTTGCAAAGCACCAAAGGATAGTTTTTTTCTATACAGGATGGGCTTGAGGATTCTTCCATAACTTAATAAGTAACTCCAAAGTGAAGGTCATTTCACTATCAAGTGAAGGCTTGGATAAGTAATGGACCATATCTTCTGGGAGGCACCCAAATTTGACTCTTCTTATCTCCCCAAGGTTGCTAGGGAATTTCACATCAGTGAAAGCCTCTCTTCACCATAGCTGTGGAAGGGACAGCAGAAGGGACAGCCTCCCTCCCCATAACAGATGAAAACTTTGTAGAAAAGGAACACCCTAGTCACCTAAGACTAGAAGTCATTCCATAGGGAATGCTTCTAGGTAATGGAGAATGATGAAAGGCAAATTCTCAAAGTGTTTCTTGAATGCTGAAGATCCAGAAACATAGTTATGTGATAGCTGAAAGCAGCAAGCTGGGCTCTGGATGGAGACCAAGGGTACCAGAATCCCTGACTTTAACACAGAGGAGAAGGATGGCCATTCTAATTCTGAGCTTATTTGTAGGATAAACAACTATATACCATCTATAGATTCAGTGATTATTCAATATGTGCTGGGGTTTTCTTAAAAAAGTCATTAATCTTGAGTTAATAGTGCCTCCCCATAATAAAGGGATGCTTAGTGAAATATGCCACAGAAAAGGGGCAATTCTAAAGTTGGTATCCAGCCTTTACATCATGGAGTGATCACAAAAAGCCTCCTATGTATGCAAGCACCACCAAGGTGTCCTGGAACATTTAGGAATAAGGGAAATAGTTTTGCCCTCTGGGAGTTAAACTAGTGAAATCTGTATTTGTAAATTAATGACTAATAGAAGAAACCAACAGATTTTCTATAACTGGATGATGGAGAGATTTTTAAAAGTATTTCAACTTCAAACTGGGTGTGGAATTGGATTATAATTTAGTACCAAACTACCTAATCAAATTAATTTCATCCTCTCCAGGAAAAGAGAACAAAAGAGGCAAGGAGAAAAAAAGAGAGGACAGGTCCTTTTTTTCTTGGTATATAGTGGATTTCCGATATGCAGAGAAATTCCTCCCATTTGCATATACATCACTGGTACCTATTTTGCAACTTAATAATAAAATATATTAAAAATGACTATAAATTAGAAAGAATGAATACAATTTGCCACAGTCTACACCAGATGACATGTTCTTCTGTGCCCATTTTGTATTATTTTGAGCCCTAGTGAATATTATTATGCTTTCTTGATATTCAAGAAAGAGGGTGACCAAGAAAGAGGGAATACAGACTTTCCAGTCACAAGAAATTGATGTATGTTGTTAAAATTTAATTAGTCACCTGATGTATACACTTCAATCTCTTATTAAGTTTGAGGAACTCAAGTCGGATGGGCTCAGTCAGTTCTGAGAACCAATATCCGAAAGCTGAACCATGGTTTATTATAAGTCAAAAAGCCTCTTCCTAAGCCGATAACTAGAGTTCTTTTGATAACACCTCGACTTCACTGCCCCGCTTTTACCTTTATAAACACAATGAGGGTTGATCAGTTTCTATTACTGGCATCGACTAGCTGACACAAATATTCAAAGTCATATATAAATCACCAAACTGAACTGAGACCCCTGCTCGATTCATCTCCTAGAGAAGGTTGGTTTGGGAAATATTCCCAATTTCCCTAGGGCCCATTAAGAAGTAAATGACCGAGAAATGGCTTCCACTGTATATTCAAAATCTGCGTGGAATATTGGATAATGTAAAGCCACCTCTGACAATCCCTGCCAAATTCCACCATCTCTCCCACCTCTTAACAGCTTTCCTAGTTTGGGAACCCTGATCTCTTCATTTGAGATTTTACTTCGCACCCAGTTTCCAGTCTATTAGCATCAGCATATGCTGTATCCTGAGGCAGCTGCCCCATCTCTTAAGTGAGAAGCTGGTTTTGAATTCAGGGAGTTAGTCCAGACTTTCTCATTCTGTATGATGTTTTTCCTGAAAAGCCTGATATTTGGGACATCTGGATGGCTCAGGCTGATTAAGCATATACTTTTGGCTCAGGTCATGATCCTGGGGTCCTGAGATCAAGCCCCATGTCAGGCTCCCTGTTCAGCGGGAGCCTGCTTCTCCCTCTCCTCCCTGCTTGTGCTCTCTCTGGCTATCTCTGTCACTATCTGTCTGTCTGTCTGTCTCTATAAAAAAAAAAAAAGCCTGATATTTGCTTTGGGAGCTGATAACCTCTGTGAAGTCACTCCAATCCATCAGTCAGGCTCAATAACTTTCAACTTCAAAGAGAATGAGGTCTAGTTCCTTTTGCCATTCTTCTCTAAAGGCCCCATTTGCCTGTATTTTAAATCCATGGAGGCAAATAGACCTGTAGGGGGATGATTCTTTATGTTCCCTGAGGACAGTAGCTAAACCCCAGGCTCTTGATTAGCAAAAACAAACTCACAGCAAATAAACGAACTCCCCTCCTTATATTCTTTCCCCGCAACAATGCCTTGCCTTCAGTCTACATAATCCAAAGGATCTAATGTCAGTTCGTCCTAGAACAGAAGGAACTGCCCCCACTGGATTCTCCGCCTCCAGAAACAGAAAACTGTTAACAACCTTAAGTGTGAGCTCTGGTTTCTACTCCTCCAAAAAGTGACTGAATACTGTCACCATCTAGAACCCCGTGTCATCACGGATCTGATGCAGTCCTCGCAAGAACATTATAAAGCAAGCATTCTTATCCTTGTGTTCCAGGCATAACCACCTACCACCCAGGCACACAGAAATTAATTAGCAAGTGGCAAAGCGTATATTCCAGCCTCTGCTGCTCCTGATCTTTTCCACGGTGCTATTGCCGCCAGTGAACACTTAGCTGGAATTAATTTCCCAAACTGCTTCTGTCACCCTGACAGAACCTAAGAGAAAGGAACAGGGGCCAGGTACACTTGGTGGAGGTATATACAGTGAGGGAAGGAGGACAGATGGAGCTGAGCGATGCCTGTTTTCCACTTGGAGAGCGCAGCAGGCTCAGGGTATCATGGCTGGGGAGAGCATGGGGGACATGGCGGGGCTCAGGCATCTGGGAGATGGTGGGAAACAGTATGGAATGCCTAACTAACCAGTTGTCAAAATAGATGTATTTATTACTTATTTACTTCCTACCAGCTTTTGGTTCTGGTTCTCTCCCGACCCCAGATTCTTGCTTCTGTGTTTTGACGTGAATGAAACTGGCCTCTCTGTGTCACTTTCATCTGACAACTCCCGAGGCTTTAACATTCGCATGTTTCCACCCAGGCTTGTGCACCAGCTCTTTGGAACCCCAACCCTTGCCATGGTCCTCTGGTTGCGGTGGCACATCAGTTGATATTAGGCGGACGTTTCTGGAGCTTTTTGCAGAATTCTATAAGAATGGATTCACACTCTAACGGAAGAACTTCTTTCAGATAGTCGTTCTCTCCTCTTGTACCAGCCAGGATCAGCACACTTGAAAGCCTCGAAATACCCGATTTGTCCTCTCTTGCTGGGCAGTTCTCGGACTATATGACACAAAATACAACGATTTTTTAAATAAAATAAATAACGTAGTTTTGATAAGAGGTCCGCTTACTTGATTTGCAGAATCTTTTTTTTAAGTGTTAAAAAGAGAGAGAAGAGAGAAAGAGAACACAAGCAGGGGGAGTAGCAGACAGAGGGAGAAGCAGACTCCTCTGCTGAACAGGGAACCCCATGTGGGGCTTGTTCTAGCCCTGGGATCGTGACCTGAGCCAAAGGCAGATGCTTAACTGACTGAGCCCCCCAGACACCCCCTCGATTTGCAGAGTCTTGATGAAATGGCTAGGTGGGGTCTACCCAATCTAAAACTTCTGAGGAGGTTAACTTTAACTAAGACTTTATGAGAAGGACAAGAATATATAATCTGAGAATGATTGTTTTGTGTTGTGAACTCAGGAATAACTACATACATTTGTACATACTACACAATACTCTTTTGGCATTACAATATGTCCCTGTCAGAGAACCAGGAAAAGCCTTGGTGGAAGCTGGGAGGACAAGCTCCCTGCTCGGTGGTTCCAGATTTGTTTCATTACATAACCCAGACTCTACTGATGCTCTCCTGCCAATCTTAGGTTATTCTTATCCCATTCAAAGCTGGGACAATCGCTTCTTTGTATCAGAATGAAAGAATTCTCAGTTCTTGTATTAGTTAAAGGCCCAGTTTAATTACCGATCTTTAAGTTACTAAAATGTAAAGGAAATTGCTTTCTTCTAACGTTTTGCAAACACCTAGAAATAGATTTTGAGTTGTGTGTTTTATATTCTGAGCTCTGTATCTGTCAAAGTGTCAGTTGTGAATTTTGGTGTTTGCTTTTCAATAAGCTCCAGCATTATTATCTCCCAATGTTACCATCTAACTAAAGGGGAAAAAAAGCGTAAAGCCTAACTATGTGTGACATTTACAAGAGGATGCCATTAGTGAGGCAACCTAAAGGTGACTTAGCTAGAAGCAGACTTTGATAAAAGTGAGCCCTTTGTGCACGACGTCAGCCCTGCGGTGGCCTTGACACTCCCACCCCAGCCTGGCTGGACCAAAAGCAGCATAGCTTGCCTGCAGTCTAGCATTTGACACGAATGGCGGCATCTTCCAGTTGACTTTAATTCTTTCCAATTATCACCATTCATGAGCAAGCTGGCTAAAATATTATTCACAATCCCTGGAGAAAAGTGTCTGAGGAATCTTGGCAACACTCATGTGAGAGAGAGAGCTCTACAGAATAAACCTGTTTATTCATGTTTGCATTGAGGATTTCACTGTAGATGAACCAATTTTCCATGACAGGCTTTTCCAACCATGTCCAGAATTCAGGTATGAAATTTTAGTTAATATTTTCTTTATTTTTTTTAAGCAAAAATAGAGTTTTTTCATTTTCTAACTGATACAACATTATATCTTCATTATAAAGTTAACTAAAGAATGAATTGTTGAAAACTGCATCAAGAACTAATGTACAAAATGTTGGCTAATTGAATTTAAAATAAAAAAAAGATAAACTAAATAAAACAAATTAAAACCTTATAGGCAAGCCTACCACCTTTACCTACAGCAACCCTAGATGCCTCCCAGAGGTTACCCGCTTTTGAAGCGGGAGAGCTAGGTTCTTGTCTCAGGCAGTCGTTGAAGAATCAATTTTGAGGCCAAAGAGGGTGAGTAAAGTGATTGAGTTTTATTCAGTGAGGATCCAGAAAAAGCTCTCAGGAGTGAGAGGGGTCCCACAGGGTGGCTATTGAAGGCCTTTAGGGTTGGTCTTTTATTGAAGGTTACCCAAGGAACTTAAATCCTATTAACATCTCTAGTAATAGCACCATTGAGTAGGGACTAGTGATAATTCCGTCAATGGCTTACTTCCTTTTTAGAGTCCAATAATTCTTTCTTGCCCACAAGTACCTGTTTTAACAAGGACCCGCTGCTGACACCTAGGACAGGATGGTCTGGGTTCCCTTATCTCTGATTTCTTTACACCTCCACATTTATGGGATTTTTTATGAGCCTGATCCCACAGTCCCCTACTTATCTCTCCCTCTCTTGGCCCGCCTGTCCCTTACCCACTTTCATCTGTTTGCTTTATATCCTTCATACATTTACTACAAAGTCATGTGTATATGTGTATGTCCACATAGAAATTTTATCAGTTGGCTTTTCTATGTAAATGATATCACATTTTATATATTACACCTTTTTTGTTGGAAATATCTCTGTATCAATATATACAGGTGTATTGCATTTTTAAAAGATGAGAGATAATATTTCTTATTTTAAAATGTATTCTTTTGGTGGTTAAATACATAAGTTATATTCCGTACAATAGTACCTTAATACCATGACACGGTTGAAATCAATGAGGCATGTACATGGGCGGTGACAAGAAAAGATCTCTAAAATATAGTGAGAAAAAGAATAATTTATAAATTACAGTCCAAAATGTAAATTTATTTTTTAAAAATATATGTTTTGGGGTGTCTGTGTTTCTGTCTGATAAGGTGGAAGAATATGTCTTAAACTGTTAAAGTGGTTGGTTTTATTTAAGTGTTGCTTTAGGTTTTGGTGTTGGTGTGAGTTTTCATCCTTCTTAATTCTTATGTTGCATATTTTAGTTAGACTTTCAAAGCTATTTAGCCAGGGACAAATACCCAGATGAAATATTAAACCAGAAATTACTATGCACTTATTTTAAGCTTAATTATTTGCAGACTATATACTCACTTTCTTTTATTCCATCTATTTTGTTCAACAATAACAAAAATGAGTTGAATTTTATCTGTGCCAGGAACTATGCGAATAGCCATGGAGAAATGGTGGGAAAAAATTTTTACTATTTTTCTCACCTTCTACAGTTTTCTCTGAGTTTGCTGCTTATCTGAATCTGTTGGTGACTGTTCTCAAACTTCAGAATTTTTAGTAGCTGGTGAAATATTCTTAGGTCTTCAACCCCTATTCACGTATTTTCTTATTTCGCTATTTTCCCATTCCCGTTCACAACTGTCTTATCAACCGGATTCATAAAATTACCATTTCATTTAAGTATAGTGTCTTGTCTTGTATAGGAGACAGAGCAGCTAGGGAAATGCCTCTGGTGCATATGGGTTTTTTAACATTATTTTTAATCACAGATCATATGACTGATTATTCCATCCTAGTTAGTGAGGTTTAAAAAAATATTCCAGCTCAGAATTGTTTTCATGTATCATCAAACAAAGTTAGTGAAAAATCACGTGGACTTACCTAGGTAAATAAGTTTAACATCTCATATTAACTCTGTGGTTGGCTGATTTTTATTATTAATATGTCAGTTCAGGTCCCACAAATTGTCAGAACTCCATGAATATGTTTCTAATTTCCTGCCAGTTTATGAAGTAAAGATCATCTGATATCATCTGAGCAGTATTAACTTCCAGTAAAATCTTTTACTATTCCATCTGAATGTATCAAATTCTTTGAGTCCAGCTTATATACCTGCAGTGGTGATTAAATTGCATTTGCTATGAACAGATAGTCTCCCCCTTACCTATCCCTCACACACACACCTTTCTCTCTCTCTCTCTTTCTCTCACATTACTGTCCAGTGAGATATCAGTAAAAGCAAAAGCAATAAGAATTCAATAAGAATTCCAATTCTGCTAGACAATTTAATCTCCAGTGATCTGGAAAAATAGTTAACAGAGATGGACTCCTGAAAGCTAAATTTAGTTCAGGGGTTATGGTTCAAAACTCTGCAGAATTAGAAACTTGCTTTTGTAGCCTCATATGGGCATTCACAGTCTGCTCTCTTTCCTAATAAAAGGGGATGTAGTTATAACACCCTGGTCCACCAGGACAGGGAGGGGGGATTTACGGTGAGACTCCCGTGCAAAAGAGATACAGGATATTAGCCATAGCTTATATTTCTCTAAACATGTTCATTTCAAATACTGTCATCATGCTCAGCTTAGCACTGCTGGAGAACCAAGAGTGGGAAAGTAGAATGGAGGGAATCCATCTTGGCCAAGGCAGAGAAATCTTACACACAGAGATGAGCCCAGCAGTATTAAAAAGTGGTAAAACATAATGCTTAAGAACAGGGGCTTTGGTTGACATTCATGTAAGTAATGGTATAAAATGAAGCTCAGTTGCAAAATTGCCCTTTCCCCCTGATTAGTATTCTCATGGCACTCCTTTTCTTTTTTTCTTTTTTCTTTTTTTTTTTTTTAACTCTCAGTACACCTATATCTTTAAGATGTACTTTTTCTGTAAAAAACTTAAGATCACATCATTTTAACTCAATCTGACAATTTTATTGTTTAATTAGAGTATATAATACATTTACATTTAATATAATCACGAGATAGCTGGATTTAACTCTACAACTAATTATTTGCTATCAATTTGTACCATCTATGTGTTCCTTTATTCCTTTTTTCCTGCCTTCTTTACTACAGTATTTTAATTGCATTTTATTCTATTACAATACTTTTGGAATCTTTTAGTGTTTTCCTAGGAATTGCAAAATGCATTCTTAAATTAGTAGTCTATCTTAAATTAGTAATTTTGCCATATCTCAAACTATGGAAGAACTTTATAGCAGCCTAACTTCATTTATACTCTCCCATCTATTGTCATAGACTTTTCTTCTAGATATTATTTTATCCTCATAAGACATCTTAATGCTTATAGCTTTTAATGGCCAATATTTATTTATTTTCATCTCTATATATACCCTATCTGAAGTTGGTGATTACTACTTGATTTTTATACTTCTATCTGGAATCTTTATTTTCCCATTGTTTTGCTAGCAATAACTTTTTCAAATTTTGTTCGTCTGAAAATTGTTTATTTCAGTAAATATAGGATTCTAGTTTGGCACCTTAAAGATGTCATTCTATCTTTTCATGTCTTTGTTTCTTTATGTTGAGGTTACTGCTCATTCTTGCTTTTTCCTTTATTTTTTAAAAATATTTTATCTATTTGAGAGAGAGAGAGAGGAGAGAGAGAAATAATGTGCACAAACAGTGGGGAGGGACAGAGGGTAAAGCAGAGACTCCGGCTGAGCAGGCAGCCCAACGCAGGGCTGGATCCCAGGACCCTGAGATCATGACCTGAGCCAAAGGCAGAAGCTTAACTGACTGGGCCACCCAAGTGCACCTGTTTTTTTCCTTTAAAATTATGTCTTTTTTGTCTTCCTGGCTATTCTTAATATTTTCTCTGTAACCTGGTTTTCAGTAAGTAGCCGTGGTGTGGTTAGGTCTAGTTTTGTTTTTATTTTGATTAGGGTTCATGGAGCTCTTGAATTGGAGGATTACTGTTTTTCATCAGATTTGCAAAATTTTCAGGCATTATTTCTTTAGCAATTGTTTGCATCTCATTTTTTCCTCTCTTTGTAGAACTCTAATTACATGTGTGTTAGAACCTTTTTACCATGTTCTACATTTCTCAAGTTCTGTCATGGTCTTTCCATTTATTTTTCTCTCTGTGGCTCATTTTGAATGTTTTCTAATGATGTAACTTTGAATTCATTAGTCCTGTCTTCTGATCTTTCCATCTACTATTGAACACATTGAATGAGTTCTTAATTCCAAGTATTAAATTGCATAGTTCTGAAAGTTTTTTAAATCATTTTTATAGTTTTTGTTTTTTGTTGAAACACACAAATGGATGAAAATACTTTATGTTTTCATATACTTTTGTCCATAATTCCCTCTATAGGCTTTAGCACAGTAATCTTAGAAATTTTAAAATTCTTGTCTATTCACTTTAGGTCATCTAGTGTTGTTTTGCTATTGACTTTTATCTCTTTGTTATTGGTAATATTTTTCTTGCCTACCTTGTAATTGTTACTGGAGGTATTATGGGCTGAATGTTTCTGTCCCTCCAAAATTGATGGGTTGAAACCCTAACACTCAATGTGACTGAATTTGGAGATAGGGCCTTTACAGAAGTAATTTAGGTTAAATGAGATCATAAGGATGGGGCCCTAATCTGATAGGATTAGTGTCTTTATAAGAAGAGATACCAGAGTGTTCTTATTACCTTTCCGCAGGTGCAAAGGTATGCTTATACCTATGCAAATGTACTCATGTGAGTACACAGTAAAATGACTGTTGCCTACAAGCCAAGAGGAAAGACCTCAGAATGAAATTTATTTTGCCAGGACCTTGATCTTGGATTTCCCAGCTTCCAGAACTGTAATAAATAAATTTCTGTTGTTTAAGCTACCCAGCCTGGGGTATTTTGTTATGGTAGCCTAAGCAGACTAATACAGAGCACTTGACATTATAGATGATAGTTCTAGAGGCTCTGGATTATGTTATCTTTCTTAACAGTGTTGCTTTTTGCTTTGGCAGGCAGTGCATTTACTGGTGGGTTAGCTTGTCCCTGTCCAGGCTTCATTTTAATCTCTGTTCAAGGGAGGGTCAGATTTGCCATTACTCTTAGACTATTGCCCTCATTTCTAAAGCGTGGTCTTATAATCTTTCTGAGTCCTTAGTTGAATGTCAGAAAGTACTCTAAACTCTGGCTAGCCTCAACTTTCATGTCTTCTGAGGACTCGGAGGTCTCTGAAATCTCCACCTAGCTTTCAGACCCTAGGCAGCTGTTCTTTTACTAGGTCTCTGAGAGACTCGCCAGACTATGCACAGCCCAGGAAATGGCCAAGGTCCCAGGGGCATTTCTGTGCAAATATTGGGAGTTCAGCTTCTGTGGCTATCCTCTGTGGCACTTTAACCCTCTGAATCCAGTGGCGTTAGTAGCCCTGAACCCTGCTCCGATTTGTCTGGATTCCAATTTCATGCACCACGGCCCCTCAAATACCCCCAAGGAGAAAACTTGGATGACTATGGGGCTAAACCCAAGTGCATTCCCTCCTGTCAGGGATTGGCACTCAGCTTTGGTTGTTTTCCAATGCTTCTAAACAGCTATTTTGTACATTTTGGTTAGCCTTCAGCATTCTCAGTCAGAGGGGAAGTCTAGTTGTGGCCACAGTCAGACTTGCCCTTGCCTAACATCTAGCTAAAGAAACAATAACAATAATAAAATAACCCTTTAAGTAAAAAAACAACAAAAAAAAAACAAAACAACAACAACAAAAAAAACATTATCAGCAAAAAAAAAAAAAAAGCAAAAGAAGATTATGATTTCTTTCCATAAAACTTCAAAATAAATCCTCTCAGGAAATAAAAGATAATGGTTGTAGACTGCCCTTTCTCCAGAAGCAGTATTGGTGAGTCATCAAATCCTGGGTATTCTTTTTCACCAAGAATGAACACCTCTAAATTTGGAGTGAAATGAACTAAGCAACTATCCTTTCCTTTTCTGACAAGAGGAGGGGAGAGAGTGAGCAGTTGTCATTGAAATGGCTTAAGAGAGAGAGAGGAGGGGGCTCTAAGAATGGAGGGGGTGAGCTCTTTGAAGCCTGAGGGAATCTTTTCTGTGGAATGATATCTGATTCTGACAGCCTGCACTGAATCTTGGTATGGGGTCTTCAGTATAACCTCAGAAGTAAAGCAGAGTGTGTAAACTTTAACAGAAACTGCACAGAAACTCAGATGACCTCTCCTCTTGGCTTTATGTTCCCATCTCGGGATGGTAGATGAAGTAGAACGCTCAGCCCTCAAACCATTGCTCTGTAGAGAAAGCAAACAGGTCTCCAATAAGGTAGGTACAGAATTAGAATTAATTTATTATGTATCACAACCAATACGATGTTTGATTTTTTTTAAAGATTTTATTCATTTATTTGACAGGCAGAGATCACAAGCAAGCAGAGAGGCAGGCAGAGAGAGGAGGAAGCAGGCTCCCCGCCGAGCAGAGAGCCTGATGCGGAGCTCGATCCCAGGACCCAGAGATCATGACCTGAGCCGAAGGCAGAGGCTTTAACCCACTGAGCCACCCAGGTGCCCCTGATGTTTAGATTTTAAAAATAAACAATATAAGAACTACACGATATGTTACATAGGAAGAAAAAGAGGAAAAGATCATGTAAACCAAAGTAGGGTAATTACAAAATAAATTGAAAACGGGGAAAGGAAGGGTTGGGTATTTTCAATTATATGATATAGCATCTATAAGACCTTCTTGAAAACCTTGCTTAATGAAGAAATGAAAGGATTAATCAAAATAAAAAGTAAGTAATAGAAAAATTATGGTAAAACAATTAAATAAATGTATCCCATTTAAATATAGAACTAAATTGAGATCACTCTGGGAATTAGAAATACAGAACAAAGGCAAATACTATATATCCTGACAATAAAAAAGTACAGAAATAAAAAATATAGAAAGAAGGAAGTGGAAGTGAGAGACATAAGAGGACAGACAGCTAATTTCCTCCTTTTTATATTTATTTATTTATTTATTTATTTTTAATTTCCTTCTTCTTAAATGATAATGATATTGACTAAAACAAATAAATGGTTAAATATAAACCATATAAATATATAAATATGAAAAAAATAAAAATAAAAATGAATATATGGTTAAGCATAATGAATTCAGATCTCATTCTGTGTAGTTTTAACCTCAGAAGAATCTTGAACATAAAATAACTTGTGAGATAAGAAAGCATCTGAAGCCACCATTTAAGGGTGGCTTTAATTTCTTTATCTTCTGCTTTATTAAGTGTATTTTTAAATTAAAAATAGCACTTGTTTATTTGTTAAAAAAGAACAGTAGCACTTAGAATAGCTGTAATGCTATTTGATCCATCTCTGTTCTCTTATGGTAACAATGAGGGTCCTCTCACAGAAAAGGTGGTTATTTCTGGATAGTTGATTTTGGGGGTGATTTCCTATTTCTTTGTATTTTTTCTACTACTTATTTAATCTACAATAAGTATGATTACCATCTGCACACACACACACACACAATTCCAATTTACTAGTTAGATGTTAAATGTTTTAGCTTAAGCCGGGAGCCAGGCTAACGGACTTAAGTATGAGAAGACCTCTCCCTAGCAAGGAATATGGAGGATTTGTAAGTGCAAACTGTCCTCTGTCTTTCTTACTGATTCATGGAGCAAGAATCATAATGGGGAGTGGCTCCGTTTTGCTGCTTTTGAGACAAAGGAAACACTCCCATTGAATATAGGCATCACACCGAAGATACAACAAATGGGTTCAGGGTCCAGTTAGTTATTCATCTCTCTTGGTATAGTACATCAAGAACTGGAAACACGGAGGCAAGAGCTCCCCTAGTTGACAAGGAGCGCTGACCTATATTGACTAAGTGGGAAAATGGTGAGAAACACTTTGCATAGACAAGATCCCAAAGAAATGCTTCAAAAAAGGCCTAGTTCGGGGACTTTTCAATTACTCCATTCAAGAAGGGTGGCAAAGTAGACATTTCAACTTAAGTCTGCAGAAATACACACACACACACACACACACACACAAATACACATATATACATACATGTTCAGGAATATAGAACTTGATAGGGGAAGAATGTAACATGTTAGCCCTGGACAGAAATGCCACGAAATCCCATGTAATTGGGTTTCTATAAAATTCTATATAAGCTACAGAGACAATTCTTTCCACATCCCAGACATCAAAAACTTCCTGTATGCCAAGATGATGGAATCTCTTTCTCAGCCTTCTTTACGAAACTTCAGGCCCGTTATACATTCAATTTTTATCACTATTCTATTGCAAATTATGTAAGAGAAATCAAACATATCTGGTCACAACTTGTTCTTTCTTTTCATTCACTCAACACCTTGTCTCTTGAATATTCACGAGGCTCCAGGCATGATGGTAGAGGCTGGAAATCCACGGATACATACAATAGATCTCAACATTCAGGAAGTTCAGGTTTAAAGGAGAAGATGAAAGAAAAATGAGTACGATGCAAACATGATGACAGATAACAGGCTATAAGACCCCAAATTGGCTCATCTTATCTAGGTGTGGGTTGTGGGGTCAGCACTGGCCTTGGAAACTGCCTCCATGGTTACATCTCTCCCACCAAGTACTCCTGCAGTGGGTACTTTCTCATCTGTGAAAGGCTACTAATTATACTAGTGCTTACCCCAAGGGAGGGTGTAAATATCAAACGCGAGGAGAGATGAAAGCAGGTCGAGCACGGCATCAATGTCAATCATGTTCCTTAGGTCTGGAGGACGGTGGAGTGTGACTTCTATTCGAACACTACAAAGACTGAGCATGTAAGGAGAAGACGAAGGCTTTGGAACTTTGTCAGATAGAGAGCTATACATTTCAGTCGAATTCAGTATTTATATCGCTTCTAGCATCTCTCAGCTTCCAATCCGGCCTGGATTTCATTCCAACCATTTACTAGCCTTGGACAAGTTATTTATCTTCTCTTTCAATTTCCTGTTGGGTAACATGGGAGAATCAAAGGTACCTCAAGGGGATGTTGTGAGCATCATCGGAAGGAGGGAATGGGAAACCTCACGGAGCGATGCTTTCACACGCAAAGTTTTAACAGAGAGAGTCCTTCAGCGAGAACCTAGGGGCCAGGGACCGAGCAGGGGAAGGGGAAGGCAGCCCTGGAGCAGCACGCGCGCGCGGAACAGATGCGTCTCCTCTCTCCCGGCGGGGAGGCGGTGTCGCGGGAGGAACCGGCCTCTGGCCCCAGTAGGGGGCGCCGACGCGCCGCACTGCAGCATCCTGGCGGCGGAGCGGCGGCCCCGGCCGGGCTGAGCTCGCGTCCTGCCGCAGTCCCTCCGCCGCTCGTCCTGGCGAGCGTGAGTGCGGAGACCCCCGTACCGGTCGGTCGGTCTTCGCAGCTGCTGCGGCGGCTCCCACGCGCGATCGCGGACCCGCGCCTCGGAAACGCAAGCCGCAGACTGGGCGGCGCGGCGTGGGAGGGCTCCGCGGTCCCGGGAGACCGATCCTGAACTTGCAGGGGACCGCGGCTCTCCGGGGCCTGGAGAGTGTGAACAGGTGAGTGTCACGCACGTGCCCAGGTGGCTCTTTCGGGACGACTTTCTGCAGACCCTTGAGACCCCCTGAACGCTTGGCCTCTGGGTCGGTTCTCCTGGTCCCCGCGTCTTCCCAGGGCGGCTTCGGGGTTCGCTGGGAGGGGATATGAGCGCGGAGCGCAGGGCTTGACAGCGCCCTCGGAGCTGAGACTGAGAATGCCCTTTTTGACTTAGGCTGCGTTTCTCTCCAGGTTGAGAGCAAGTGACCTGCAGTCCACGATGGGCCTGTTGATCATTCTAGGATACCTGTTGCTTTTGGAGCTAAGCTATCACCAGGGTTCTTGCACGATTAACCTTGTCGCTGTGGGTGCTGCGTTGCAAGATGAGGGAGCATTCCCGGTAGCCAGAAGAGGAGAACTTGATTTCGGAGCTAGGCAAGAGGCTCTCATTCCCATGGCCAGACTAGATGCTTTGCTTGCCTGAACGGCTGTGCTTTATTTTGATGATAAATACAGAAGTTAGAAAAACTGTTACCTTATAAAGATGCTTGCTTTTTTTTACCCCCCAAAGAGGAAATGGAAAGCAGGAATTTTGAAGTATAGTATTGGGAATTATGAATGAAATCTTTCTTTCAATAAATGTAAAAAAAAAAAATTAGGTTATTGGTGACTTAAATGTCACAGGTCTAACAGATCATAAGCTCCTGGAAGGTAGCCACTTTTGTCTGTGCTTAGCACAATTGTGGAATAATCAATGAATATATTAGTAATAAAATAGTATGGAGGCCAGCTCCTTTTCTTCTTCTTTCTAAGCTTTCTTTTAGTTCCTTTATGTTTGGGGGCGGGGGAATCACTATGCCTTAAATCTCTTAAATATCTATGTGTGATTTTAGCTTTAGGGGTGATACAAGCTCAGAACTTTTTGTCTTAGTAAAGCACTGTCCACATAATAAGTAAATGGCAACTTCTAGACCCAGCCAGAATATTTCTGTACAATAATATTAAAGCAAATGTTTTTAGGTCCATGTTATGGAAGGTCTTGGATTATAAATTATTTTTAACATCAGAAATTGGCAAAAGGTCACTCATTACAATTTACACATTTATCTTTGTTTTATATCTTTGTCAAATGTAACATCACATTTTATATGTGAAAAACAAACTGTTGAAAGACGCATGTCAGTTTGTGTCTTCCTTTAAGTGATTTTTCTAAGCATAAGGTTGACAATAAGCAGCTATACCTTCATAAGTGAAAAAATTGCCCTACACAATTTCTCTTTCTTATGTGAAATTCCTATACCTCCATTTGGGAGTTAATGAAATATTTGACTTAACAAATGTTTTTTAAAAATCACATCTGATGACTACTTTCAGGAACTATAAATAAGATAGATAATTACTTAGGTTTTATGTGCATGGGAATGAACACTTTTGCATGAAATAACAAACTGTTGTTTATACAAGCTCCAGACCCTTGCATGGTTCTATGTTTCAAAGAAATGCTTGTCATTTTTATTTAGAATTTATGTAGTTATATATCTCCATATATTATGCTTTTGTGATGTTCTGAAATGAAGCACGGAACTATAAACATAGGGCCTTTCCACAGTGAATACATATAAAATGACAAATAAGGAAATTCTTTTATCTTGAGCCAAAAGTATGGGCCTGGACAAATTGCAGATGTTAAAGCTTCTGGTTTTCCAACTATAAATGATTACAGAGAGATCTTGTTGTTGTTGTTGTTATTGGGGGTGAGGTAAACAATAGCGAATGTCAGTGTTGACCTTTTTATCCTTCAGAGGAAGTTCTCACCCTTTGGAAATCAGCAAGTACAAAATTCGTTAGGTACAAGTTGATGGCTAAGATGCCTAATGAAGAAAACAATTAAATGTTCACGTCTTTGTAGAAATCATTTTTCAGCAGGATTTTTACTTTTTTCTTTCTGTTGAGAAGCTCCTTTGAAAAGTTGTAGATGACAAAACATTGGCAGGAGCCGTTTACACATTTAGATAACAGATTCGTGTTGTAAAAATATCTTTGCTGACTGAAAAAAAAAAGGATGAAATATATGAATCACTGATGTGATTAAGTTTAACAAGGATGAGAGTCAAGTCTTATATATAGGTTTCAAACACTGACTACAGAAGTTCAGAACGAGGGAGTCTGCAGTTCCTGTGAGAGTTGTGAGTCTTGCTGTGAGTACTTATACAGCCACAATGCCAGCTAAACAAAGAATAGGGAGAATCTCGGTGAACCTTGGTAGGTCAGTTTGTCAGGCCCTATCTCAAGGAGTGAATGCAGTGGACGCCATGTTTTTAGTGATTAAGAGGCGAGTGCCAGAAAAGAGGGCTCTAGGTGGTGAAGAGAGAAGGCGAGAGTCAAGAACAAACCAAGACAAAACAAAACCGTACAGCTCATGAGGAACAAGGGAAGATGCCAGGTCTCATTTTCTTAGGAAGTAGTAGCCTAGGATGGGGCCAAGGGTCCTAATAACTGTTAGGCTACTTGAAAGCTTCTGGCTGAATGTAAACAAAAAGTTGAAGTAATGTCACCAGCGCTGACCTCAGGTAATCTGAAAGTGGCCAATCAGACACTTGTCTGATCTCAAGGAAGGATTCTGGCCATGGCTGGAGGATTCCTTTGGTTAACCCAAGGCTGTTCCCAGCTTTACGTATTCATGGTACTAAGAACCTAGGTGTCATTCCTAAAGCACTGCCCCTATATCACATACGATGTAAGATCGTATGCAATGTCATTTTCTAAGTGTTAGAGCAGTGTTGAGTGTTCAGGTTGTCATAGCAAAGGAATCCGAAGTTGAGTCATGGCATTTATCTTTTGTATACCAGAGGTGTTGTGCCCAGAAAAATATAAGGAGATAAAGTAGATATTGTATATCAATTCCTGGAACATGGATGTCTGTCAGATGTCTCAATCATGGGATCTAGTGTGAACTGAGCTAAAATTTAACCTTGAAGTGCAAATCCAATCATTACAGTAGGATGGATGAAGACGAATGTATATTATTCAGCCCTCAGGAAAAGAAAGACTTCTAAATGTGACTTTCCCCATCCCATGTGTTGCGTATTGGGTAGGTATAGACACGTGGTAAATACACATATTCACACACTTCAACTATTTGTTATCTATTAGTGATCCAAAGACAATGCCTTCATAAAAAACACCTTAGGCAATGCTGTTGGGTATGAAAATGCATATGTTTTAGAACCAAAGAGATCTAAGTTCAGGCCATGGATCTATCACTTATCAGTTGACTAGTTTGCAATAAATGACTATAACCCTTTCACGGGATTGCCGTGGAGGAAGATGATGATAAAGTGAGTGGTGGCTGGCAGGGAGAAGGTGCTTCATAAATATGAATTCCTTTCTCCAGTCACTTAGGAATTCCCAAATCTCTTTGGTTGCAGGACTGCAGATTTACAATGATATGGTGAATCCAAAGGCTGGAGCCAAAAAGATTTTCTCAGCTCCTCAGTGTGCACGACAGTGAATTATCTACCAACACCCAGCATGGCTAAGAGTGCAGAGGTCAAGCTGGCAATATTTGGGAGAGCAGGTGTGGGCAAATCAGGTAAGTTTTTTTGTTGTAGTTGTAGGGTGTGTGTGTGTGTGTGTGTGTTTCTTTGATACTGCCTCCTAGAATTAGACAGAAGGGTAGTTGGCATTTCTCGTAGTGTCATGTGTTGCTCTTTTAGATGAAGTCTCTCTCTTTATCTAGAACTTTCCTTTTGCATAACCAGTTTTATTTATGTTTTTGCTTATTGATGATGACAGGTCTGCTGATAATACACAAGGCAATGGATATATCATAGGTTTTGGTATTCTGAGGAAGGGTATAAAACAAACCTCCAAAGAAATCAGATTGTGGAAACGAAAAAAGTATTTACATTTTCTCTTGTTCCTCTTTACAAGATGCCAAGGAGCCAATTTTATATCTCATTCATCTTGATATTTGCAGCACCCAGACCAATGTCACACATGTTTGGTGCTTTAAAAAAAAAATGCCTGTTGAATGAATATATCCTTTCAAGAAACAGAATTGCATTATTACCCAACACTTCTAAAATTGGGGGAAGGGGTTGGGGAAAAGGTAGAATGCATGAGCTCAAGCAAGACAGCTCTTGCCAGCACCTCTGGAGTGAATTTAAATGATTGTATTGTGGTATATACTAATTCAGAGACAATCTTTTTCATTCCTCACCTAAGAAAAGTCTTACATACCTTTAAGATTAAGGGGGAAAGGATGGATATGAAAATGTATCTAATCCAGTTTTGAAAAATGTATCTCAGACTTTATAACTAAAGAATAATGCTGAAGCTGATGTTGCTAAAATCTAAGGGCAACACGGCTTTTCAGACCACGTTGTCTCACTCTCTTCCTGGAGGAAAGAACCATAATTGACTTTGCACACATGGTTCATGGTTCTCAGGAAAGGACTCACACAGATATCTAGTAGGAGCACCTTTGTAGAGGGAAACCCATTTGGGTCATCCAATGTAATAGGTAATCCACATAATCTTAAATAAACACACATGAGTAGCTTTTAATTCTGTGACCAACCACTCTTTCCTAACTAGCTCTCTGGTTTAAGTTCAGCAGTAAATCTTCCCTATTCTAAGCCTCACTCTCTCTCTCTCTCTCTCTCTTTTTCTTTTCATTTTCTAAGAGTGCTCTTTTCTGCCATCACTCTTCCTTCTTATTGCTCATTCTTGCCTGTGGCAAAAACCAAGCAAAGAAAATAGATAGTTGGCAAGGGTTTAAACTTGCCAGGCTTCACAAGATTGAAGATAGTTGAACTCCTCCCCATCAATCTCCTCAGTGTTTCCCAATGGCGTGAGAACCTAATTTCCATAGCTGGTGGAAGGATCTGGAGAACGAGGAAACTTGTTCCAGTGAGTGGAGGATGAAGGGAAGGGCATGTGTGGGAGACTGTGCTGCCAACAATAGCTTGTCTGAGTCCTTCGTGAGTGGAGGGTCTAGGCCTGGGGCTCCCTGTTGATTACTCATTCATTCAAACCTTAACATAGGCAGTCAAAGAAGAGAATTTTTAGAACTTTGATCATTCACCAAAATAAACTCCACATGGTTGGAAAAGTTAAGCATAAAAATTAAAATTTGGTTGAAGAACTACCTAGTTGTATTATAGCCATCCCTTTCCCATCTCTACTGTTTCAGAGCAAGCTCTGTACACCCTCTTTTCAAGGTTCATCTCTCAGTCTGACCTCTACCCATTTCTTTCATCTTCCCTTATGTTGTTTTGATGACTGCTTCAATTATTCCTCTCATGCTCTACCAACTGTTTTCCCATAAGGATTTCTTTGACCACCGTATCATCTTTTTCTTTTTTCCAGGCTTGTGGAATGTGGGCTGACTTACTATCTTACTATCTTAAGTTCTATCTTACTATTTTACCTCTCATTCTCTTCCACTATAATCATGAGCCTGAAACTGCTTTTGCTCAGGTCACCACCGATCAATAACAAACAAATCTAATGCATATTTCCTAGTTCTGATCTTCTTAGGACTCCTTTTACCATTGAACACAACCACTCAGTCTTTCCTAAAATTCCTTCCCTCCCACGCTCTCATGACCTCATGAGCTTCTTGGCTTTCTTGCTACCTCTCCATTGCCCCTCACCAGCTGCCTTCATGGGGGCTCTTCATTGACCCGCCTCTCAAAACCCAGGGCTCTCAGGGTCCTACATACCCATCTCATGTCTTCTCACTCCATACATTCTCTCTAGGGACGATGCCCAGAGCTGAAGATATACTTACACACACAATCCAAATTCCGCTAACCCTGGTTTTATTTTATGTAAAATGCAAAAGTTGGACTTGTTCACTAAGGTCCTTTCTAACTGTAATGTCCTGTGATTCTTAATGCATGTTCTTTGGGCTGGCTTCTTTATCCACTTCACACACATGCTACCATTTGTATTTATTTTCATGTAGGTGAAAATGACAAGGATAGACAGCATGCCTTAAACAATTGCCAGTTTGTCTGTCGTTGATACAGTGTTTTCCTATTTCAACATTAGACTGTCTCCCTGAGAACTGGTAACCACACCTCACGTTAAAGGTAGTACCTGTTTGACTGTTGCATGGGAGACAATTCTGAGACCTTTTCTCATAGTTCTGTGAAAACAGCCACAGAGTCCTTCATATCCATCAACTTTGAAACCTGGCTATGGTTTCATATAGCAATGTTGAACTCATGTTTATTCTAATTCTTTATTAATATGGAAATATGATATCTCTGCCTAGTTATTACACCACATGCTTACTTTTCTGTCCTGTAGTCTGTAT
Source organism: Lontra canadensis (assembly GCF_010015895.1). NCBI lineage: Eukaryota > Metazoa > Chordata > Mammalia > Carnivora > Mustelidae > Lontra > Lontra canadensis. Next base: position 21,999,941 of record NW_022631003.1, on the reverse strand, counting down.
TAATCTTTTAAGTAATTTGTTTTTTTGTTTGTTTATTTGTTTTTAAGTCTGTAGAAAGTTATACCTGCTAGAATGTCACAGCAGCTCCTCATTTTCTCAAATGCCTCTCGACAGAAGATCATTCCTGGGGGAGGCAGCTTGAGATCTGGGAAAGTTAGAAACAGAGGGTCTCTGACTGCACTGTTTCAGAGGCCTCTAGGCTTACCTGTATGATCTACATTTCCCCACACTCACTACAAAAGTGGAACTGGGGATAAGCAAAACCCTGTTGTCCCCTTGCTAACAGAGAGCAGCGTAGTCTGGAGTTGAGAACAGGAGATCTGGGAGTGTCACTGTTAGGTTTGACGTCCAATTTTACAGTTTACTAGCTGCAGGAACATGGCAATTTTGGCAAGTTACCAAACTTCTCAAGTCCCTCAACTATAAAAAAGAATATAGGGGTACCTGTGTGGCTCAGTCAGTTAAGCCTCCAACTCTCAATTTCAGCTGAGGTCATGATCTCAGGATTGTGGGATTGAGCCCCCAATGGGCTTCATGGTCAGCACAGAATCTGCTTTTCCCTCTCCCTCTGCTTCACCCCCTACTTGCATGCTCATGCTCTCTCTCTCTCTCTCTCTCTCAAATAAATAAATAAATAGTCTTTTTTTTTTTTTTAAAGGGTATAATAGTGCCTATCTCTAAGAGATGTTGTTAGGATCGAATGAGCTATTAGATGGAAATCCTTTAGAACAGCACCTGGCACAAAGTAAGTGCTCCAGTGTTAGCTTATAATAATATAGATTTCTGAGGTATGCTCATTTTAATTAGTAAGTTTTCTAGTGAAAACATACAATAAAAGATACATTTACATTCAAGTGGACATTTGGGTTTTTATTACAACCAAAAAGCTTATAAGATAAAAATTCCATATTGCAACTCTGCATACCCTTAATGTATACACGTGTGCGTGCACACACACACACACACGCACACACACACACACACACACCCTCTCTATTTTTCTTTTGAAACCAAAGTCTGGGTAATGTCAATTACAGTTTGACTACTGGTGATCACAACAATACTTCTTGTGGCTCAAATCTTGGGAAAACAGCCAGAAATATGTTGGTGTGATCAATAAATTTTCACCCTTAAATTTGAAAGTTCTTTTGGTATGTGGTGGACAGCTTCTTAAGCCCAGGTAATAGACAAGCCCTCTATGTTTAAAACAGAATTTAACATTAACCAGAACTCTTTGGTTGACAGGTTAATCATAGAAGTGTCAGCACAGGCAGAATTTAATAATGTGTTATTTATAAAGGAACCCCGAAAGAACATGTGGTGTGTGTGTGTGTGTGTGTGTGTGTATGTGTGTGTGTGTGTGTGTGTGTGTCCATGTATATATGTATCAGTATTTACATGGTCTTTTGTGTTGGGAGGATACTTTCCCTTTCTGCCTAATGTTACCTTGAAGTTCTGTCTTCAAGGGACCTTGGTTGCTGGCTCAGAGTGGTGAGCACTTTGGGGGATGCTGCGACTGCAGAGCCTGTATCCCATCCCATCCCATCTTCTCTTGCCCAACAGGGTAAACATTTCCCTTCCTGGCTGAGGGTAGAGCACTAATAACATGGCATACGGGACATAGATTTCCTTCCTCGTGTTATGTCAGCCTATAATTTGACAGACTCCGAGTGATTAAAGCACCACCACCTGCAATAAAACCTAGAATGCACACCCAATTTATTTAAATGCTTCCTGGCTTCATATTATTCAAATCTGTAGTAAGTGTGGGAGGAGCTGAGAGAGAAACCACTGAAATTTTAAATTTAGTTTCTCAGTTGACATTCTCGTTTTAGAATTGAAATATTGTGTGCCATAGCTAAATATATTTCTTGAAAGGGCTAGTCTCAAAGTTAATTGAGTTAATGCTATCCTCTAAATCAGAAGCTGGTTCATGCACTCATCCATGAAGTCTTAAGCTCATAGATTCAGATTTCTGGGCTACAAATTGGGGGCTAAACACAAACAAACTTGTGATATATTTTTCCTAGGCACAAAGAGAAGTGATTCAATTTCCCCTTCTTTTCCTTGTTTCCTTGTTCTTGTTTGCTTTTCTCCCTCTCTCTCTCTCTCAACTATAAAAATGTTTGAAAGCTTTTTTCATTTTATTTTTTAGTAGGACAGGGACAATTCTGATTTTAGATATGACTTTTCCAGTAAGTACCCACTACTGCTTTAACATATATGCGTGCTTTATGGCTGGGGTATGTTCATGAGATTTCACATACGTGGAATGAAAACAGCAATAACAACAGTTCCTTGGGTAGGTCAGTTTCCTTATGCTACAGAACCAAACTTTGTATTTTATTGTATTTTAAAGATTTATTTATTTGAGAGAGAAAGAAAGAGCACCCACACATGAGGGAGGGAAAAAAGGAGAGGGAGAGAATCTCAAGCAGAATCCCCATTGACTGTGGAGCCCAATGTGGAGCTCGATCAGAGCTTGAGACCATGACCCGAGCTGAAACCAAGAGTTGGTCAGTCAACCAACTGAGCCATGCAGGTACCCCACAGCCTTCATATCTTAGAACTTTTTCTGTATATGTAGCTATATGCCAGTTCATTCCCTTCATAGAGACTTAATGGTGTAGCATGATGCTTTCTTGAACATTGTTTTCAAAGGACTTCTTTTTTTTTTTTTAAGATTTTATTTATTTATTTGACAGAGATCACAAGTGGGCAGAGGCAGGCGGGGGTTAGGGGGGAAGCAGGCTCCTCACTGACCAGAGAGCCCGATGTGGGGCTGAATCCCAGAACCCTGGGATCATGATCTGAGCCAAAGGCAGAGGGTTTAACCCACTGAGCCACCCAGGCGCCCCTCAAAGGACTTCTAAAAGAAGATGACAGAGATCTAGGTGATTTGGAGTGTGTAAGCATCTCATTATGATCATGTAATTATTTTGCATGCTTATCAACTTCACAAAATATATGCAAAATTTAATATTGCTCTGTCATATATCTATGTCTGATTATAAAAATGATACCCTCAGCCAGCTAGTGACTAAAATGGACTCATTGGGAAGATGTAGCAAACTGACCTGTGACTTCAGTAACCCGTAGGCTTCAGGTCCAGTTTGAAAACCACAAGTATAGGAAATGGCCTCAGCTGGGCATGTGACCACACACTGACAACAGTCCTGTACCACACTTTTTACCTACTTACATTCTCAATCAGCTCTTCAAGTTCTTGGTCATTCTTGTTTTAAAATTATGTAACCTGAATGGTAAATTTTCTTTCACAATTTGTCTGTGTAAGAAGAGGAACAGTTGGTGTTTCAGGTGGTTAAGAACTTTCACACCTCCTGAGTTGAAGTGTGTGTATATGTGTGTGTGTGTGCATTTCCTAGGTGGTTGTTGAATTTGAAGGATTACCAGAAATGAGGCCCATTGGTTCTTTGTATGCTTGGTGGTTAGAGGAATAACTGCTTTTTTTTAAAAGACTGGGCAAATGGGAGGAAGTTGGCATTGAGACAAGTTTGGATGCGGCTAGAAAACTAGCTCTTTTCCTGTCATAAAATGTAATGATATGGTTACCTGTGGCTTTCAAGCATATATACTTTCTTTTACCTGCAAAGATAGAAAAGCCAAAAGAGACAAACAGCCTAACTGAGTCAATTTTCATTTATTTCTTCCATGAGGAACAAAAGTGTATTTTCAAATTGGAGGTGTATGCTTATGGATATGTCAAAAAGCCATATCTCGGTGCAAGCTATAAGTCACACTGACTTTTATTGTATGCCCAGGAAGAAGAGCAAAGATGGAGAATGGTGAGGGCTCAGAAAAAGGAAAGAAAAAGAAAAAAAGAAAAAGGAAAGGAAAAATTAAAATCAAAGTCAGTTCATTGGTGGGTAGTTAAACATTCTGTAGGTTGGCAATGACCAATTCTTAGACTTTTCTTAAGGAAAATATAGTTAGGGAGGAAATAATACTAGAAAACACAACAAAACAAAACCAAAACTTGTTTTTCAAAGCCAAAACAAATCTCTCTGTCCCTGCTTCTTTCTACTGAAATATATTATTAAAATTGGAGTGTCCCTTATTTTTAATTTATGGCCAATTTATTCATTGAAATAGTTTCCTGTAGTTAATTGTCAGTCATCACTTGGTTCCATTTTGATCTCAACTTGTTTTCTTGGCAACTGACAAGGCCTAACTTTAAGGAAAAGGAGTGAAGAAAATTGTAAATCATCCATGTAATTCCCCTTTTTATTCCTGGTATTTCTCCAACTTATGGGTTTGGGGAAATCAGCCAAATTTTCAAAGTGGTACTGTCCTTGAAGCCAAAATTCCAGTGCAAACGCATCTCTGTTGCTACAGCTGCCTTTGAAAATTGATGTGGTTTCAGAAAAACAGCCATAATTTCTTCCATCCCATTAAAAATGAAAGCAGTTATGTTATAAAGGCAAAGCAGTCTGAAAAGGTAATTTCAGCATGGAGTAAGCAAATATGTAAAGTTCCTCTACGTACCTATGAGAGAGAGAGGTCATTACAGAGATCACCCAGCTTCTCGGTGCACAGCCAAGTCTAGGATCCTAGTTTATGACTCATGCAAGTTTGCTACTACATGTTTTCATTTTGTATCACCACATTCTTTTCCACATTATTTTGATCACCTTTTCTTAGGAAATGAGGTGCTCATTAGGATTTTAGGATATGAACCCTGTAAAACATGATGAGTTTTGTTTTTATGAGAAATTTCCAGTAATCAATAAAGAACAAATACATAATCAAGCCCCCTGGGACTCCTGGGTGTGTTGCCAATCAATATGGCTACGTATGAAATTCTCAGCAACCTGTATATGTAAGTTCCCCTGTAATGTCGTATTTCAGTTCTTTTTTTTTTAAGATTTTATTTATTTATTTGACAGACAGAGATCACAAGTAGGCAGAGAGGCAGGCAGAGAGAGAGGGGGAAGCAGGCTCCCCGCCGAGCAGGAAGCCCAATGTGGGGCTCCATCCCAAGACCCTGAGATCATGACTTGAGCTGAAGGTAGCGGCTTTAACCCACTGAGCCACCCAGGCGCCCCTGTCGTATTTCATTTCTTAACAGCATTGGATCAAGTGTAAGAAAACCAATGAATCATCTCCGCTGTAGAATAAATTTCTCATTGTTTTTTTTGTTTTTTAAAGATTTATTTATTTATTTGAGAGAAAGAGAGAGAGGGAGAGAGCACAGGAGTGGGAGAGGGAGAGAGAGAGAATCTCCACAGACTCTTCACTGAGCGCAGAGCCGGACATGGGGTTTGATCTCACAACCCTGAGATCATGATCTCACAACTCTAAGATCATGACCTAAGCTGAAACCAAGAGTTAGACGCTTAACCCACTGCACCATCCAGGCACCCCAAATTTCTCCTTGCTATCAAAAGAACATTTTACACTCTATCCTATCAATATGATCTAATTATTATATATTTTTTAAAGCACTCAACTCTACTAACTGGAAGGATTGGCGTTAAAACTTTAGTTTCATCCCATTCATTTCTATTTTCATTCATCTGTCAAATGACACACATTTGCTGGCTGGCTAGCTTGCTTCTTATTTATTTATATAGCAATACAGGTAGGATGGGCTTTGAAGGTACTTTGAACAATTACAAGTGTGATATGAATTTAGTCTTTCTATTATGATGCTCTTGTTATCAAAGTCCATGTAGTTCTTCCTCTATGTTCCTTAACATTTCTGTTTGGACAAGCAATATGGTGAATTTGCTAGCTATCCATTGTGGACGACCAGATGAACAGGCTCTGTCCACCAGGTGGCTGTTAGTCTTCCTCCACTGAGAACATAGCATTACAGACTATTCAGAGATGGCAGGTTTCTAAGCCTTGGGAGTTGTCCCTTTCAAATAGGTGAAATGAATAAATATTGAGTTGGTTTTTTTTAAGATTAGTGTGTAAGCTGTCTGGACAGGAGGAGAGTTTAGGAAAATAATTCACTCTTATGCATTATTGGAGAAGGAAGCATGACATGGAGAATTTTTTTTGATGATCAAGTCTTACCCTTATTAAAAAATTCAAGTGTAAGACATGAAAATATTTTTGATAGAAAGGTTTCTCAAACATTATTTAATATATGTATCTATGTATTTCCCTATGATCTTAAAATATGTTTTCATTCAATTATTATTTCAACAAGTATCTGTTGACCATCATGTTTGTGTTCTAGAGTAGTTGCCCATGTTACAGGACTCAAGTACATTCCAATAAGGGAGAATAGCAGATATTTCTACTCATCATTATGTTCCCAGACCCTCACAGAGTATTTCACACAGCCAGGATCCTCAATAAAACTATTACATTGAGTTAGACTCAGTGTGTTCTATACATGCTTTTTAATTTTATTAAAAGGCATATATTCTAATAGTCTCCTCATTATAACCAACATAGTTTCCTTGCCTACACTTGCATATCTCTAATGATAGGAACTTAGCATGACTGGACGTAGACCATTCTGTCCTTGGACTGTCAGTCATTGTTCCAGAGAAGCAGAACCAACAGGATGAGAACACACACACACACACACACACACACACACACACACACACAGAGTTTGTTTATTTATCTGTTTGTTTATTTATACTAGAAAGACTAAAATCTGTAGAGCAAGCTGGTAGGCCTGAAACTCGGGCAGAATTTTAATGTTGCAATCTTATGGCAGAATTTCTTTCACTCTGGAAACCTCGGTTTTTGCACCAAAGGCCTTCCAGTAATTGGATGAGGCCCACCCACATTATTAAAGCTAATCTCCTTTACTTAAAGTCAACTGACTGCACATGTTATCCACATCTACAGATTACCTGCACAGTTACTCCTACGGTAATGTTTGATTAAATAACTGGGCAATGCATTAGCCAGCCAAATTGGCACGTAAAACTATCACAACAGCTCTTCCTGTGTGTTACTCTACCTTTGGAACCAGAGGTGGTTCATTAGCTTCTGCTCGTTGCTTTTAAGTTTACCCTCAGAGTTACACAGGACATTTTAAATGTCTCTTCCTATGGTAGTCCTTAACACATTTAAGATAGGGAGCATGCATGGACCCATGCTGAATTTTCTCTTCCACTGTCTAGTTACTCATAGTTACTTCATTTTCCCTACAGAGAGTGTGATTTCTTGTCATGGCACCATCTTGGCTGTCTTATATGATCTGTGCGTTCTATGCATTGGGGAGCCTGGAAGTGAAAGCAGAAATTTCAGAGCAGATCAGAGCACAGCTGTAAATCTATGAATATACCCTGCTTTTGCTAAGAAATCCTGAGATCATTGTTGCTTTCCAGGGGACAATGGATGCAATGTTGGCTCATGGAGAGATTGCGAGTAAAGGTTTTTTTCATTGTTTTGTTTTGTTTTTTAATATATGCTGTTGTTATGTCAAATCTCCCCAAACCTATAGTTTGTAAATGCTTAATCCAGGTGTAGAAGTTTATTTTCATCCTCTTAAATACTGTTCTGTTAGATTCATCTATTCTTCTGGTCTATCCTGAGACGTTTGGATCTACTATATGTATCATCCTTCTCTATTTTCTGTCATCTAGAAGTCTGTTGGTTTTGGAACATTATGGGCCCTTGACACTCTTACTCAATCATAGAATTTTCCACTTTGGTATTATAAAGCTCATTGGAATGATTAAGAATCCCAGTGAGTTTTTTGGGTAATTTATAGCCAGTAAAGAAAAACAAAGGTCTTTGGCTCGAAGTGTGGGGACATTAATAGCATATCACATTACTTCTATGTTCATTAAATCAACTCTATTTAGATTTGCCTTAGAAAGAGTGAGCTGGGAGGACATTTTACAGTTATAATCCCTTGTTTAATATTTTATTTAACATTTCTTGTTTCTGTCTCACATTCTTACCTTAGGATTCAAGGTACATTGCTATATAAAGTACAGAACCATAATCAGCTTTTATTGGTCCAAGTATCTATTCCAAAAAAGTTGTTTTTCAGGGGCACCTGGGTGACTCAGTCATTTAAGCATCCAACTCTTTTATTTATCTATTTATTTATTTATTTATTTATTTATTTTTTAAGCATCCAACTCTTGATTTCAGCTCAGATCATGAACTCAGGGGTCTTGAGATCAAACCCCACAAGGGCTCCATGCTTAGTGGGGAGTCTGCTTGAGATTCTCTCCATCACCCTTTCCCTTTGCCAAACTCGAGGGTGAGCACACACTTTCCCTCTTTCAAATAAATAAATAAAAATAAATCTTTAAAAAAAGAATGTTGCTTTTCAGACACTCTTCCAGGATTTGTATGTACAATTCTGTACTAAAATGGCTGAATTTATGTAATTTGAAACTTGCTTCAAATCCCAGCTGAGTTTGGTAAGAGATTTTCTTCCGTGGGTTATACCAGTAGCTAGCACACTTTAGCCTACCTCAGAATCACCTGGAGGGTTTGTTCAAATACAGGTTTCAGGACACCATCCCCAGAGGCTCCAGTTCAGGAGGTCTGTAGTAGAGTCAGAGAATTTATATTTTTCACAAGGTCCCAGATGATGCTGATGCTGCTATTGTGGGGACCACATTTGGGGAATCACTGTGTTAAGTTTGCTAAGTACTCAATTTCCATTTGAAATAGGTGTTTTCAGCTTTGAGTCCACACAGAACTCTCCAGCTACCTGTCAGAAACTGTGAGGACCAACCACTGCCCTGAGTACTGGTGATACAGTGGTAAATAAAACAGATGGGCTTTCTGCCCTCATGAGGCTAACATCCAAGTGGGAATGGATTAATTGAGCCAGAAATACTCCATGGGGAAAAACAAATGTGAGGTTTCTCTGAAGTTCCTTACAATTAGAATTTTTTACTCCCATAGCATGGTAAGTTTTGTTAAAAAAAAAAAAAAAGCATATGCCTGAACTGTGATATGCTGAGCTTTGTTTTTGAGATGAGATGTTGGGCAATAGTAAGGGTTGGTTTAGTTACACTATAGAATTAAGTGTCTGGGAATTAAAAATATAGCCTAAAACCATGGTTCTGAACTTTCTACTGAGAGAAAGTAAACAGACCACGTAGTAGTTGAACCCATAACTGTGAACTTTTCATTGACACCAAGCTCTACTCCCTGTCAAGTTAAGGCAAATACAGAACCATATTAAAGTAAGGTAGTTTTCCTTTTGGAACAATGATTTGGAAAAATGATTTCAAATTGCTCTTTGACAGTGCCATTTATAAAACTTATGCAATGGTATGTAGAACTGTAGTATTGACAAAAGTTCATAAGTTTCCACTGTTTGGGGTAGAAAGATAACATCTTTTTCTCAGTGATGCATTTCCTGGTTTTTAAAAGTATTTCTAAAAGTTCTTTTTTGTTTTATGCCATTGGGCAGTAATTTAAGAGGTGAAGCCAAAATTTAAAAAAAAAAGATTGAAAAATTGTGAATATTTATTTATTTAAAACAGTTTGACTTTTTTGTGTATTATGAACCCCATAAATTAAAACTGAATCTAACAACTGAGCCAGCTCCCTAGTCATTTGGCAACATATGTTGAATTAGAGGTTTTAAAGGAAGACTCAACCACACATGATAGTATGAGTAATGGTTATCTGTTCCAATGTATGGGACATTTTTCCATTCAGATATTTTTTTTATCTTGAATTAATTTCTCTACCATGTTCCAAAAGAGGTGAAAACAGGAGCATAGCAACCATGCATTTGATTCCTTGAGGCTCAAAAATTGACGTGTGCTTTCTTATGTCTCCCACTCGTCAATTTACAAATGTTTATGAAATTCCTCCTATGTTCCCAACTCTTCCACTCTCACCATCCTCCCATCAATAATGTCAATATTTGTGGGGGAAGTCCAGAGAACCACATCATTGCCTTCATATTCAGGGACCTTGGTGTTTTGTTGGATATGTATGACTTACAATTAGAAATCAGTAAGAAATAGTCTGTGTTCCAGCAGGACGATTGACTTTTATGTTTTTTTTTAATCTTGAAATATTAAAAAAAAAACTGTCAGAGTTACAAAATGGTACAGAGAGTTCTTATGTACCCATCACCTAGTTCTTCCCTGTGATAACATTTCACAAAACCACAATGACTTATCAAAACCAGGAAATTAACATGGACACAATGCCAATTGCAGGGCATGGATACATCTAAGCCACAGATCTTAGAATGATTTTTTTTTTTTGGGGGGGGAGGAAAGACAATTGGGGAGGGATGAGAAAGGATGGAGCTCTTCATGCATTCTCAACAGGTGAATCTGATAAAGTACTTATTATCAAAAATTTATACATTCAGCTGTGTGCAATTTAGCAATTTAAATCACACATAAGATGTTCTAACAGTTTAGTTCAGGCCGTACATGCTAGAGGAATTGAGGAGAGGAAGAGAAATCAGTGAAAAATACTTTGGGGAGACCTTGAAAGAGGCAGCAACACTAGAATCCTGTAAGTTTGATGGGATTTTTATGGTGAGGAACAAAATGACTTCGTTCTCAGTTCTAATCTTTCAAAATTATGTTTTGCTCATACCAATCCACATATGTCATTGATGTTGGGAATTAGAAGGGGGGAAAGGACAAAAAAGTAAAAAAAGAAAGAGGAACTAAATAACAGGAAGGGAGAAGAGCTTTTGGAATTTTGCTGATCCAGTCCCAGGAAAGGTCCTTTTAAAGGTGCCCAGAGCTAGCTCAGCAGTCATCATTCCCTTCAGTGTAAGAGCACAGGCTTGGAGCCCAAGAGATCAAGAGATCATTTACTCATTGTGTGTTTGTGGGGGGTCATCTTTCTTACTTTTGGGAAGCCCCAGTTTCCTCTTCAGTAAAATGCAACATTTGATAATCATCATCTTATAGGGGGGCTGTTGTGCATCCAAACCAAAGGAGCTCTAATAATAATCAGCAATCATAATAACTACCTAATGCTTATAGCATAGATGATAAGCCAACCACTGTTATAGGACACGACACACATGAACCCAAATAATCATCACAGTTACCCATAAATTTAGCCCTATTACTGTCCCTCTTTTGCAGACAGGGAGCTTGAGGTCCCAAAGAGTAAGTAATTTGCTCAGGGCTATACAGGTAGTGACTGGATTCTGGCAGAGCTTAATTCAAACCTAGGCAGTTTGCCTTCACTGGCTGTCCTTTTATCCACCAAACTGAAAGTTTTTAACAAAATGCCAAGCACAATACTAGAAATACCCAATGAGTGTTTTCTTCCCCTCTAGCCCTTTGTCTTTTCCTTGTGACTTGGAAACACTCATTTGGATCAATCAGTATCTGTGAAAAGTACTTTACTTCACTTGATCCATTACTAGAGGAAAAGGAGCAACTGGAACAGAGAAGGCGGTGATTCCGTTACTACGAGATCTTAAGGCCTTATAGTACATTTTTATTCTGCTCCATTTTCATAGAATAGAAACATTTCTATTCCAAATTCTGTCTATGATTTCATGCTGAAGCCCCTTATTTGGCTTTTGAGGCCTAGTAGTATGTGAAGGAGGTGCTCGGGGAGGAAGTGGGAAATTATAAAGAAAGACAGAAGAGCCTAACATTGAATATGTGAAAAATGTGAAGTGCGTTAAATATCCTCAGTGGAAAGGGAGGATACATTAATAAATTGACCTGGAGGAGCCCCAAAAGCAAAACTCAGAAGCTTTTTAAAGACGTGAAAGTCCTAGCATGTCAACATTAAGGAAAATATATAGTCAAGTCAAAATTTTTAAATGATGTTATGTGTTAAAAATATTGGATTGCAGAGATTTCCTCCATTATTTATCACAATAGGAGAGGGTTGTTTTTCTTCACTGAAATACAAGATGTTCTTACGAACCAAATAGCTGAAAGAATCAGGCTCCTACACAGGGCAAAATGCCAAAAGGCTTCAAACATTTTGTGAGGGCAGATTGGGTAGGATTGGATCCCATCAGATAACTCAAGATCCTTTATCTGCTATGAATAATTCATGATTAATTATTGCTGGAGACTTCTAGGTCAATAAATATTGTTGAAGTCTATGATGCTTCTTGTAAATGCAGAGGACCACTATCATTTATTGTTGCCAATTATTTTTGATCCCATAATTGATTATTCAGAATTACATTGTGGTGGTGCTATTTTGGATGAATAATTGGCATGAACAGCTGTGATGTCAGAGTGGAAACTTTACATATAGTTTTTTTCAGGTCATTGTTTCAGATTCAGTAAAAAGGAGGTTTTGTTCAGTACGAACTAAGAAATCCCCAAACCAACCACCATGAGAAAACAGCTTTGGTAAATGTATTTTATTTAAGGTATCATGAAATAAGACTTCTAAAAACTATCTCTTGTTTATGCAACGTTGCATTGTCATAGTTAATAAGTAAACACGTCTGTCTTATTTGACTCCCTTTAGAATATTCACCAGAGTCTCCCAAATTCCTTTGTTTGGCTGCTCAGTCAAGTTTATAGTATACACTGTTGATGGGTTCATTTCTGACACATTGTGGTTTGAATGACCCAAAATTTACTGTAATTTTATGATCGTGAAAGGGATTTGTTTTATTGAAGAGCAAATGCAAAAATAAAGAAAGCAGTTTTCAGGAAATATTAAGTTTATTTTAATCTTGGAGTATTTTTCTAGAGAGATGTATCAATAAAGGTGGAAACAAAACTGAATTCTAAAGATACGGGGCTAGCCATTCAGTTAAATTAGATAATTTTCAAATCTCCACTCTTACTTGATGCATGTGCTATGTATGTGTATGTGTGTGTGTGTGTGTGTGTGTGTGTGTGTGTGTGTCTTGACTAAGAGTTTTACTCCAAAAACTCCAAACCAAAACCCACTATGAAGAGTAGTATTTCCTAGGTTTGAAACATTGGGAAAATTCTGAGATATGAATGGGCTAATATCTAGTCTCTGTTTAGTCTCATGTATAGCTTTTCCTTCTAGTCAAGAATATGGGAGTATAAGAAAAAAAATGTGACTGCCTCTACTCTGGGATAGAGGGCTGCAGACAGAATGGAGAGGCTGAAGTGGAATGCTGTAGATATATGAGGATATACATACACAAAAACAAAACCAAATGAAAAACCCACTCATGGTCTTTTTGAATGCCATCACCAAATGGAAACATTTGACAAAATGTGTTAACTCTAGAAAGACTATCAGTAGTGTTATTTTAAAACATTCACAGTGGGAAAAGACTACCATGTATTGCCACCCAGAGCCTCCTCCCCCAAAGCTGGTTTATATGAAGTAGTTAATGAGATTTGAGACTTTGGTGCTGGTGAGATCAATGGGAGCTTTGGGACCATGAATAAATATAATGGTCCATATAACCTAATCTCAAGAACCTGTCAGTATATTATCTTACATGGCAAACAGGATTTTGCAAATAAGATTGAGGTTATGAACCTTGACATCAGGAGGTTATTCTAGATTGTCCAGGTGAACCTAACTTAATCCCATGAGTCCTAAAAATTGAAGAACCCTCCCAGGCTGAAGTCAAAGGCTGAGGCTGGAGGGAGATGTGACTAAGAAGGAATGGTCACAGACATGTGATTGTGTTGGCTTTAAGGACAGAGAAAGGGGACCATGGGCTAAAAAAAAAAATGCGGGTGAATTCTGGGAGCTAGAGGAGTCAGGGAAATGGATTCTCCCCCACAGCCTCCAGAGAGGCCCCAATGATAGTCAGACCTCTCACCTAGAAAAGTATAAGGTGGTAAATTTATGTTGTTGAGCAGTAAATGCCTAATAATTTGGATTCTTACGCATGAAAACTGAGGCTCCTAGAAGCTTTGGCTACGTACAGTGAGAGACTGCTGAGAATTAGTATATTCTACCCAGCATAAGTTCTCTGAGTCTGTGTCTAGATTTGCCCCCTTACCCTGAAGTTCAAAATAGCCCGTGAAACCTCAGGAATGGAGTCCAAGTAAGACTTGGTGGAGATGACGAAAATCCTGAAGAATCACAACTAGTCCATTTCCAAGCTCAGGGCATCACAGAGAGTGATCATTTGAATGAAGCATGGCCTGGGTGGACTGGAGTCCTGCATCCCTCTTGGTAAAGAAGGTGCTGCCTTTGAGAACAGTACATGTAGGAGAGGAGGCTCTACCTACAGTAGTTCAAACCACGTGCGTATCTCAAGGGACGCATCCTCACCAAGGGAGAAGACAGTGGAAGAAAGAAAAGGGAGAGCAGAGAAAATAGAGCCAGAGGTTGTGGGCTGAAGAGAATGAAAGCATCGGCTTTGGGGTCCCAGGCCAAATAAAATCCTTGTGGACAAAGCAGCTTACGATTTTCAGGCATCTCGGTTATCTATGGGCCCTAGATAACCTGGGCTTTCTGAGGGCAGGCACCGAAGCAAAGCTCGTGGCAGAGGATAGAAATCGGTTGCCTGCTAACGGTTGCTCAGCCTCTGGGTCAGGCTAAATGGGGCCGAGTGTAAAGCAGCCTCTCCTTTCTCTCTGCACCGCCCTCCCCGCTGCTCACATCTGCTGAGGACAGTGTGCCTGGGTCCGGATGGTCAGGCATTTACACGGGGCGGGCTCACATTTCTAAGATGACTTAAATGAGCTTCAGGAGAACGTTCTGTTGTCTAGCTCTGAGGTCCCATAAACAGTAAGTAATGAAAATAGCTTACTTCTAGAGCACCAGGCGTTTGACAGAATACTTATAGCATCTCATTTAACGGCTCACCATTATACAGCAATTTCAGTCTTGTTATCATCTTTACCTTACTGATGAGTAAGACTCATCAGTAGACTCATCAGAGACTCTGAGAGGTTTAACAACCTGCCCAAAAGCAGAGATGGAGGGAATGGCAGAGCTGGGACTGAGTTCCTGGGAGCGCTGACTGCAAGTGCTACCCCTCTTCGGGTCTAGGCCCTGCTCGGACTGTTCTAGAATAGGTCAATGTCAGCAATCCAGCCGTACCAGTCAGAGAACGCAACTATCTCCCGATGGTTTTACATTTAACTCTTGGTGATTTATGAGATTCTCATTGGCCTCCAAAAGAGGCTACGTTTTATGATACCTTGCTAATAACTATAATAATTCTACAGCTCGTAGCCAGACTTCTTGGACCCAAATCCTGGCTGCACCACTTCCTGGCTGCAGAAAGCAGGCATTTTTGTGTGTCACAAGTGGGGCAGTGGCCCCAGCGGCCAGACTAGTGTTTGCCACACTGTAGTGCTCCATACATACTTGCAGAACAAAAAATGCCTTGATCGTCACTGTAAGTATTGCATAGACTAATTGATGAGCACGCTTAGAATGGTGCCTGGAGACTTGGTAATGCTCGGCAATGTTAGCAGTTCTTGTTCTGTGTGAGATTGAAGCCCTGGATCTTGTTTTAAGATTAGATCTTTTTCCCTTGCTCCTGGCCTTGCTTTCGCTTCTCTTCTTGTTCTCACCTTGGACTAGTCTGTTTCAGCGGCAACGATTAAGAAAGATGATGCAGTATTTATAAAATATAAAGCATACAATGAAAGCTGAAGATGACACTTTCCTCTCCAGTACAGTGATGTAGAAAGTCTCTTTCTTTGAATGAAGTACTGACAGCAGCTGGGGAATCATCTCTTCTGCAGGGCTTTAAAAATGATGTCTCAGCCTGGAGAGGCGGCACGGGTTGTGTTTTCAGTGTAAACAAAATAGTCACCAATCACCAAAAGCAGCTTCTTCACTCATGTGTTTCCTCGAGTTGAGTCAGCATGTTTTGGGTGCAGGGTCCGTAGTCTCGTAAGAAGAGGAGATCTGATTGACCTTTACACCAGGGTTTAAAATCCAAGTGCAGTCCCTCCTATGAAGCTTGTGCTTCAGTTTGCATCTGCTTGAGAAATACTTCCTCAGGGGAAAAGAATGATTAAAACAAGGTGTCATTTTCTAGCATGTCTCTGCCAGCCTTTGTAGCAAGCTGATCATGTCAATTTTCTTCATCCAAGAAACCAGGGTCCCCTCTTGAGGCAGAAGAGCTGTGCCTGGGTAGAACAAAACATTTTTCTCTTTTCCATTAATAAAGAAAAACTTGGCATCCACATCCTGTCCCAGGATGGCTGTTGTGCCCATCCATCTCTATGCCTGTGCTGCTCTCTAACTTGACTAAGATGGATCCTGTCCCACAACTGTTGACTGCAGAGGGCTCACTGATGTAAATTGTGGAGGACTAGGCAGCTTCCCAGATTTTAAATGTCTTGAAGGGAGGAGAGAAGTCCTTGGCTCATATCCCTCAGGTAGTCAAAGGTCACACTTGGAGGGTGTTGCCTTGGGTGAAGCATGCAGGCAACCCACTGAGCATGCTGGGTAGACAGCTGTGTCCCTTCCACATGCTTGTCCTTCCAGTTTATTCGAAGTATCTCAAGATACATAAAACACCAAACCATCTGACTAAGTGGCTCTCCATTGTAAGTTGTTCATACGTCCAACTGAAGTATGATTTGGTGACAGGAACCCAGGATGGTAAGTGAAGATGCAAGCCTTCTTGGGAGGAGAATGGCGTGTTAATAGTGTATTTATCATCTGTGATGCAACTTCTAGGTATCTGCTTGCCTCTGTTTGGTGCCATATGGCAGCCAACGCTGATTTCCTCCCACCTTCCTGAACTGATTTTCTTTTGACCCCCGTTCAATTTGAGACAAATAAATGCTGATAGATTTGGGTAATTAACTAAACCAACAGGTTAAAAAAAAAAACAAAACAGCCAAACTTGTTGTGCATTAAGAAAGTAAGTAGAGATTTTCCATGAGTGGTTTCAGAACCAGGAGACACAATCATCCCCAGAGCCGAGCAAAGGCCACCTACTTAGCAGGAAGAAAGAGTGGGCAGAAAAGACTGAGAGATTAATAATGACCTGTGTCTCATGATCCAACTCTTCCTTTCTTAATTAGGCACCCTTGGTGTTTGGGGCAGTGCCCCTTGTGTGTAAGGTGGAAAGGAGAGGTGAAGTGTTCTCATAGAATTTGTACCTCGATCCATCTCTACTGTGTTAGGCTAATCCTCAGCCATACTGGTCCTTACCCAGAGCCAGTCCTCTTGAAGGCAGTGTGGGAATCCCTGCCATCCTGCCACCATCTCTGGGTGGTCAATTAGAATCTATCAGCAGTTACTGGTTCATTAGCCACGACTATAATGATGTTCAGGAGGGCTTTACCCAAGTCACTTTGCAAGCATCAATTTAATATTCTCTGTCTTTCTGGGGAGTACATTCAACCTTTGGATATTACAAGACAAAAATGAAAATGCTTACGAAATAAAACAAAATCACTCTCAATTTCTGACGCATGTCGAAGGGCTGCACCTTTGACGTAAGTTACCCCATGCCATCTGACAACCCGGACATTGGTTTGCCGAAATGGGAGATATTGAGATGGATGTGGAAATTGTACCTGGAGAACCTGACACTACTAGTAAGATTTTATTTATGAATTTCATCAAGTTCTCAGTGGTCAGACCATCAACCCAGTACTGTGCAGCAACCAGAGGGTGAAGCATGGACATAGGAAGAGGTCCTGCTGTGGTCAACCAGATTGCTTTTAACCAATAAAGCAAAATAGAACTCCTTTCTTGGCAGCTGTAAACTGGACATCATGTTAAGCATTCCTGGAAGAGATGAGCTCCAGGCTTTTAAACAACACCAAGACTGTATATATAGTGCGTGAATCCGAGATAATGGAATGCTAGTAAAAGAGCGAAGCATTCCTAGTACAGATTTTACTGAATACCAACCTTTTTCAAGAACTCAGGCTTCCTCTTTTTTTCTTCTTAATTAAAAACATTCAGCCTAATAAAAGCTGTTTTCAAAAGCATAGGTTCTGAGGGGAGAACATATGTATTTTGAGACCTGAGAAGCAGCCCATACAAGAGAGAGTAGAGAAAGAGTGCTTCCAAAGATAAGTTTCCAGTGACTTCTAAATGATCCTTTACAATCATACTTTTAGATGGCTCTAGCCTTCGCTCCCTTAATAGCAGGCCTGGAATGTGCTGTTGAAGGAAGTCACTGTTTGTTGTTCAGAGTCCAGCCTGGGTCCTGTGAATGTGTGTCATGCGAGCAGAGATGTTCCACAGCTGCACTCTCTTTTTTACCCTAAAGCATATTATTTAGCATAATACCCCCCGCAAAGTTCTCAAAACAGGGAAATAATCTTAAATCCTTGCACAGAGTTTGTGAGTCATTGTTTTGATTATTCTTGTAAAGGTAATTACTTTTTTTTTTTTTTTTTCCTGCTGGCCAAGTGAAATCTCAAATTCAAATCCCTTTGGGGGGAGGGGTGGGAAAGTAGAGACTAAAAAGAAGCCGGGCGCTTTTCACTGATTCACTCCTTTTTGTAGTATAATAATAACCTGAATCCTTTGCCTCCCATTGAAATTTAGGAACATGAGAATGCATGTGGGGAAAATAATAGGCAAGGGTTCTAAGGCAGCTTTCTCTCATTTGCAGTGATATTTATAATTTCTCTTGCTTACAATATCTTTTCTGTCCAAACCAGACTCAGAGTTAACAAGCCAGATTATCAGAAATGTCTTCCAGCTCTAAATTCGGCACACTTTCTACTCTATTGTATTGCCCTATGTCCATTATTATGTCATGGGCCCTTACAGGTTTCTAAAAGGATCATAGTAAGGGGAAACAGAAGAGAGAACTCCAGTGCAGGGAGTGTGGGAATGGGTATAGCATTCAGACAGGCAGGTATAATTCTCTAATCAAAGGAACCAGGATTCCTTAGAGAAGTAGTCAGTTCCAGGTCTTGGACAGGCAAAGGAAAGATGGGCCTGGGATATTTTGTGGTGTCAGAAAGTAAGGAAATACTGACAAATAGAAGAGCTTGGAGGCATGTCTACCAACCTGTAAGGGCTCCCAGTGATGAGAGATGAAACAATTTGAGCAAAATAAATATGAACATAAATCCAATAATAGTATTGATTATAACTCAAGGGGAAAACATGGATATCCTTGAGTTTATACTGACAGAAACAAACAAGTGCCTAAATAAATAAAAGAGGAAGAAATGACAAGCCTTCCTAATAAAGCAATCCCAATTAGTGAAGAATGAACAAAGGAAATAGAACCCTTGAACACCATGGTAGGAATTGTTACAGTCAACCATGAATAGGTGTAGTGGGTAAAAGTTCAAGCAGAAACAAGGTATTTACATAATCTGAGTGTTTCACCCCTAAAATAAACATTAATTATAAAGAGAACAGTGGCACCTGGGTGGCTCAGTTGGTTGAACATCTGGCTCTTGGTTTTGGCTCAGGTCATGGTATAGGGGTTGTGGGATCAAGCCCCACAGCGGGACCTGCACTCAGCATGGAGTCAATTGAGTTTCTCTCCCTCTGCTCTTCCCCCTACTCATATTTGCACCACACTCTCTCTCTCTCTCAAATAAATAAATATTTAAAAAATTTGTAAAGGAAACAATAGTAACTGTATAGTGAAGAAACCTTGCAGATACCACCTTCACCAAGTCCTAAAGGTTAACATCACTGGGAAGAAGGCATAATGCCATCGTGATCTGATGCCCTCAGAAGGGCACTTCATCTCAGGGACATCCTTTCTAGTAGCTCTAGTAACCTCATATCTGATCGTGGATCCACATCAGACAAGCCCACATTGAAGGACATTCTACAAAAGAGCTGGCCAGTAATATTTAAAAGTGTCAAGGTCAAGGAAGACAAAGAAAGACTGAGGAACTGTCACAGATTCAAAGAGACTAAGGAGACATGACAATCCCATCCGTAGCAGGGGATCTTGAATTATATCCTGGAAGGGGACAATAATGGGACATTATTGAAAAAAACTAGTACAACCCAAATAAAACCTGTAGTTTAGTTAATGGTATCGTACCAATGTTTATTTCTTAGTTTTCATCATTGTGCTACGGTTACATAAGATATTAACATTACATGAATGTGGGTGAAGGGAATAGGGAACTCTCTGTACTATTACAACTCTTCTAAGTCTAAAATTATCTCAGCATTAAAAAGTCCTTGCGTACATGATGCCTAGATATCTCTCTATACTTTTCAATGCTAGAAAATAAATGTAAGGCATGTGAGATACTGGCAAGATAACTGCTCATCATAAAATGTGTCATTTGTTCATTCAACAACTACTCAGCAGGAACTAGGTCGAATCACTGTTCGTCTTAGGGATTTAGCAGTAAGAAACCAGGTACATTCTGAAATAGCAACAAGTGCTGTGAAAGGGAAATGGAAGTACATGGTTCTCTGGGGAAACAGAAGTAGCACTTAACATAGGCTTGGGGGATCCAAGATCATAGAACTAAAGATGAATACCAATTAGCAAGTCTGGATTGTCTGGGGAGAGAGGAGGCAGGAGGGGCATCGGGATATGTTTCAGGCAGAGGAAATAGCAGAGCAAGAATGGAGGCAAGAAAAAAGAGGACACTTTTGAAAAAGCAACAAACTTAGATAACTTCAATGGATCATGGAGTTCCAGGGGGGCTAAAAAGATTAAGGAGAAACCAGAGTATGCTAAGAAGTTTTGTTTTGTTTTGTTTTTAAAGATTTTATTTACTTATCTGACAGACAACTAGGCAGAGAGGCAGGCAGAGACAGAGAGAGGAGGAAGCAGGCTCCCCGCTGAGCAGAGAGCCCGCCGCAGGGCTCCATCCCAGGACCCTGGGATCATGACCTGAGCTGAAGGCAGAGATTTTAACCCACTGAGCCACCCAGGTGCCCCTATTAAGAAGTTTTTAACAAATATGTGAGGGCCAGCCAATACAGGGCTTTAGTTGGGGAGTGATGTTATCATATTTATATTTTAGAAAAATCACTCTGGCTTCCTGTGAAGAATAGATTATAGAGGGATGGGGCAGAGGCAAAGGTGCAGGAAGACCAACTGGGAAGCCATTCCATCAGTCCCAGCAAGGCATGGCAATGACCTTGACACATGGTGAGCTTTATGGAAAAGTGGACAGATTTGAGAGATTTCAGGGAGGTCTGATGAACAGAAGTGAATGTTTCTTTGTGTGATGGTAGTGAGGGAGAGGGAGCACCTACAGTTTAGAGTGTTCAGTTCCCCATCTAGAATCTGTCAGTCATGTCTTAGTCTACACATAGATCCACGCTATCATGTATGGTAGTGGCAACCTGCAATTCAAACATAATCGTCTGGAGATTTATGGTGATGCTTGTGTGGGTGTGACAGACACACCTGGAGAGCACCTCTAATGAGTCATGTCTCTTTTCCGGGAGTTTGGGCAGAAACCATAACTTGTTGCTAACCAATAGAAAATGGCAAAAGTGGGATATCACTTCTGTGATGAAGTTAACATTACGTACAACTCCGTCTCAGCCTACTGAAGTGAGAGACCCCTGGGTTGGCTCTGAAGGAGTAAGACATCATGTTGTGAGAGGGCTGCATGGCAAAGAATGATGGGTAAACTCTAGGAGCTGATGGTGGCCCCTGGCTGATAGCCAACAAAAACAACAAAAAAGAGCATCCATCCTACAAGTACCATGAACTGAATTCTGCCAGCAACCTGAAGAGGTGTGGAAGTGGACCTTGTCCAAGTCAAGCCTCTGATGAGACCACAATCCCAACAGATGCTGTAGTCTTTGTGAGACTTGCGACCCAAGAAACTATGAGATAATTAAGGGCGTTATGAGCCTCTAAATTTGTAGCAATTTGTTATGCAGTCACAGAAATGGAATCTATTTGCTCCGATGCCTTTGTCCTCTTTTGTATTTTCTATCTTTAAATCTGTCCATTATTAGCATCTTAAATCAAGGGTCACTCTTCTTGTTTTTATTCTGTCCTTAGGTTTTCAGGTATTTAAGCCAAATGCTCCAAATATCAAAAACTTTCTTTGGTTCTAGTATTGTAAGTGGGTTAATTTACAAACTAAGCAACACCTTACCACCTTTGGATCTCTCTAGAGTGATGATGTGTACATACCCCATTATCAATGGCATTGGTTTTCAGGTATTTGAACATCCCAAAGGTCTTCTCTCTGTTTAAACCCTGAGGACCCACCATAGACCCCCACTGGTTCCCTGTTCTCCTATGTCCCTTACTAAAGGCACTATGGACCAAAGGGGTGTTTGGGTTTTATTAAAGACATTATCATTAGCTTTAACTCTTATAGTTCTTTGAACCCCCTAATCTCATCCCTAACCTGGACTCTATGTAGTGTATCTTCAACTCCTCCCTGTCTTACTATTGCTAAGAAAATTAACATTTTAAGTTAATACCAAAAAATGGATAAGTTCTTATGAAAATAATATATTTGAGGATGCACACTGCCTAAGAAATTATAAAAATTTCTTGATGTCGAGCTTCCTGGTTCATATCCTTACTGAAATTCATGATGACTAGAAGGTTTAGCTTTCTGCCTTTCCCATGAACTTCTGACAAAGGAATTCACCAAGCTCTCCACTTCTTAGTTCTCATTTTTGGTGCAGGTCTTGCAAATTCCCCCAGAAGCTCCTTCTTCCTGAAATTTTAGCTTTAGAACCATTTATTTAACCAATGTTTATTTACCACCTACTGGATGCCAGCCACAGTCCAAGCTCTGGAAATACAGCAATGAGCAATATAGTTAAAAACAATGGAACTTACATTCTAAAGAGGAAGAGATTAATAAGAAAACAAATATTTACAATGGAAATTATGTCAAATGATGATGGCTGTAGTGGAAAAAAATAAAGATGGGACTAGAAATAGAGTTTTGAGCATTAGAATCTTAAAGAGTGATCAAAGAAGATTTCAATGAGATGTCATTTAAGCAAATATCTGTAGAAAGTAAGGGAGTGAGGCTTGTGGTTGATTATCTGAATAAAGAGCATTCCAGACAAAAGGAACAAAAAGTGCAAAGGACTATGTATGCAAGGACACTGAGGAGGGAGGTCAATTTAGTTAGAGAGGAGAGGAGTGGAGTGGAGGAAAAGAAAGAGGTCAGAGAGATTCTTGAAGGTAGTGAAACCATATAGGTTCTTATAGGCCGATGTAACGACTTTGACTCTGACTACAATGAGATGGAAAGCCATTAGAATATTTTAAGCAGAGCAGTGATATGATGTGGTTTATATTTTAACAGTACTACTCTAATTTGTATGTTAAGAATACAATAGGGTGTGTGTGCATTTAGGGCAGAGAGATTTGAAACAAGGGTGAGACAGGGAAAGAGTTAGGTGGCTATTTCAATAATTTGGGTCGGACAGTGCAAATAGAGAACATTTCCATCATCACAAAAAGTTCTATTTGACTTACCAGGAAGAGGGACGATGTGAGAAACTAATGTCAAGGAAACAAATGCTCTCTCTCTCTCTCTCTCTTTACCCTGAGAAGACATGGTGGTCTGGGGTGTTCTCTTAACTCCTGCCAGTGGTAAGTGGAAAACTGTCCCTCCTTCTCTATAACATTTATTCCTCTCTAATGATTATCATTTTGGCTGGAAAAGCTCTGTTAAGGAAGAACAAGTAAAATCTTGCTATTCATTATACATGCTAAATACAATATTACATGCTAAATACAATTTTAATACGATACTGGTAAAAACACACATTATATGTATCCTTTATGTGTTACATACAATTATCTCATTTTTTAAAAGATTTTATTTATTTATTTGACAGAGAGAGAAAGAGAACACAAGCAGAGGGAGCAGCAGGCAGAGGGAGAGGGAGAAAGCAGGCTCCCTGCTGAGCAGTAAGCCCTACTCGATCCCAGGATCCTGGGATCATGACCTGAGCCAAAGGCAGCCGCTTAACCAACTGAGCCACCTACGGGGCCCTACAATTATCTAATTTTTATCTTCACACTGAGCATGTAAAATATATCTCCAGTACTTGGTAAAGCCAAAGTTTAGAGAAGATAAATTAGTGTAGGAATTAGTGTTGTGGTAAGAACGGGTCCCAAAGGACATTCCCTTTTCATCAATACACTGCCTCATTTCTGGGCATTTCTTCATGCATGATGATCAAAGAACAATAATAGATTAGAAATCTTTGTACATGTGTTTGTGTAACTTCCTTATTATATCTGTAGAAACACTGTGACCTTTTCTAACTGACAGTGCTTACCCAAGCTTGGATCTTTGAGCAGAGTGTGCTTTCTTGTCCTTTGACGAAAACCTATTCTATTAGAGAAAGAAAGATAAACATCTCCTCACCAAGGAGACATTAAAGCTGACCATGTGAGAAAAAGAAAATACTGGTTGGTGGAAGTACATGAATTTTGGATTGGGTGGGGGTGGGAGGCACAAGTTATGGTCTTGACTTTGCCACTGATTAGCCTTGTGACCTTGGACAAGTAAGTAATCCATCTTTCTGGATATCTAGTCCACATCCTTAAAATAAGACTACTGCTTGCCTAAGAACCCATTCTAGCTCTGGAACTCTATGACCCAGCTTGCCATCCTCTAATTTATGCTGGTGGGAAGAAATTTTCTAGGTCCTGGTGTCTTCTGGATCTGTTTATTTCCTGATAATGCAAAACAAAGCATGATGTAATCCTATAAAAGAATAATAAAGGCTTACTTCATTGTAGTCCTAAGACAATTAAAAACAGAAGGTCGCAGAGTATTTAGTTTTGCTATTTAAAATAGCCAAATGACCAAGAAGAAGCAGTAAATTTATTTGGCTTTAATTTGCATTTGTACCTGACATTGTCACACTTAAGAGCTAAAGGTGATAATAGTTGTCACTGACGTAATAGCCAACTAGCAATGGTGCTAAGACCCCAGACCTAAGGAACTTTCTGGCTGCCAGTCAAATCAAGTTTAAATTTTGTATTACTATGTTAATATTTAGCATTTGGTTGTTCTGAATATTGTTTTTACTCTCCATACACTGTAAGCCTTGTTCTCCAAAAAGAATTCTGTATTTTACTTGGGGTTCATCGTCGCCTTAATACTACTTGACCTGAACGCCTGTTCTACCACCTCTTAAAAGCTCAATGTTTGTAACATCTATTCTTCTGCCCTTCTCACCTTTTCAAAAATTATCTTGATCCTAACTCGTGGTTTAGCCTGGGGTAATGGAGAAGTTTTTATCCATGGTTAAGAGACTTGAATAGTGAGAGAGAAACTAGATAGTCTAATTATCTCTGTAGGAATCTTAATTGAAACCAAACTATCCCCTGTGTTAATTTTTCTTTAATAGGAAGAAAAAGGGGAAAACAAACTGAGCACCCAGGTCCTCCTCCATTTTCTGCTTAATAGCGGAGTTAACAAGAGGCTTTTCCTGGGTATTATTCATTCACTGGGATCATTTCGGCTGTCCCCAGGGCCATCGACTCTTCCCAGCTGCTCCATTAATCTCCGGGAAATCCCCAGTGCTGCAACTGTCACTGTATAATTAAATGCTTTGTTATTTTCTGCATGGTCCTGGACTTTGGCAGCTTATTTTCATTAATAGGAGGGCCTGTTCTTTGTCACTTGTCTCATATGTCTGTGAAGAAGTAGTCTCAAAGTGGGTTTTTTTTTTTTTTAATTTCTTCTCTCTCTCTCTTTTTTTCAAGTTTTATTTTAGAGAAAGAGTGAGTGTATGAGGGTGGGAGAGGACAGGCCGAGGGAGAGGGAGAGAGAGAATCTCAAGTCGGCTCCACGCTCAGTACAGAGCCCGATCCGATGGGGGGGATCGGGGGTGGGTGGGCTCAATCTCATGACCCTGAGATCATGACCTGAGTGGAAACCAAGTGTCGGACCCTCAACGAGTTGAGCCACCCACATGTTCCTTTTCTCCTTTTTCTGAATCAAGAAGCTCCCTCCTCTTTCTCCTTCTTTTTTTCCTTCTCTTCTTTTCTCCTCCTCCTCTCTCCTCTTTCATCTCTCTGACTCAAAACCAGATTCTCCCATATATCAGATGGATATCGACTATTTTTTAAAATTTCCTTCTGATGTCTTCTAACTCAGAAGAATATTAAATTTTAGAATTCAATTCAAAAGAATTGCTTTTCATTTTTTTAAAGATTTTATTTATTCATTTGACAGAGAGAGCACAAGCAGGGGAGCAAGAGAGGGGGAAGGAGGAACAGAATGCCTACGGAATGGAGAGTCCAATGTGGGGCTTGATCCTGGGACTCTGGGATCATGACCTGAGCCAAAGTCAGATGCTTAACTGACTAAGCCCCCAGGTGCTCCAACACGCAGTGCTTTTAAATGTTTTTTCCCACACAGGTTAAATCCTAGGCTTGAGCACACGGTCCAGCAAATACCCAGATGATATGGATTGCTATAAAAGCTGAATAGGGAAAAAAATAAAGAATTTAACTGTTTGGCATTGCCATCGTGGTAGTAATTTCTTAATTGTGATCATAAGGACCACACCTTGGCAATACAGGAAGGTATTGAAAAATCATTAGATTTCTCCAGATTCCAACCTCAGAATTTTCCCTTGATGCCCTCCCTATTAATACTGAAAATGGATGCCATTGCTTTCACATAGATTGAGAGGTTCTTGGCCCTAAACAAGATGTCTTACCCTAGCAGAAAGTAGTGTCATCTAAGAAGATCTCAAGCAGAATTAGGGGTTCTAAGAACAGGTGGTCACAGAACTGAATTGCAGGCTCCCTAAGGAGCTTCCTTACCCATGCTTTGCATCTCTTGTCCAGTCATTCTCAGCCTTCAATGCACATTAGAATTATGTGGGCAGGGGCACTTGGGTAGTGCAGTCAGTTGAGCATCTGACTCTTGGTTTTGACTCAGGTTGTGATCGCTGGGTCATGGGATGAAGGCTTGCGTCAGGCTCTGTGCTCAACACAGACTCTGCTTAAGACTCCCTCTCCCTCTGCCCCACTCCCCAAAACAAATAAAAATGAATCTTTAAAAAAAATTATGTGGGGGAGCTTTTAAAAATCTTGGTGTATAGGTCACACCCAAGCCCAACGTGAGAGGAAATTATTATGGGGGGAGATAATTAATTTAATAATCTAAAGAAGAAATAGATGATGAAATATAGCAAAAAGTTCTCATCTGAGGCCGTTATTACAGTTATGTATTTGGCATCTGCTTAGCTGTCCCACTTTTTCCTCAAAAGGGACAGTAGAGGGACACCTGGGTGGCTCAGTGGGTTAATCCTCTGCCTTCGGCTCAGGTCATGATCTCTGGGTCCGGGGATAGAGCCTTGCTCAACAGGGAGTCTGCTCCTCCTTCTCCCTCTGCCCATACCCCACTCGTGCTCTCTTTCTCTCTTTTCTCTCAAATAAATAAAATCTTCTTCTTCTTTTTTTTTTTTTTTAAAGGGATAATGGTCCAGGAGCAGATGATGCTTAGCTTCTGGAGTCTGACTAAGTAAGAACTGACCACAGCTATTAAAACCTGAAACAACACTCTTGGCCTCTCTAGGCCTCAACTGTCTTGTTTACACATGAGAATAATTGTGTCTCATGCATACGTGTGCCATGAAGTTTAAATAAGAAAATAGTTATAAGGCGTGTAGACAACGCACGACTCTTGCTAAGAACCAAATCAACCATTCAGGTGTTGTGTAGCGTGATGACTCTTTTCCACACCTCACTTTTGTTTTTCTGCTTCCTCTACTCCCACAAACTCACCATGTCTGGGGCAGTAGTCACAATGCTCTTCCACACACCCCTATTTTTATACAGGCTTTTCATTCTCACCACAAGAAGCTATCCCCCTGTGTTCGCTCAGCAAAGTAATATTTGTCCTTCAAGGATTAGCTCAGTTTCTACCTGTGAAGCATTCTTCACTTTACCTGATCAGACTGTCCTCCTGCACTTTGTACCCACCTTGACAAGGGGAAAGGTATGTTAATGGTTTGAAGCCTCATCTCTCTTCCCATTCAATCCTCCGTTTTTAAGCACACGAATGAAATCTTTGGTTCGTATCCCAGTGTCTAGAATAATA
The DNA here is from genome assembly GCF_010015895.1 of Lontra canadensis. Taxonomy (NCBI): domain Eukaryota; kingdom Metazoa; phylum Chordata; class Mammalia; order Carnivora; family Mustelidae; genus Lontra; species Lontra canadensis. The sequence continues at coordinate 21,972,126 of NW_022631003.1, read as the reverse complement.
CATGGAACAGAGTGGGTGTTTATAAATACTGTTTGAATGAATAAACAAATGTATCCTTTTAAAGTCTTTTTCACACACACACACACAGAAGGTTGGAATTGCCCAAAACCCTGTCAGGATTCAGAAAGGAGAGGAAGAGAGTGAGGAGAACTAGTCTTGCAAAGAAGGAGGTGACCTGGTAGACAGAGCAAAGAAGCATGAAAGATGAAAAGGGGATCTTCGAATACCATTAACTTCTCAAGGAAAAATGTTTTGATTGTATATTGAGAGTTCAAAATTAAATTCATTAAACTGAATTGAACTGTAGGCTTCCTGGGGAGCTTTCCTACATGTAGCTTCCCTTATATGGCTCTCCACCTGTAGGTGCATATTGGAATTATCTGGAGCTTTTAAAATCTTAGAAAGAAACCTTGGACCACATCCTAGCCCCAGGCACTAGCATTTTATAGTTTCCCTAGAGTTTTCACTGAAAAGCCAAAGTTGAGAGCCATTGCCCATCCCATAAAACTTAGGTCAGCTCTTTGTTCACAATGACATCTCAGAATCTGTTCTCTGGTTGTTATAACTGAGTTGTCACTCATGAGCCAACTCCCTCATCATAGCTGAGAAGGAAAGTGAATTTCAGTGTTTTCCAAATAATGAATTCATCAGCCCTTCAAGTCTCCAAAACAGACAGAAGCGACTAATTTGTAGCTTCAGGAAATGAGTCATTGTTATTACTATTTTGTTGTTGTTGTTTTATGTTCATCTTTACTGTCAAACTAATATATTACATTCTTGGAGCGGTAAGACAACTCCAAAGCTATTGTGACAGACGGAGAAAAATAGAGTAATAGCACCTCTGTTTCTGCCAGCTGACCATTCCGGTGTCCTCTCACCCTTCCCAAAGCGAACAGGAAATTCTCCACATAGACAGTGGCTATTCAGCATGTAACAGAAGCTAGAACGTTCCCCCAAGCTGTTGCTCTGAACTTCATTGTTGGTTTAAAGTGTAGAATCGCACAGCATCCTCTGGTAAAGGGAAGAATTCGTGAAGATCAAGATTTCTTTCACCCCTAAAAGCCCCCCCAAAAAAGTGTTTATTACACATTTGAAGGGGAAGGGCGAGAGGAGAGGAGGAGGAGGACTGTTTTAAACTCTGACTTGCCTTACCATCTTGGAAGTCAAGAAATACTGACTTCCCACCAAACTTCAGAGCCTCTGGTTTCGTGTTGAAACGTGTAATGCCAATGTTGCCGGTTGCTTTTGGAACACTTGCATGCCATGGAGAGAAACTGTTAAAAGCTCATCTTTCATCAGCATTCCTTGAGGGGGTGGAAAGGCTGTTCCTTATAGATTGGCACAGATGAATATCATTAAGCAGATTGCCTTCGCTGTGTTCAGAAGTGCATTATCATTATCATAGAAAAGGCAGTTTTGCTCTTTAATCTGCACAGATGTTTAATGTAGTAGCTTGTACCTTGTGTGCTTAAAACCCATGTATTGTAGGGGCGCCTGTGTGGCACAGTCCGTCGAGAATCCCACTGTTGGTTTCAGTTCAGGTTATGATTTCAGGGTCGTGGGATCGAGCCCCGCATCGGGCTCCATGCTGGGCATGGAGGCTGTTTGGGATTCTCTCTCCTTTCTCTTCTGCCTCTCCCTCTTGAGCTCTCTCTATCTCTCTAAAAATAAGTGTTTTTTTTTTTTTAAAAAACGCATATATTAAAAGATAGATGCATCTTTATTAGTTTTCTATTGTTGCATAACAAATTACTACAAATTTAATGACTTATCCCAGCTCTCAACTATTATCTCACAGTTTTCATGGGCCCGGAGGCAGACTGATTATAGGTGGATTCTCTGCTAACAGTCTCAGTTATGGTATCAGCCAGGTGCATCCTCATCTGAAGGCTTGACCAAGGAAAAACTTCCAAACTCATTTAAGATTTAACAGGATTCATTTTCTTGCTGACAGTCAGACAGCGACCTCCCTTGGTTCTGCAAGTGACCACAGTTCCTTGTCACATGACCTCCTCACAACATGACCACTTACTTCTTCAAAGCTAGCAAGTAAATCTCTCTCATTCCAGTCTGGGTAACAGAACAGAATCATGGGAGTGACCTCCCATCACCTTCGCCTTCTTCTATCGGTTAGAAATGAGTCACGGTTTCCACACTCAAGAAGAGGTGTGAAGGGAGGGGTTTACAGAAAATTGTGACTCATTGCTATGACCCCACTGGATGTGTTCACCACCATATTCTAAGCAGGCATTTTACTGAAGTTGTTAATGTACTAGAATCAACTTGGTAAAGATGGCGTAGTGTAGAGTAAAAGAAAGAACCCTGGGATTATGTGCTCTGCACTTGTGTAGCTACATGGCTTTAGACTACTTGCTTCAATTTTGAGACTCAGTTGTATTTTCTGTAAAATGGGAACAACTAACATCTCCCCTGTGAGTTGTAAATATAAAGTTACATATGTGTTTGAAAGTTCAGGTAAGCTGTTCAGTAAATCTTAATTTCCGTTGAAAGCAGTGATCAACAGAAATTATTTTAGTATGTCTATGTCCTTTAAACCCAGGATCAGGTCATTGAGATTCAAGATCTCTTAGTTTAACTCAACTTCTTGAATTTTAGTAACGAATCTGGAAACAGTACTTTATAACTTATTTTCCCTAGCCGGTATGAACTGCTCTGGCAAGATCAGGCTCCAGCTGAAACCTTCAGGACTAGATTATATAGAAGGAAAAATGATCAGACAAATAGGAATATCCTAATAATAACTTTAGACATTTCTCCCTTCCTATGAAAGAGATGAAAGAGCCCACATTTTTTTTGGAGAGATAATGAAGTTTCTAGAATCTCATTCCAGCCCATTCTATTCCTTTTTAGGGAATGTGTTTGAGGTTTGGGTTATCAAAGGACAGTTTTGGGAATATAGACTCGTATCTCAGAAACAAAGAAACTATAATGTGTTCTATATTCTAGTTGTTGAAACATCACAGAATTTAAGTTCAATTTATGTGTATTCTGGCAATTGTGGCAATAAACATAAGATCTAAATATTTTGGGAGGAATTAATATGTAAACAACTGTCAGGAAAAAGCAAAAAATTGTAGGCCTAATGCTTCCCTAAGAGATTGTCTTCTTACGAATGAAGTAAATGCTGGAGAATCACATGGAAGTTATCTGTGTAGTGTTTAATCTGTGTTTGACAAATTACCAGAGCTTCTTTGCTGTCACTTTCTATCAGCATGTTATATAAGGTGGAGAACGAAATTACATGGAAAACAGAATGTCCTTCCTTATGCTTACCCCCACTCCTTCTCGTGGTCTTTCAAGTCATGGCATCTAGGAGAGACTTTCTAAGCACCTCAGTTCATATTCCAAAAGAATTCCTAAGGGTTGGCCCTTTAAGAAGTAAGAATTACAGGAAAATCATACAGTCGCCCCGACACGAACTCAGTGATACGCATTTTCCACAATTCTTCTCAGACTGCTTTTATGACACACTGTCTGTCATTATGATTTGCTGTCATTGGATCCTCTTAAATTCATCAGTTCAAACACGCTCTGTTTCCACGTTTACAGCTTGTAATAATGATCTGGGTCTCTGTGAATTCCTGATAAATTAGGCCTGAATGATCACATAACTGGTATGGAGAAGGTTTTCTAGATTGAAAAAATTTCAAGCATTCTGGTTTACTGTATCTCCACTAAACTTAAAAAATAAGTTTATATTCTTTTTTAAAAAAGATTTTACTTATTGATTTATTTGAGAGAGAGAGAGCATGAGCGGTGGGGAGGGGCAGTGGGAGGAGCTGACTCTCCACTGAGCAGGGAGCTCAAAGCTGGGCTCCATCCCAGGACCCTGAGATCATGACCTGAGTTGAGCCAAAGGCAGAAGCTCAACAGACTGAGCTATCCAGGCGTCCTTATGTTCCTTTTTAAAAAGAATCAAGCCACTAGTTTAGGAAGAGCAAATGACACATATTTGAGAATACATAAGACCTGCTTCGTACAAAACTTTGTATATAAGAATACAAAGGAATGTCTTTCCCTTTTTTTCAGACTAGGCCCATTTGGATTAACTCCGTATCACTACCACGCTCAGGTATTATTCACATGATATAAACCATAAAATGTAGACATTTTTAAAAGCTGAGATTAAATGAATAGAGGGGCACCTGGGTGGCTCAGTGGGTTAAGCCTCTGCCTTTGGCTCAGGTCATGATCTCAGGGTCCTGGGATCGAGCCCCGCATCGGGCTTTCTGCTCAGCGGGAAGCCTGCTTCCTCTCTCTCTCTCTCTGCCTGCCTCTCTGCCTACTTGTGATCTCTCCCTGTGTTGAATAAATAAATAAAATCTTTAAGAAAAATAAATAAAATAAAATGAATAAAAACAGAGGTTGGAATATGTGCATCTTGCCTCCCTTTGGAGAGTACTGGTATGGATGAAAGATGAACCAAAAGGTGTTAACCTTCATGTTCTGACTCCTGAGTGTCATCGGATTTGACATGTGTGTCTTGCTTGCAGGATCTGGAGGGTGATATCAGGATAAAGTGGGTTTCCATAAATTCACATCACACATGTTACTTTTAGAAAAGTTACTTGGCTTCCTGCAAAGACTTGATAGGAAGACAGAGATATTAAGGGTTAGCTTACAGGCTCCCCATTACACTCTTAGAGAAGCTGGAGAAATACATAGTTCTGATGAAACTGGGCATTATTCCCAGCTGGGTTTGTGGTGGGCTGAAATGTGTGAGTTGAGGGTTAATCTGGATGAGCCTTTACTCTCCACACTATTCAATGGCTTGTGTAAGAGCCATGCTTTTTATGGATTCAGGATAAACTATAATAAAATGATTTCTCTAAAATAATACGTAAAAACCCATTATTTGAAGAGAAGAATATATCTTAATAGCTTTCTAATTTTTGGACATCCCAGAATGACAGATTATAAAATAAATATGCTGTGCATAAAAGTTTACATAACATCAAGGAAAGTATTCTTTCTGGGTCAGAAACTGCACATCTGAACTAGAAGTTTGGATCAAATATGATATTTTATGCCTTCATTGGCTTTCTTTCACTAAAAATTAAGATAGATGCCTGTATTTTTTGGCTGCCAGAAAGAAAGACTTTTATTTATTGGTATATATTTCAGGAATGTGATGCAAATTTTTGAGTTGCAAAAATGGTGTGGAATGAATATACCATTACACATTTAAATTTGTAAACAAGATTATTTTTATTTGGCATTTACTTTTTCAAATTCTTGACTGAGTTGATTAAGTCTACTTCATCACAGATTATTATGCTCTTCTGCAAGTCTGAAGGTTATATGTTAAAACTTAACTGATATCCTGACGAAAAGGCAGTTTCTAAACCTTTAAAGATGATATGATAATGTTATTATTCCATTGTGTATGATTACATAATATTATATATTCAGATTATTATCATTACATTCATTGAACTTCAGGTCCTCCATCCTATAACTCCCATCACTTTTTCATGATACTTGGGCAAGCATCTCCCATTAATACTTTCTTAATGAGATAATGTCTATAAAATATTTTGAGATCATCAGGAAGTGAAAGATCATTATTATTAAGTCAGAATATAGAGATGAACAGTCTATATCACTTGATGTAGGTGTCATCCTGGAATCAACACGTAGGAAAAAAGCGCATGTTTTACAATGTAGCAATTGGCTCATCTTTCCTAGAACTTATGTATCTTTAATGGCTATAGATGAAAAGAAGTAAGACATGTATTTTATGTGCTCTTATATCTTTGAGTCAATATTTGATTACTTTTAACCTCCAAAACTCTTACTAGCCATTGTGGTCCCATTCTGTTTAAGACGGGAGAGGAATTACTTGGTGTCCATGGATAGTTCTTTTTGCAAGAGGCCAGAAAACACTCCTCAAGTATAGTCTGCCAGTTATTTTATTCTTCTGAGATAAAATTGTCTCATCAACCATAATTTAATTCTTCAAAGTAAAAAAGAGAAGATGACTGACTTTCCAGATGACTCCTGCCAATCATCATAATGACATCCTTCCAGAACTTACTCGGAATAGCAAAGACATTCAGCCACACTTTTTGCAATGACCTTGCAGGGTGTTTTCCACCTGGCTGTGGGTGTGCCCAGGCTTCTCATTTTCTTCTCTGTTCTCCACTCTCTTCTCATTGATAGAAGCTTAGAGGGCTGCCCTAGTCGACTTCATAGTCATTTCCTTTCTTCCCCTGTGGGATGGAGAGCGGGTTCACCAGCCATAATAATAGAATCTAACACTTATCGAGCTCTCCCGATGTTTCAGGAATTGTTCTGGACATTTTACATATATTAATTAATTTCTTTTTGTATTACTTTCTTAACAACCCTATGAAAGAGGTAACTTTGCCTCTGCTTGCAGATGGGGAAATTGGGGAGAAGAGGCTAAGTCAGTGGCACAGCCAGGATTCGAAACCTAGTGGGCCTGGCTACCAACAGCTTACACTGTGTTCTGACAAAGGCTGAAATTGCTTACTCTTTAAGTCTGCAAAGCCCAGCTATTAGCTGTCTTGACGAATGGGGTATCTGTGAACACAAACCAGGAAACAAACCCCATGCAGCTTTTGAATTGGGATATGGAATTTCATAAAAGTATTCTAGCTTAGTACTTCACATATTGTTCGGATTATTAAGATTTTTCGGGACGAACAAGACTAGCTTCCTGGCTGTTGGGACTCGCTCAGGGCCTCCACTGTTCTGGGAGGGGTGAGGGCTTTATTTAGACTGCTCTGGACACGCTGGTTCTAAGTGAAACCAGTCTCAGATGCAGAAGGTGAACCAAAACCAGATTTCTAAAGCTATCGATGTCTGTGTTCAGTTTCTTCCCGGCTTAGAGATGTTTGCCAAGGAAACAAAAAATAAGTGGAAAAACTGAATGGTCTGGATGCAATCGAATTGTCGTTATTAATCATTTGTATATGTATTAGACGAATCGAGACTGAGAACATTTAAAGTATCTCCATAACTCATGGTCTGCTTAACAATGGGAAGCAACCTGGCTGTGTGGTCTTCTTTTCCTGTTGAGATAAAGAATACTAGAAAATTCTGCTTTCCACTCACAAAGTTGGGAGCCCCTGCTTCCATTCCTTAACACCTCAGAAGGGGAAACTTCATCCTCATGGAGTCAGGAGTGAGGCCTCTATCCTCTAAGTGAGGCTGATAGATCCCCTCAGAGAGTTCTTTATCAGTAGTGCAAGGAGTAGATGATGGTTTCCAAGTACCTCGTTTGTAGCAGAGAGGTGAGCTCCCCTTCATTCCTACTGACTTCAGCCCGTGTGACTCCAGTCTCAAAGCTCAAGCCTCGAGTTAGAGGGTGCTATGGATGATTTATTGGATTTGCCTCAAGGGTGTGGGATTTTATGTTAGAACATTCTTGGCCACGGTTTTCAGAGCTACTGCTTGCCGGGAAGCTTGGCTGTTGGGGCTGTGCAAAGGCCAGGCTCCTCCTCATGCCAGAGCCATAGCCAGTAGCTTTAGGCCTTTCCACCCAGGGCCCCAGTTCTCCTACCTCTGAGGCTAGGAAAAGAAGGAGTGGTTTGAAGAAGGGTCCTGGTGGATGAATGGCCCCAGGGCACTGGACCCCAGGACCTGGGAATGGGCCTTATGAGTTCATTTCACACTGGAAATAGGGCTACATCTTTATTTTTGATTTTATAAATTAAAAATTTGGGGATGCATGGGTGGCTCAGTCAGTTAAGTGTCTGTCTTCAGCTCAGGTCATGATCCCAGAGCCCTGGAATCGAGTCCCGCATCAGGCTCCCTGCTCAGCAGGAAGCCTGCTTTTCCCTCTCCCTCTGCCTGCCACTCACTTTGCTTGTGCTTTCTCTCTCTGTCAACTAAATAAATACATAAAATCTTTAAAAAGAACTTTATTAATTTCCTATGTCAGGCCTTTGCAGTAAAATTTCAAGGTCTCTATTGCTTATATAATAATAACCTTCTCTGTTTGAAAGGACTGTATTACATTCTATTTCTTGACTTACCAGCCAGAAAAAGTTCAACTCCTAGGTAAGGAATACTGTTATCCTAGCTTTCTTTCATTTTCTTCCACTGGAAACCTCCTGAGGTAGGATCCTGTATGTATGCATGTCATGTCTCTTCCTCCTTCTCAAAACTGCTAAACTCAGCCCACCTGCTTTTCATCACTGCTTTGGCCTGGCCACGGACCCTGATCTCTGTGTCCAAGCTTGTGAAGTGCCGTGCCACGTGCTTCATGCGAAGTCCAGACACCATCATTTGAAGCTCCCGCTGTGCGACCGGGAAGCCGCCATAAAGCATGACTATAATGGGAGCTGCCCACACTATCCCTCAGGGTCTCATTTTGCTTTCTCTTAATTGGTAATTTTCTCCATGAGAAGTAGTGAATCACCATGTTGTGGCTTTCGGGAACGGCAATTGGAATAAGAAACCGTACACATTTTCTCACGCATCTCTTAATGCCTTGATATTTTTGGATGTTACATGGCAGCGAGCAAATGTTTCCTAACAATTTTTTCTTTTTCTTTCTTTTTTTTTTTTTTTGGACAAAGATGCAATCCAAATATGGATGATAATGCATTTGGGGGAATAAACCAGATACTTCAGGAAATTTTGGTGGAAATTCAGAAAATCTGTATTTTTCATTGCAGCAGTACAGGGCGGGAGGTTGCTTTTGAGCAGGAAGAGAACTCTCATCCTCGTCTTGAATAGTGATTGATGGCAAAGACCTTAATGCAGTTCTATAGTTCCATTTAGATAGATAAAAGCAGTTTGAAGTCCTAGCTTTTAGCCTTTCTCCAAACTGCACTGGTTTTTGAGACTCTTTTATCTAAACTGCCTTTGAGATTGCAAAAGTTATGGCCGATCACGTAAGGAGAAAATCGCTTCTGTCTTTAGAAGCTTTTGTATTAATTAAAGGACAACAGAGGGGTTTAACTCGGTTCCAGGATTGCTAAGAAGTGTCTCCCCTCACCCACCCTCCCGACACACATTCCTACCACCCACTCTTCCTCACCCACCACCCCACATAAGGACACATTCTCTGTTGCTCTTCCCCTTCCCTTCCCTTCTTTCTTTTACTTCTACATTTCTGATGTCTAAAATTTTCATTTAACTGGGATACGGGGAAACAGTTGTGATTTAGGCAACATATCATCTAGAGAAAGTAATAAATTATAATTTCAACACAAACTCTTGGTAATTAATTTGGAAACTTTTACTGTAGGTACTCACTTCTTGAAACTGAGATAAGAGTTATAGCTGAGCTTTAACACAGCTGTAACTCCAGAAAACAGTTATATCCTGATAGGGGAGATCTCTTCAAGGAAGCATTTTTTTTTTTTTTCACATGTCTAATGGATGGTCCTTTTATGGACTCTCCATGTAAATTGAGAAACTTGTCCTGGATGAATGTCTTTGAGGTTTATAGGAGTCTGACTTTACTTTCAATCCAGTCATTTAATTTATGTTTATGATTTGGTTTGATTCTCACAACAGGTTTTATTACCTGTCTTTTACAGATGAGGAAATTGGGGCTCAAATATAATAAATAACTTGCATAAGGCCACACAGTTAGTAAGAGATGAATCTGGAACTCAAACGTAGGCCTCCATGAATCCAAAGTATATTCTCTCCCCAGATAAAAGAGTGTTCTATAAAATTAATGGAAAAAAAGCCTGATGGATATTGTCTGTGTGTCTTCCTTGATAGTATATTGATTACTCTTGCTACTTTAATTTTGCAGAATTTCGATGAAGTCCATTCATTAGGGCCAATATCCCAGAATTTGTATTTTTGCTAGGGACCCAGAGAAACATATAATAGTAAATATTGCAGAAATCCCAATGATGCCATTTCAAGTGGGGTGAGGGTAGCATGCTTCAATCAGAAGAATGAATGAATAAGAAGAAAATAGACGTTTCTAGACAGCTTCGAGATACGCTTGAAGTTATTTCATTATAGAGTCATGTTCTTCTTAACACATAGCCAAAATGAGACTAGCAGAATATTCCTCCATTATAGCACTTCTTTTTCCCCTTTCCTGCTCCACTTCAGCAATAAAAATATGAAATCTGTTCCTTCATTTATTCAGGGAAGGATTCAACCAATTTGGGAAAAAGGCTAGAGGGAGGTTTGGGGACTATAACATTGAAATGTCTAAGTTTATGCTTCCAACTCCATTGGTTTCATGTGCTCTGTGCTTCTGGTTAATGGCACAAGTAGTAAAGTGTAATTTCATGGTTATAAACAACACAAATAATTTAATAGATGATACATGTTGAAATGAAAGAGATGAAATCAGAGAGATCCCAATTTTAGTCTCTCATTTTGTCTCTTGCTTCTTCATTCCTCGTGTCCTTCATAGGCTCCATCTTTCAAAAGCTTTTTTTTTTTTTTTTTTTGTCTTTGCCCTGGACTTTTAGGTAAAATCTAGATCTTTATAAGATAGAAAGTTGAGGACAAATGTTCCTATAATATGACTGCTTAGGTGTCTTCAATTCTAAAACATACTGTGTTTGTGTGTATATGTGTGTGTGTTTTGCGGTTTTTTATGTTCAGACTTGAGGCCATTAAACTTATTAGAAAGAAATATACTTTGAGGTGTCCCATTAAGCAATGGTATGAATTTCAGGAGAAACTCATAAATAAGTCTGCTAAATTATAGAGGGAGAACTTTTCTGGGTGAGTTTTAAAGTTTTTAAGAAATTAGAAGTTATTATACCAAAAATATATTCTTAAACTTATTTGGAAATAAACGAAGGAATATGCATAACTGTGTATAATTTAGATATAGAAAAATTCAGGAAGGACATTTTCAAGAAAATCAATGATATTCATACATATGATAACATTTTAATAAGATGTCATAAAGGTTTAATGGCCAAATAAATTTGTTTACCCTTTTTGTATTCTTGTTTTTGTATTCTTGTATACCCTGTTTTGTATTCGTGTGTGGTTAGCTAGTGGTAACGAGTTCTTTTATTGAAAGGTCAACATTAGAAAGGTATTATAAAGTAATGTATTTCCCAGTAGAAGATTCCCTACACTATTCTAGTATTAAAATATATGTATATATACACATATATTATATATATATTTATGTATATGTATATATATTCTTATATATATACATATTATATATATATATATATCTTCACAAAATAAAATACCAAGTAAAAATTTCTGTGCTCTGGTGTTTTTAAATTCATGATTATCTTTGTAGTTATTAAAGATGGATGGAACTTTTTCTCTCCATTGATTCTTAAAGAATTTATAGGCATCATGGCAGGCAGTTGGAAAACTGTGTTTCAGCAGACTAGCCTTCTAGCCATTTTCAAATTCCAATGTACCCGAGTTTCTGAATTCCAATACAGAAAAACTAACCTATCTGCATCTATTTCACAATTTTCATTACCCAATCTTACTTATATGAATCTGTGTAGATTCACATACTCAAGCAGGTGTATACACTGATAAGCAACAGCAATATAAACATAATATTTATAACTGGGGAAATGAAAAAGTCCTATGTTCTGCAAAGGTCTGATTGGTGAAGGAATATGGTGTTTTGTTCTGGGTACTAATGGTAAGAAAAGCATAACTAAAATAGCAGGAATAGATAGGAGGGTCACTTAGGAGATTGAATATTTGATATAATGTGAGGAAATATGTATATGAAGAAGGAGCTGAAAAGAAATAGAAAAATTTATGTTTCTGCCACATGTCATAAATTCATGAATTTTGAGCTAAATATGTAGCCACCTAAATAAAATTGATGAAAATAGACCTGAAGAATCATGTATAATGTATGAAAAATTCTAATCAATTTTCCTTTCCCTTTAAGAATAAATAATGGGGGGCGCCTGGGTGGCTCAGTGGGTTAAGCCTCTGCCTTCGGCTCAGGTCCGGATCTCAGGGTCCTGGGATCGAGCCCCACTTTGGGCTCTCTGTTCATCAGGGAGCCTGCTTCTCTTCCTCTCTCTCTGCCTGCCTCTCTGTCTACTTGTGATCTCTGTCTGTCAAATAAATAATAATAAAAATCTTTTTTAAAAAAGAATAAATAATGATAGGAGACTTCTGGAATGGTACAATGAGGACCTCTGTAAATTTTCCTTTCCATAAAAACAATGAAAGTGACAGAATCACCAAAATCAACTTTTTAGATCATTGACAATTAACCAGTCCTGTAACAATCTAAAAAGAACTTATTCAGGGAAAACTGCTATACCTCACCAAGGACTATAGTGTTTGTAGCATTTTAACTTGATTTACTATTATCACTCTTTCCCCTCTGTAGTAGGGGAAACCAGCAGCCTCACAACCTGATAGCTGTGAAAAATGGCAGCCTTGCAGTCACTGGAGGGGCAGGCGGATCAGATTTGCAGCTCCACAAAAAGTTCCATCTGCAGAACATTGTCACTATTTGACTTATCTCACAGCTTCTGCAAAAGCCCATTCAAGGTGATGGTGTTATTTGATCTGACTCAGAACACCTGCTGGAGGAAAAGCCTATCTTTAGGGCATGTGTCAAAAAACATCAGCGGTGATTATTTAACATCACAGATAAATAAGAGCCTGGCCAGAAACTTAAAAGGAAGTTAAGGAAAATATGATGTCCATAGGGGGTTTTGAAAAGCTCTAGCATATTCCCGGGGACCCAGAAGGCTGCACTCATGCACAAAGCTGTATGCATGCTCAGGAAAGACCTGAGAAGTTTCCAGTCTCTCACCTCTGGCTGACCTTGAATCTTTGTGGAAGCAGAAAATAAAGTCTAAGACAGAGTTATAAACTGACTACCAGAGCACTGAAATCATGCCCTAAAACATATACACAGCCTGACTGCAAAGACTTCGTTTTTCAAGACATTTAAAGAAATCTCTGACCAAGCATTGGCTGATTAATAAGGTAACCAAACAGAGACTTTAGAAGTTACACACTACAAAGAAAATAAACTTTATAGGATTGGTCTAGAAAGTTACAAAACACACAGTACCACAACAACAAGAAGAAGTGAATAATAATAAAAACAATAAAAACTTGGTTGGGAGGGGATGGTCTAATTGCCAAAGTTTCCACATTCTATTACTTAGAACGTCCAATTTTTAAGAAAAAATTTTGAGACACACAAAAGAATAATAGAGTATCATTCATACACTGGAAAAGAAGCAGCTAATAGAAACTATCCCTGAGGGATCCGACTTACTAGATCAAGACTTTAAGTTAGTTTTTAAAAATATGTTCAAAAGAACTAAAGGAAAATAGCCCAAAAGAATTAAAGGAAAATATGACAATGAAAGTCACCAAATAGAGAATGTTGATAAAGAGATACAAATTATAAGTAAAGAACAAAATTAAAATTCTGGTTTTGAAGTTACAAGAACTAAAATTAAAAAGTCACTAGAAGGGCCCAATTGCAGATTTTATCTGGCCCAAAAAACAAAATAATAATAATTGGTGAACTTGAATATAGGGCAATTAAGATTATACAGTATGAAGAACAGAGAGGAAAAAGAAAGAAGAAAAAGAAACAGATTCATAGACCTCTGAGAACAATTAAGAATATCAATGTATGTATCATGGGAATCTCAGAATAGAAGAAAAAGTCAGGAAAATTATTTGAAGAGATAATGACCAAAAATTCCCAAAATTTGATTTAAAAAAAAACCATTAATCCACATATCCTCCAAAACTCAAAAACTCTGGTAAGATAAACACAAGAAGATCCATACCTACACATTAGCATAGTCAAACTTTCAAAAGACAGAGAATCTATAAAGATGCAGGAGAAGCATCCATCATATATAATGAATCCTCAGTAAGAGTGACAACAGACTTCTCTTCAAAAACAACAGAGACAAGAAGGCAGTAGGAAGATATGTCCAAAGTGCTTGAAAGACTCAACTGAGAATTCAATATCCAGCAAAACTATGCTTCAAAAATGGGAAATAAAAACAGAAACTTCTCAAAAAACAAAAAAATGAAAAAATTTGTCTCTAACGTATCTGTCTTACAAAACACAGTAAAGGAAATCTTACAGACAGAATTGAAAAGATGCAAGGGAGTACTTGACTCTGCATGACGGAATTAAAGAACATCAGTAAAGATAATCACATAGGTAAATATGAAAGGCAGTAGAAAAGTATTTTTTTAAATAAAAGGCATCCAGATTAGAAAAGAAGAAATAAAACAATCTTCATTGGTAGATGGCCTGATTATGTATATAGAAAATCCTAAATAATTCACAAAAATACCCATTAGAAATAAGAAGTTCATCAAGATTGGGGCTCCTGGGTGGCTCAGTCATTAGGCTTCTGCCTTTGGCTCAGGTCATGATCCCAGGGTCCTGGGATTGAGCCCAACATCAGACTCCCTGCTCAGTGGGAAGCCTGCTTCTTCCTTTCATACTCCCCTTGCTTGTGTTCCCTCTCTCTCTGTCAAATGAATAAATAAAATCTTTTAAAAAATGAGTTCATCAAGGCTTCAAGATAAAAAGTCAGTTTACAAAAATCTACTATGTTTTTATACATTAACAATTCTAAAATTAAACAAAACAATTACATTTACAATGACATAAAAAGAATAAAACTCTTAGGTATAAATTTCACAAAACAAGTGCCATACTTATGCATTGAAAACTGCAAAGCGTTGCTCATAGAAATTAAAGAACATGGGGCACCTGGGAGGCTCAGTGGGTTAAGCCTCTGCCTTTGGCTCAGGTCATGATCCCCAGTGCCTGGGATAGAGCCCCGCATCAGGCTCTCTGCTCAGCAGGGAGCCTGCTTCCCCCTCTCTCTCTGCCTGCCTCTCTGCCTACTTGTGATCTCTGTCAAATAAATAAATAAATAAGTAAAATCTTTAAAAAAAAAAAAAAGAAATTAAAGAACACTGAAGTTAGTGAAAAGACAGCTCATGTCCATGTATTGGAAGAATTTCTATTGCTTAGATGGCAAGATGGCTATACTCCACAAATTGTGCTATAGATTTGTTGCAATCCCCATTAAAATTTCATCTGGCCTTTTTGCCAACATTTATAAGCTGATCCTAAACTTATATGGAAATGTAGTCCAGAGTAGTCAAAGAATCTTAAAGAAGACCAGAGTTGGAGACCATAGTAGGAAGATAAATTTCAAAACTTACTACAAAGCTACAATAATCAAAACAGTATGCTACTGGCATAGTGTAATAGAATAATCAATATAATAGTATTCCAGAAGAATTAAATATTCTTTTAGTGTATAGTATATAGTATAGTCAATAGAATAGAATTAACAGCCCAACAATAAATCTATATGTATAGCTAAATGATTTTTACAGGAGTACCAAGACAATTCAGTGAAGAATGGATAAACAGCTTTTCTAACAAATGGTTCTGGGTCAACTGAATATCCACATGTAAAAGGATGAAGTGGAACTTGTACCTCACACCATATATAAAATCTAACTCAAATACATTATAGATCTAAATATAAAAGGCAAAACTCTAAACTCTTAGGAGAAGAACTAGGAGAAGATATTTGTGAATTTGGATTAAGCAATAGTTTCTTAAATATGAATGAAAACTTGTGACAAAAGAAAAAAATAGATAAATTGGACTTCATTGAAATTAAAAAGTTTCTGTGCCTTGAAGGACATTATCAAGAAAGTGAAAGAATAACTCATAGAATGGGAGAAAGTCCATTCAAATCAAATATCTGATAAGGGACTTGTATCCAGAATTTATAAAGAAACTTTATGTTAAATGACAAGTATATGAATAATCCAATTTAAAAAGTAGAGAAAAGGAAACCCTTGTGAACTGTTGGTAGCAACATAAATTGGTGTAGCCATATAGAAAACAAAATGGAAATTCCTTGAAAAATTAAAAATAGAACTATGAGCAATTCTACTTTTGGATATTTATCTAAAGAAAATGAAAACACTAATTCAAAAAGATATACACACCCCTGTGTTCATTGCAGCATTACTTACAGTAGCCAAGATATGGAAACAGCCTAAGTGTCCATGGATTGATGAATGGATACAGATGATGTGAGGTATAGATATATACCACATATGTATACATATGATGGAATATTACTCAGCCATAAAAAATAATGAAGTCTTGTCACTTGTAACAACATGGATGGACCTGGAGAGTATTATGCTAAGTGAAGTCAGTCAGACAGAGGAAGACAAATATCATCTGATTTCATTTATATGTAAAATCTAAAATACTGAACAAACAAACACAACAAAACAGAAACAGACTCACAGATAGAACAAACTGATGGTTGCCAGAAGCGAGGGACGTGACGGGATAGGTAAAATAGGTGAAAGACGTTCATAGTTAGAAACTTGCAGTTATGAAATAACTAAGTCACAGGGATGTAATGTACAGCATAGGGAATACAGTCAATAATATTGTAATAACTTTGTGTAGTGACGGATGGTAACTAGGCCTATCAAGGTGATCATTTCGTAACATAAAAATATCTAATCACAATCTTGTACACCTGAAAATAACATAATATTGTATGTCAATTACAAATCCATTTTGTTTGTTTGTTTGTTTGTTTGTTTATTTATTTATTTGACAGAGAAAGAGAGATCAGAAGTAGGCAGGGAGGCAGGCAGAGAGAGAGGGGGAAGTAGGCTTCCTGTTGAGCAGAGAGCCCGATGCAGGGCTCGATCTCAGAACCCTGGGATCATGACCTGAGCTGAAAGCAGAGGCTTAACCCACTGAGCCACCCAGGCGCCCCTACAAATCCATTTTTAAAGTGGACAAAAGATTTGAATAGACATATCTCCACAGAAGATATATATTGAACAATAAACACAGGGAGAGATGATCAATATCATTAACCATTAGGAAAATGCTAATGAAAATCACAAGATAGTATTTTTCACCTACTTGGGATGGCTATAATAAAAAACACAAACAGTGATTAATGTTGGCAAGGATGTGAGCAAACTGGGACCTTCAAACAAGTTGGTAGGAATGTAAATTGATGTAGCCCTTTTGGAAAAAAGTTGGCAGCTCCTCAAAATGTTAAATATAAAGTTACTCTGTGACCAAGCAATTCCCCTTGTAGCTATATGCCCAATAGAAAGAAAAGATAGGTCTACACTAAATCTGGTACCTTAATGTTTATAACAGCATTACTTACAATAGCCCCCAAAATGAAAACAACCCAAATGTTCATAAACCAATGAATGGATAAACAAAACAGTATATTCATATGATGGAATATTTTCAGTAATAAAAAGGAATGAGTAGTCACAATGCTATAAAATAGATAAATTTTGAAAACATCATTTTAATTGAAAAAAGCCAATCACAAGAGATCACATATTATATTATACCATTTATGTGAAATTTCCACAATAGGTGAATATACAGATACAGAAAGATTAAGGAATGGTTGCAGAGGGCTGGGATAGAAAGCAACCGCCAGTGGGTCTGGGGTTTCTTCTGGGTGATGAAAATGCTCTGAAATTAGATTATGTTGATGGTTGTAAACTCTGAACACACTAAAAACATCAAATTGTATCTGTTAAATTGATGAATGTTATTTTTTATCAGTTATATCTTTTTAATAGACCCATTTTTAAAAAGCTATAACATAGCTTAAAAAGAATAAACAAAAAGTAATAGGTCTAATACATCTTAAAATACCTTATTTCATGAAAACTAGAGGACTCCATATCATAATCTATTAATTGTTAGATAATTTTTATTACTAGGATGTGTAACTGATAACCTCTATTGTTTTAGATAGGTTGCACTCTTAGAGTGTGTTAATTTTTTCTTCCATGGAAATACATCACTTACAAAATACTCTTTTGTGTGACCTCAAGGAAACTGAATAATTTAATTTTATTGAAATTTCAAGGCCTTTTCTGGTTAACCTAAAACACATTTCAAAATAACTGTGTAGTGATATAAAATAAAAAGAAAGAATAATTGCCTTGTAGGTATTCCATTATTTACTTTGACTCAGCACTGCTGATCACATTCTTACTAAAGTGAGCTTGATTGTATTACTGCCCCACTCAGAAACCTTCAGTGTCTTTTCTCTTCCAAGCTTCTCTGCCAGCCACTCAGGATCTCCCACAGTTTAATTGCAATCCACAGGCCAGCTTTATGGGTTGCTCCTACATAAATGCTATAAATCAATCAAATTACTTGGTGTCTGAACTCACCTGGCAAGCATGCATGCATTCATTCATTCATTCATTTCACCAATCTTTAAAATATTTGTCCAATGACTACTGTGTATCATAAGTACTGTAAATTTAAGGTCTTTGCATGTAGGGAGAAATCAGAAGGCCACAAGGTACAGTAGAAATTAGTCAGTTAGTCAACTCAAACATACGTGGCTAGGTCAAACACCAGCTCCAGTCACCAGCTCTGATGATAGCCCCCTAACTAGGTGGGTACACATGTCTCAAAGCAAGCCAGGGAAATCACATCGTAGAGCTTTATATGCACAGAAAGTAAAAGAGAAAAGTAATATCTACTTCCCCTGGTTGTTATGGAAGTGATTTAGATTTTTAAAAAGTGGTTATTCAGGGTCATTTTCTCGTTAAGGAGCTAAAGTTGTCAGGAGGCCCAGTGGATGGGAAAAACAGGTGACTTCAGAGAGAGCTGGGAATGTCATTTAGATCCAGAGTGTCTTAACACTGGAGAATTCCACAGGTTTCCTTATAATGTGGCTGTCCGTTGTATGTTCTGCAAAATATGTTCATTCAGAGCAGAGGTCTATGACCGAAAGTTCAACTAGAATCTAGCCTCCAGACCAGGATATTGTACTCAAGTTAGAAGCTACTGGCCCCTGCATGTTTGTAAGAAGCACTTATTAGCAAGGATTCTGAAGACTACAACTCCAGAAAGTGTGCCTTTAAAAAAATTATGAATGTTTCTTTTTTAAGTACACCTTTTTTTTTTTTAGAGTAGTTTTAAGTCCACAATTAAGTTGAGTTGAACGCAGAGTTCCAATACAAATTCATCCCTATCAATATCCCACACCAGAGTGGTACCTTTGTTACTATGAATAAACCCACAGTAACGAATCATTGTCATCCAAGTCCATCATTTGCGTTGGCACTCCCTCTTACAATATTTATTTTAAAATAATTTAGAGCACTGATTTTATTTAAATAAAATTGTATCTTTTGGTGAAAGTGGTCCTAAGTCTTACTATTATTAGAAGAGTTGAATTCAGTTGTGAATGTCAATTCTGTGTATGCCTATCCCACTTACTTTAAATTTGGTGAGTTTTACAATAATTAACAATACAGACACTTTGCCAGTGGGGTCTTCATATCTGTTTCCCCCAGAATTCCCTTACTGTAGATCCCTAATACACACAACATACACAAACACACACGTACGCACACACGCACACACACACATTTCTAAGTGGATGATGTGTTGATGTGTTATCTCCTTGAATCGTTCGTGTTGTGTCTGGCCTCTCTTAAAGTTCCCACATCCTGCTCTCCATAAGAAGTGTTGGTAAATTATTAAAAGGGGAAGTTTACTATACTCCAGGAATTGGTGTCCCATGAATGCCTGGCTGGAACACATAAAAATAAGATTCTGTACACAATGGGGAGGGAGGCCCTTTCTATCTAGAAGGAATGCTACAGATGTCCTTATGGGTTATCTCTCAGAGAACCCATTGTGAGCTGAAACCATTTAAACCACACCATTTTAAACCTTACAGGTTTGGGGCCCCTGGGTGGCTCAGTCAGTTAAGTGTCTGCCTTTAGCTCAGGTCATGGGTCCTGGGATCAAGCCCCGCATCCAGCTCCCTGTTCAGCAGGGGGCCTGCTTCTTCCTCTCCCTCTGCCTGCTGTCTGCCTACTTGTGCGCTCTCTCTCTCTCTCTCTCTCTGTTTCAAATAAATAAAGCTTAAAAAAAAATAAACCTTACAGGTTTAAGTTTGGGTTTATGGCTCATTTCACTGGCAAGCTGGAAGAACGCCTATTCTCTTAATTTATTTTCCTTCCTTGGGATCCCTTTGTTGTAAATTAAATCAACTGCCCCCAAGTCATGAAAACAATGTTATCATACAAAGAAGAAAGCTTTAGAGTATCAAAAAGCACACTCTTTATTTGGCTGTCCACCCTTCATCCATCTACGTATTCTCTATCTGCTACATATTACCTACATACCTATCTTTTTATTTATTTAAATTTTGCTTGCCAGAAGAGAACCACCTTAGAGATGGGAAGACCTTGGACTTTCTGAGAGGGCTAGGTTCTTCCTCTGTCCTTGGGAAAATGGATAATCTGCATCTTGGCTTCCAGTCTGGAAACTGGGGAATTAATGGTAACTGTACAGGGTTTTAAAAGTTAAGAGAGATCATGTATTTAGAAGTGACCTTATTATTTATTCCACAGTGAAGAAATGTTAGCATTATGGTGAGGGTGAGTGGCGTGCAACCCCTCCCCCGTCTCGTCGGTCCACAAGTAGGATCCAGCAGCAGAAGCTGGGGCTCAGGCTGGGAACGTGCACCAGGGCAAACTCACTGTCTATCACTGAGAATACACTGTGCCTCTTACTTGACACCAAGAAGAAGGAAACTTTGCTGATTTTCCAAAGTGCTCTCACTCATGTTATCTAATTTTTTTTTACTTGATCCTCAAAACAACCCTTTGAAGTAATCCTGGGGCATACGGGCCCCATTTTACAATTGAAAATGTGTGGGGAGTCAAGGTCTTCCTCCAGGTTCTGGAAGCAGTGAGCATTAAAGCTGGATGGGGGCTCTGAGTTTTCAGACTCAGACCCAGATGCATTCCCGCCATTCGTGTGGAACCTGAAAATGGCACATACATCTAAGGAAGTGTAACAACAAATGTTAATTGGTTAATTAGATGAGAAGCAAGCATAAACCAAACTTGTAGGTATAACGAAGGAAAAAACTGAGGTCTGAAATTGACCTTACCTTCTCTCAAGCCATAATTTCGACTTATTATTCAACTTTCAAAGGATGAATTTTAAATCCATGTTGCCAATCCGAAAGCCTTTTACTTTGATTTGGGCAGAGAACCCATTAAAACTTAATTCACTTTTCTAGTTAGGGGGAAGGGTTAAAGAAACTAACAAAAGAAACAAAAAAGATGATTTTGTGTCTCTATAAAAATGTTAAAAAGAGAAGTCTACATGAAAAAGAATATCTATTTAGATGTAATTGATCCAACAAGATTACCTATTTTTAAAATTCATACCCATTTTTAAAAGCGCCTTATTCTATTACAGCTTCTATCCGAAACAACTCACAAGATGGCCAGTTTTGGAGGCACATTGAAAGGGTTGTTTTAGATACCAGGGCCGTGTATTGGCTCCTCCAGAATAGTGATTGCTCAGTGTGTGGTCCTCAGACCACGACCATCAGCATTACCTTGGGAATGCAAATTCTCAGGCTCCATCCCAGAACTACCACACTGGAAACTCTGCACGTGGGGTCCAGGAATCTATGTTACAAGACCTCCAAGTGATTCTGATGATTTTAAATTTTGAAAATGTCTGTTCCAGAAGAATCAGGGGTTGACTTGGCGGTGGGGTTCTCTCAATGCAAAGCCTTAATCCCTTCTGATTTCACTGTGGAACAAATAGCAAATCCAGGCTAGGTCTATTCTCAGAGAAATCCTGGTGTGCTTTGTCCTCCTAGCAGCCCCAGTTGGGAAAGCCAACTCAGGCTGACCCACAGCAATCTTTACACATCCTAAACTAGGTAAGGAAATTTATCTTCTGCATCTGGTAGCGGGGTTAGGCAAGTCTTGCTTATACATTATTTCCTTAGTAAGATCTGCCTTACTTGCAAGACAGTATATTTTCATTGGTGTTTTGAACTTAGATAGTAAGGGATAATAGATATCTTAGGGATTTGGGTTAATAGAATCTTGGGGTCAGGAAGGTTCCTAAACGTCAGGGTCCAGCCCTTTGTCAGGCAGTATCGTGATTATTTACAACATCCTAAATAATAATAATGATGATGATAACAGCAAAGTCCTATATCTTTTATAATTTCATACATGGAAACTTACTGTAATTTCCAAATCAAATAACCTGTATATTTGGGAATGTGAGTATCACCACCATCAACATCAGGAAAATGAAGCTCAAAGAACCTGAGTCCCATAATTACATGGGAGAATTCAGACTGAAAAAAAAATCACATTTTCCCATCCCTTTTACATCATACTTCCCTAGAATCAAGGAATTAGATTAAATTGGATGAATTGTACAAACATGATGTTTTATTTGTAAAAATTCTCTTTGCAAGACCACGACAGTGGATATTCCTTTTCAATATTTTTTGGACTGTAAGAAACCCTGGGATCACTAGCTCCGCTTCCTTGCTTCTCTGCCCTTGGCAGCCACTTCCCTTCATTGCCTCTACTACACACCATTGCCCAGGCAGGCAGCTGGGCAATTCCTCAGGCTTTTGAGGGGTCAATAACAATAGAAATCATCTTTGGGATTCTTGCTCAAGTCTGAAATGATGGTGCTCATGAAGCTAAGTCCTTTAGCCTAAGCATACAGAAATGGACATCTTAAATTCTCTCTAGTAGTGGTAATGATTATACACCACCGACATATCCTGCCTATCCCAGCTCTCCTAGACCTCATGACTTACACCGAGGAGATGATCAGGGGAGGTCATTATAGTCCTGGAGCAGACTGTGATCCAAGCACCTCCTTGCTTTAGTCCTCCTATCTGCAAAAGAATGGGAGGGAGGGAGAGAGGGAGGGAGGGGGGGAGAGAGGGAGGGAGGGAGGGAGAGAGGGAGGGAGAGGCTAAAGCTCTAAGATCAGCAAATTCTGGCTTATGTCTGGGGGGTTGGAGGGAGAGGGTTAGGTGAGGCTTGAAAGCAGAGCTGACTTTCAGAGAATCTAACAGCATACTATGCGGAGAGTGATACCATTGTCGTTTTTATTTTTTAAACTTCTCAGATCTCCCTTGAACCAACTCCCGGGCACCACGGTCTCAATTTAAGAAAAACACCCCACTTCTGAAAGCCTTCCCAGCACATCTGGGTAGGACTGTCATTGAAAGCCTCTCCAGTCACTTCCTGTTGCAAATGGAGGCAACTGGGGCACGGTAACTCTTACCACAACAACAAAATCATTGGCCCAAGAGTGGGCGGTGCATGAAGTAAGGGACCCCAGGACCCCATGGCATGCATTCTACAAGATCCCTTAGGGAAGCCCAGAGTGTGTTTTCTAGAAGTACAGTTTATTATGTTGTTTGAATATGTTACTCTGAGCAACAGATGTTATTTTTGGAGTCTGAGCAACTTTATTTTAGTGAAAAAAAAAATCTTTGGCAGAAGTTAAAAGATTGTTGGCTAGAAGAAGCGGTTGGTATACTGGGTTCCAATCGAACCTCCTCAGTTGTACTGTAACGGTTTACACGCAGAGCCAGAAGTCAGTGATTTGCCGTCTTTGAGTGGCTGCTGCCCTGTTATGACTAATGTCACCAGGACTCTGCAGGGAAGCAAGGAGACGTCCTTTCACCTTCAGCTTTGAAGTGCCGCAGGGAGAGGGGAAAATGGTCAAACAGCTGATGGAGTCCTCAGGATCCACTAGGGTTTCAGTACACTTCATTCCCCTGTTCATTTAGCTCAGAGGTGGGTCTAGAGAAGCAGCTGAAGCCTTCAAGAACAAGCGCAGTCCTTCATGCCAAGAGGATTATCTACAATTTGCTCTTACATTTAAGTTTTTTGAGCAGTGAAGAGACCACTTCACTGGAAAACTTCACTAACACTCTTTTAGATTCTCTCCGGGGGGGCAAAGGTCAAGTTTCTAAAGCAAATTTTGTTTTATTTCTATCATATTCTCACACACCTTTGACTATTTTGTGCTAATTAACATCTTACACGGGTGGCAAATTACTGAAGGAAAGTTAAAGAAGAAAAGCTCAATTTCACTGTTTGACAGTCCTGTGGCTGGCAGCCTTCCGATGATGGCAGGTGCTGTTGACCTGATCAAGGAGGTCCAGTCCGGTAGGTGGGGACACAGAGTCTGCAGACACTCACTGGTGCCGTCGAGGGACGTCCCACTGAGGGCTGCACTCAGTCCATTTTGGATCAATATCCTGGTCCAGATTTGAGAGTTCCAGTTTGCATGAATCCTTTGGAAGAGGGAATTAATAAGAGCTGCTTAGGCTGTCAGGGTCTCAGGAAGACACAGCAGGTTCGGAACAGACTCCTGTGGAGAGCTGGAGTCTAACTTCCTGATGGTCCGAACACTTTAAAGCTTGCCAACTAGACGGCGAGTTTGGAGTTTACTTCAGAAGCACCAGAGAGGAGGATGGACACATCCAGACCCCGCAGTCACTGAGGTCCTAAGGCAAACTGGCCTCAGTCAGGATTGGCTCAGAGATCAGCGTAACAGCAAACTGCTGGGGTCAGACTACATTAAATGTGCTGGATTCTGATCAACTACCTGGGTCATTTTGGATTTTTTTCTGCTCTTTTCTGGCTCTTCTCTGTTTCAGAGGGAATTACATTTTCTAGGCTCCATTGTCCTTTGCTTTACCAGTATATTTGGCCAAGGCAGTGGCAGAGATTGAAGGGTAGGAAGGAGGAAAACCACAATGTTTGTCCCTCTTTCTCTCTTTGCTTCTTTTTGTGTCTCCTGTAGTAGCTTCTTTTCCTCTAGAGTTCTAATTACCTCAAAAAAAAAAAAAAAAAAAGCCCCTCCCTCCATGCTCTTGCAAGCAGTCTCCACTGAATCCAGCTCCCTCTGGAAGGTTCCAGACAACTAGGCCCTGGTTAGTTGCCCCCTCCCATTGTCCTTTCAGCTCTCATTAGCGTTATAGCTTTCTGCTGTTGCGTCCCCATCTCCTAACTGGACCTCCAGTTCTTCCATCCTCTTGAATAACAGTTTCCCTCTATTAAATGCCCTCTGTGTGAAAGATCTAGATGGTATTACATTTTCCTGGCTAGACCCTATGACACACTCCCACTGTACAGATCTGAAATTGCATTAGAAACCATCTGACTATTAAATTACTTCCTTTCCCCCTTCGAGATGCATGTCCTAGTCCCTGTTGAAAACAGTTCTTCTTTCTAGCTTGGTTCTTCAGATCCATGTTGAATTTTAGGTTGTTTTTTTTTTTTTTTTTTTTTTTTTTAGGATTTTATTTGTTTATTTGACAGAGAGAGAGATCACAAGTTGGCAGAGAGGCAGGCAGGGGTGGGTGGTTAGCAGGTTTCTGCCAAGCAGAGAGCCCGATGCGGGGCTCAATTCCAGGACCCTGAGACCATGACCGGAGCCGAAGGCCGAGGCTTAACCCACTGAGCCACCCAGGCACCCCTGAATTTTAGTTCTTTTGGGTAACCTGTCCTCTTAATAAATCAGTGTAGTCATTTAAAAAATTAACTGGTATCCTTTGAACACTAGTTCAAAGGCTATAATCTAGGATAAAACGCCCCTATGAGTCACAGAATGAAATTATAAACATCAGCCCTCATCCCATCTTCTTCCCTCCAGCCTGAGTCAACTTTCCCTGTTATGCTATTCCTTTCTCATTTGTGAGTATCAGGCCACCTGGCAGGGGTAGTCTCTGCTCAGGTTTGTGTAGTGCTTCCGGCATTGCTGGCTCTCAGCAAAAGGAAAGTGTTGGTGATCTCCACCCACATCTGTCGTATTTCAACAGAGGGCAGAAAGGCCATGTCACCATGAAGCTGACGGATCCTCATTAACACAACTAAAGGTCCCAGAACACATAATGCTTGTGTTGCTTCAGCGAAGTTTGTCGAAATTCTTAGCAAAAATTTAGGCTTACCTGAATATCTCTCTATATAGCTACTGATAATGGTAAGAATCTAAATTGTTCACAATACAAGTGTATATTATAGGATTTCAAGGTCTGGATCTACATTGTAAGGAGACCTGTGCTAGTCAGTAGTTATGTGATCAGATGCAAGACTTTTCCTGATGGGTCCATTTTCACATTTGCAAAGTAAGGGAGTTTGACTAGATGATCTCTAAGAGCCTAGAAATATAAATGTATAACTGTAGGGTAAATTTACTTGTGCTATTTTCTATTCTTCATACTTTATTTTCCCTCCTTAAGAACATAAGAGATCTTCTTGAGCAAAAAGAGCAAAATCTTTCTTTTCTTTACCCCACTCTGATCCCCTATCCATATTACCCCCCAGCACTTTGATCAGTGAAGCATGCTGAATTATCCCTTTGCCTAAAAAGCAGTGCTTTAGCAGATGGCTCTAAGAGTGGGAAAAAAGACTTTGGAGTCTGTGTTTTCAGTTTGTGTAGTTAACATTTGTATGCCCAAGCTCCCCCCCACCTTTTGCTGGAGAATTAATTTGGTATGTTGGAAGACTAGATCTCCTGATTTTTTCCCTTATTCTGATTGGCCCACTCCATGCTTTCTCCTGGTGGCAGTGCCCTTTCTGGGCTGTGTGCATGCCTGGGTCCACTTGGTGCCTAACAAGAGTAGGCACTCATTTCCACAATGAGATTTGAGTTCTGACCTCACACATTTCTCTTCCCGTTGCCCTACCATTGTCCTGTGTAAGGACTTTGAAAGCTTCATCAGAGACTCATTTTGATGAAACAGTATCTCATCTTTCGTCTTAGTTTAGACAACACTTCGTTAGGAAAGTTTTTCATCTCTACCCCTAGGATGGGTTAGCATATGTTTCTACAATCCTCTCTACTTTCTTTACCAAGAGTACAGAGACTGAAGCCAAAACTGGGTTTAACTTCTGCCTCTGCCAGGTAGTTACAATGTAAAAGTTTCTTACACTTCCCAAGACTTATTTTTAAAAATTGTGAAATGGGAATAACAACAGTATATACATCCATGTTTTGGGGCAGGATTTTTCATTGAAACACTTTGAACAGTACCCATAATTAGTAAGTACTCAACCGTATGGTTTCTTGTTATTATTAGACTGTTATTGGCATTACTGATTAATTATGTCCATTTCCAAAACTTAAGGTGATCTCTAATGTTCTCTTCAGTCTTATATGAGCAGTGACATATTATAATTTTCCTCCCTTGTGTAGGGCCAAGATCCAAAATGTCTTTCTTTCTTCAGACTCAAGAAGAAGACTTGTCTAGAATTCTTTGTTGTTTCTTTTGTTTTGAGTCTGACCTATCCTTTTATCAATAAATATAAGGAAATAGCTGAAATCTATTTGGCTAACTAAAATAAAGAAAACCAAAAATCCTGAAAAGCTAAATATAAATTTAAAAGGAATATATATATGTATATATACATGTGTATATATATATATATATATATATATATAGTTAAACCAATCATTAATCATTATTCTCCTTCCTGTAAAAGTAAAATGAATCATCTTTATGTAAGAGCTAAAGATACTTTTGTACTAACAGGGCAGCAAATTATGCAAAGGAGTGAAATACTGTCATGATTATGCTCAACAGATGATGGGACCTGTCAAAAGGGCACAGGACAAGAACTAGCTCAAGAGGACTCTCAGGGGCCAACACTGAGACAAAATCAATACTGACAGTAATGGATTACAACCCCTTGAATAAAATGAGAACACAGGAGTCCATGACAATATAAACAAAAACTTACAACAGAATATCAACTAGGAAGAGCAGAAGGAACAGCAGATTAAGAGAACTACCATTTGGGCAGTGTTATAGTCCTAATTGATTCAGGCACGTCGTTGGTGGTTGTGAAACTGATGGGTGACAGTTTGATGAGGATCATGGTATTTACATAGTCTCAGAGTATCTTGCCCAAGTTATTTATTAATTGCAAATGGAAAAATAATGAATTTATAGTGGAGAAACCTGAAAATTGCCACCTTCATCTGGGGAATAAAGTTAGCATCACCAGTGATGAGACAAACCAACAGCCTGTGTCTCCTGATATGATTTACTGGGAAGGACACAACGTCACTTCTCTGGCATTTCTGCCCCGAATACACAAGCTGAATCTAATCATGAGGAAATATTGGACAAACCCAACTGAGGGACATTTTAGTCTGTCCCTCTTCCAAAACTGTATACTCTTCAGGATGCTTTGTGCTCTTTCAAAAATGTCAAAGGCGGGCGCCTGGGTGGTTCAGTGGGTTAAAGCCTCTGCCTCCGGCTCAGGTCATGATCCCGGAATCCTGGGATCGAGCCCCACATCAGGCTCTCAGGGAGCCTGCTTCCCCTCCTTCTCTCTCTGCCTGCCTCTCTGCCTGTTTGTGATCTCTGTCAAATAAATAGATAAAAATCTTAAAAAAAAAATGTCAAAGGCTTGGGATGCCTGGGTGGCTTAGTCAATTAAGCCGCTGCTGCTGTCGTTGGCTCAGGTCATAATCCCAGGGTCTTGGGATTGAGCCCTGCATTGGGCTCCCTGCTTGGCAGGGAGCCTCCTTCTTTCTCTGCCTCTGCCTGCCACTCTGCCTGCTTGTGCACTCGCTCTCTCTCTCTCTCTCTGTCACATAAATAAATAAAATCTTTTTAAAAATTGTCAGAGGCTTGAAATATTTTTTTTTAAAGAAGACTGAGGAAATATTACAGTTTAAGAGAGGAAAGATAGGGGCAGCTAGATGGCACAATCAGTTGAGCATAGACTTTTTTTATTTTTAAAGATTTTATTTATTTTTTGACAGAGAGAGAGAGACAGTGAGAGAGGGAACACAAACAGGGGGAGTGGGAGAGGGAGAAGCAGGTTTCCCGCTGAACAGGGAGCTCTAAGCTCTGCCTGACAGGGGGTTCAACGAGAGCTGGGGGCACTTAATCCCCTGAGCATACATACACTCTTGATTTCAGCTCAAGTCGTGATCTCAGGGTTGTGAGATCAAGCCCCGAGTTGGGCTCTGTACTGGGCAGGAAGTCTTCTTGAGGATTTTCCAGCTACCTATGCCCCTCCCCCTGCTCATGCTCTCTCTCTCTCTCTCTCTCTCTTAAATAAATAAATAAATCTTAAAAAAAAAAAAAGAAGACTGAGGAAAAATTACAGTTTAAAAGACAGTAAAGATATATGACAACTAAATGGAATGTTTGCTCCTGGATCAGACTCTGAACCACGGGGGAAAAAAAAAAAGAATTGTAACAACATTATTGGGACAATTGAGGAAATTTGAGTATGAACTATGGATTAGATAATACTGTATCAATGCCAAATTTTCTGATACTGGTAATTGTATTGACATATTATAAAATATCTTTATTAAGTATACATACTAAAATATTTCGAGGTAAGAATGCATAGAATCCCCAATTTATTCTCTAATGGCACAGAAAATGTGAATATATATAGATTCCCTCTATGTGTAGCTATATAGGGAGATTTGTATACCTGTCTATTTCTCTATCTATCATCCATCTAGGTATTGAGAGAAGTGAGTGAAGGATAAAATAAATGGGGCAAAGTGTAAAAAATGAGTGGATCTCATAAGAGTATATGAGAGTTACTTATTCTATTTTCATAGCTTTTTTCTAGGTTTGAATGTACATTCTCAAAAAAAAAATGACCAAAAAAAATGGGAAACCAAAATTCCCCTATCAGCAGACGCGATTATCTGCATCTCGCCAGGATAAGAAAGAAAAGCCTAGCTTCCTGAAGTAGGCAGTCAAAACTCTTATTTCCTAATCATCAGTTATCTTTGTGTCTGTGTGTTTTGGAGTGGGAGTTCTGTTTTGCTTTGTTTTTAATCTTTGCGTCTTTCATTATAATGTGGGAACCAAAGGGGGTTAAAATGGGACACTCCTGGTAAGTTCAGCCCTATCATTTTAGGGACAGGATATAGCTGATCAGCTTTAGTACCATATCGTCATG
The DNA here is from genome assembly GCF_010015895.1 of Lontra canadensis. NCBI lineage: Eukaryota > Metazoa > Chordata > Mammalia > Carnivora > Mustelidae > Lontra > Lontra canadensis. Next base: position 21,942,330 of record NW_022631003.1, on the reverse strand, counting down.
AAACAGGAATACAGTTGTTTCCCAAGAATGGCGATAAATTACATTCTTCAAGTCAGCCCCAACTGATGGGAATTTGTATGAAAAATTACTTGCTAGTTCTCAAGCTCCTTGCACGTCCCTCATGACATTTTGGCAAAGCAAAACTGGGGGTGGCTGGATTGTAAAATATTTCCCAAAAATCACAAGATATTTTAGAGCTGATACCAGACCTAAACTCTTATCTGCTGACTACACATAATTTTAAGCTATTCTGGGATGCCCTGAGTGTCTGTCTTACGCAATCTAAGGGGCCGCTTCCATTTCTTCCTGCCGTTTTAAACCAAGGAGACTTCAGAGTCCAGAATGAAAACCAGAGCACACTCACCGAAGGGGAGAATATAGAGCAGGTCCCAGAAAAGAAGCTAAAAGAGAAGATAGGCTGAGGTATTTGACAGATCTGTGGCCAGGCCTCCTCTTCTCATTTCAAAACAGGCGAGGGATACTCTATGATTTTATCTCATTTAACCCCTTAATATTTTTGAGGTAGGCACTACTTTTATTTCCATTTAGCAGCTCAGATAACTAAAATTTAGAGAAGTAAAATGACTTGTCTAATGTGAATGGCAGGGTTGAGTTTGGAAAGAACTTCAGCGTAACTTCGGAATCTCACTAAGCTTGAACTATTCTGTTTTATGAACTGTAGCGATCAACACACTCTACTTTTTCTCCTGCAGACTCATAGCACAATGATAACCTCATCCACTCTTGCATAATTTTTGCCTATTGTGGTTTAGAGAGAAAGCACCAACAACTGTGATAGATTTTCTGACCCCAACAATTTCATTCACAAGCATTCCTCCCATCTCAAGGCCAGTAGCATTTAGGACCCACAGTGCTACTTGGGCTTGCTGTAAGATTTTGAAATGCTTTCTGAATCATCAGAGAGCTAGAGATTAAACAAACACTTGTTCAGAGTGGATAATCATAATACAACTGCTTGAAAACTGATGTGGTGGTGTCATTATTCGTGGTAAACTTCCTCATCAGGGTGAGTAGACCTCGACAGCGGTTTTTAACCTAAGGTCCAGACTCACCGAGCAGCCAGCAGATAGATTTCAGAGGGCCTGTGAACTTGGATGGGAGTACATTTCCTCTTAATTTCCACTCACTTTTAAATTTTATTTAAGTGGGGGTGCCTGGGTGGCTCAGTGGGTTAAAGCCTCTGCTTTCGGCTCAGGTCATGATCCCGGGGTCCTGGGATCGAGCCCCGCATCCGGCTCTCTGCTCCACAGGGAGCCTGCTTTCCCCTCTCTCTCTCTGCCTGCCTCTCTGCCTACTTGTGATATCTGTTAAATAAATAAATAAAATCTTTAAAAAAAATTTTATTTAAGTGAAATTTAGCACTGCCTTCCACTGTGAATGTCACTACAGATCACAGTATTGTTAGCGATACCTGTGACTTTGTGATCAATAGAAATCACAGATATTTTCAATCCTATCACTTGTTGCTGATATTTCAAAATGTCATTTATATTCATAATTAATTTGGGATTATGGGGGCACCTGGCTGGCTCAGTCAGTAAAGTATGACACTGTTGATCTAGGGGTTGTGAGTTTGAGCCCCATATTGGTGTAGAGATGACTTAAAAATAAAATATTTAAAAAAAACCTTGACAAGACAGTATGGTACTGGCACAAAAACAGACACATAGATCAATGGAACAGAATAGAGAGCCCAGAAATAGACCCTCAACTCTATGGTCAACTAATCTTCAACAAAGCAGGAAAGAATGTCCAATGGAAAAAAGACAGCCTCTTCTATAAATGGTGTTGGGAAAATTGGACAGCCACATGCAGAAAAATGAAATTGGACCATTTCCTTATACCACACATGAAAATAGACTCAAAATGGATGAAAGACCTCAATGTGAGAAAGGAATCCATCAAAATCCTTGAGGAGAACACAGGCAGCAACCTCTTCGACCTCAGCCACAGCAACATCTTCCTAGGAACATTGCCAAAGGCAAGGAAAGCAAGGGCAAAATGAACTATTGGGATTTCATCAAGATCAAAAGCTTTTGCACAGCAAAGGAAAGAGTTAACAAAACCAAAAGACAACTGACAGAATGGAAGAAGATATTTGCAAACAACATCTCAGATAAAGGGCTAGTGTCCAAAATCTATAAAGAACTTAGCAAACTCAACACCCAAAGAACAAATAATCCAATCAAGAAATGGGCGAGGGCATAAACAGACATTTCTGCAAAGAAGACATCCAGATGGCCAACAGACACATGAAAATATGCTCCACATCACTCGGCATCAGGGAAATACAAATCAAAACCACAATGAGATATCACCTCACACCAGTCAGAATGGCTAAATTTAACAAGTCAGGAAATGACAGATGCTGGCGAGGATGCGGAGAAAGGGGAACCCTCCTACACTGTTGGTGGGAATGCAAGCTGGTGCAACCACTCTGGAAAACAGCATAGCGGTTCCTCAAAAAGTTGAAAATAGAGCTACCCTATGACCCAGCAATTGCACTACTGGGTATTTACCCTAAAGATACAAACGTAGTGATCCGAAGGGGCATGTGCACCCGAATGTTTATAGCAGCAATGTCTACAATAGCCAAACTATGGAAAGAACCTAGATGTCCATCAACAGATGAATGGATAAAGAGGTGGTATATATACACAATGGAATACTATGCAGCCATCAAAAGAAATGAAATCTTGCCATTTGCAATGATGTGGATGGAACTAGAGGGTATTATGCTTAGCGAAATAAGTCAATTGGAGAAAGCCAACTATCATATGATCTCCCTGATATGAGGAAGTGGAGATGCAACATGGGGGGTTTGGGGATAGGAAAAGAATAAATGAAACAAGATGGGATCGGGAAGGAGACAAACCATAAGTGACTCTTAATCTCACAAAACAAACTGAGGGTTGCTGGGGGAAGGGGGGTCGGGAGAGAGGGGTGGGGTTATGGACATTGGGGAGGGTATGTGCTATGGTGAGTGCTGTGAAGTGTGTAAACCTGGCGATTCACAGACCTGTACCCCTGGGGATAAAAATACATTATATGTTTATAAAAAAATAAAATAATTTAATAAATTAAAAAAAGAGAGAGAATAAAAAAAAAGAAACTTGAGAGTATGATAATTTTTAGGCAATTATTAAACTCGTGACTAGCTCTTATTTAAAATGTTAACAAGAATACATGTAATTGCTAGATCACAAATTTGTTTAAAAAACATTTTTAAAATGGTATGTCAATATTTTTGAATATTTTAATAGTGGTATCCCAACCTAGTTCATTTTATTTGTAATTATATGTCTTCTATTTTTTTTAAGATTTTATTTATTTATTTATTTATTTATTTATTTATCAGAGACAGAGAGAGAGAGAGAGCATACCAGCAGGGGGAGCGGCAGGCAGAGGCAGAGGAGGAAGCAGGCTCCCCGCTGAGCAGGGAGCCCTATTTGTTGGCAGTGGGGGTGGGGTGGGGGTGGAGAATGGATCCCAGGACTCTGGGATCATGCCTGAGCAGATCATGCCTGCTTAACTAACTGAGCCACACAGGCATCCCAATGTTACTTCCTTTATATTATTATTTGAGAATTGGCTTATAGCCAATGCCAGAATGCTACCTGGCACAAGAATAGTTAACAATTCTGCTCTGGAGCAGAAACCCCTTCATTCCTTTAGTGGGACTAACAACTGGCTGCTTTCAGAGTCCCCTGGGGCATTGCAGTGACCCAGCAGGAAGAGAGAAAGGCTCTAAATGCTGGACAAGATAATTGTTAGGTACTATTACGGATGTCCCACCCAGTACTTCCAGGTAAAAAGAAGCAGCAGCCCCGTCTCCCCTCCTTTCCCCCAAGCCCGTCCAGGACCAGAAGCCTGGGCAGTTCCTCTGCGAAGCCCCCTTGCTTGTTCTCCTTCCTGCTCTACTTTAATGAAAGCAGATCTTCTGACAGCAGCTCCATGGACCCCAGTGCTCTGGGGAGTTGGGCCTGTGTTAGCAGGCCACCTAGGTGGATTGGAGCCAAGGCTTTTGTGATTCTCTCCACCCTCATTTGCCTGTGAAAACACAGCCCGGAAGGACTATGCTGGAGGGTGGATGATTTTAGCTATATTTTTGCATTGCTGGAAAATGAAGTTGTCCTTTTATGTGTCATTTTCTCGAATTTCATTTTTTTAAAATCCTTTATTTTCCAACAGGCAGATCCTGGTCACACCTCCCCAGGTGGCACCAGGTGCATGCATATTTTTCTGATAGTTACAATGCATCATAGACCCTTACTGGAAAATGAAAGATGAAAAAATTTAATGGTATTAGATTACTTTAGATATTCTATTATTATGCCTGCTTTCTTTCTTTTTTTTTTCCCCCCCTTTAGGTTTCCTTGTTTGGTCTTCCTCCCCCACCTGAACATCTCTTAGCTGAGTTTCTTATCACAACTTATCATTTTAGACATCTACTATTCCGTGTCTTTTCCCAGTCTCTTTGTGGAGCAAAGATCAAGAGAGTGTGGCACTAGCACGTATAACTTACATTTCAAAAAATGAAAATGTAATGATCCTATAATCTCATTTAAATTAGCTCCTCTAAAGCTTTTTCATCAAATATCAGGACAGAGGCATTCTTGAAGCTTAAAATATTTTAAAGCTTGTAATCATAAAAATTCTGTTTGCCTAATGGTTCTTACGACATCATCTTCCCTAAAACACAGAGGTGACATTTATAAGCATGATCGCTGAGCGTGACTGGGGCAAATTTTCACCTACAGTGATTACCCCATTGGGTAGGAAGCCTTGCTGTGTGCTCTTTGGTCATTGGTGGATATCATGGTGGCTTCTGGCTAATCCCAGTGTTTTGTTTTTGTTTTTAAATTCTGCTACATTCTTATTAGTCAGACTACTCCAGCTATTTGGCCAAATTTTCCTGGAAGAAAACGAAATACAATCAAACTTTGATTCTCCTCTGATTGTTGAGGCCACTGCTTCCTTTATGGGGACTGATAATTAACATAGAATTCATTTAGTGTCCCCAGGCAGTAGGTGACTTTTCACAACAGATTTGCCCTACTAATTGTGTCGGGCTGGCACATTTTAAAAGGAGCTGGCTTTATCTGGGTGGCAGTGTGACGTGGTTAAGGACCAGATCAGGTGGCTGAATCTAAGGGCAGTCTGGACACAAGGTCTGTGCTCTGTTGATTGCCAAGAAGGCTGGGCAGCTCAGTGGGGGGCCCAGAGACAGAGATCAAGGATCCATGCCTGTGTTTGTTTTCTGGAGCTGTCATGACAAAGAACCACGAATTGGGTGGCTCAGATAGCAGAAGTATATGACTGACCATCCTGGAGCATAGTAGTCTAAAAGTAGGTGTCCGAAGTAAACAGGGCTCTCTCTGAGGCTGTGAGGCAGCCTCTGTTCCAGGCCTGTCTCCTGCTGCTGCTGCTCTCAGGCACTCCCTGGCTTGTAGATGGTGTTTTCTGGTGTCTTCACATCATCCTCCCTCTGCACATATCTATCTCTGCATTCAAATCTCCTCTTTTTACAAGGATGTGGTCATGTTGGATAAGGGCCCACCCTAATGACCTCATCTTAATTTGATCTTCTGCGGAGACCCTATCTCCAAATATGGTCACATTCAACGGCCCTAGGGGTTGGGACTTCAATATCAGTATTAATTCAATATCAATTCAACCCATTACAGTATCGAACTTTAAAAAACACCAGAGGAGATCATTACATATTAATAAAATGTGAATCACATAATTTGCCTTCAGCAACTTTATTTATTCCAGATGTCTCATTTATATGATAGAATGCCAAAAGTAATGTACCATGAATGTTCTTTTTCTATAAATTATAAATGCTATCCAGTTACTCCTACATTTTCCATGGAGTGTGATTCTTCATTATTTCCTTCTAGGTCTTATTGGCTTCTTCCTGAATTTCATGGCTTTCCCTTCATTTATAAACACTAGACTCTGCCTCTTTTTTGATCGGTAGCATGCCTGGTGCCCTGTTATTTGGGAAATTTAATTCACTTTCATTTGTTTCAAATAGTAAAAGCCTATACCCCTGGCTTATATTTTCCTCTGTTCAGAAGAGTAACCTTCACAGTGGTTGGCTGTGTTCTTTTCAAGTGGCAGACAATTATAATCAAATCTACAATAAGCATCCATCATAACTTCTCCTGTTCTTCCTTTCAAAACTGAAGAAGCCTTGGGTGACACTTGGGTCTCCAGAACAGATGGAAAAATACTGACCCAGAAAATTAATGTATAACAATCTTTTCCATTACTGAATTGTGGTGTTAATTTTTTTTTTTCTTAATCTCTGGACTAAGTGTAAATATGTGACTCATTCGAACTACCTCATTCTTAGGCCATAAATATGAGGAGTGATGACTTATAAGGAGGTCATGTTGATGTGTAGTGAGTAAATGCTTGTCTGCACATATTAATTTAACAAGAAAGTAGCATTTTCCTAAGTAGCATGACATGAGAAACAGCAGAGAATTCAATATAGTAAAAAGTGATGATAATTTTGAAGAAAAGTTATTATGACAAAAGAATCTTTTTTTTTCAATTAATAATAATGTAACTAAATCAGGTTTTGTTTTTTAAAGACTTTGTTTGTAAATTTCTCAGAGAGAGAGAGAAAGCACAAGCAGGAGGAGTAGCAAGCAAAGGGAAAAAAGCAGGCTCCCTGCTGAGCAAAGAGCCCCACACAGGACTCGATCCCATGACCCTGGGATCATGACCTGAGCCAAAGGCAGACACTTAACCAACTGAGCCATCTAGGTGTCCCTGTATTAGGCTTTAATACCTAAAAACATGTATACTAGGTCTTGTTCCAATAAAAAAAAAATTTCAATTAAATTTCAAATTCTATGTGAAAATTAACTTTTAAAACATATTTTTCGTAGCAATTTTCAATTCCTAGTACATGGGATACCACATGGAGGTGTTTCAGCTGGATTGGTTCCCTCAATTCAAGGAGTCAGTGTCAAACTTTGCTCCTAGGGCACTGCCACATGACCTGAATTTTCAGGAGTACAAGCGGGACAGTGCCCTGTGTTCCCTCTTTTTAGAACAAACCCCTACTCCAACCAGGATCAAGCAGGACAAAGTGAGGGTCTGAGTTTCCAAGAGATGGCTTGCCTCAGAGTCTACTCTGTTATGGAAACAAAACACAATCCGCGATGGATAACAGTTTCAGAAAATATGAAAAGCCCACCTACTATGGTAGGGGGCTCAGAAATATCACCCAGTCTCTAAAGCTGGTGAACTGGTACATTTAAAAGTTTTCCACGGCGCCTAAGTGGCTCAGTCTGTTAAGTGCTGACTCTTGATTTCAGCTCAGGCCATGATTTGGGGGGGGCGGGGTGATCCCCGTGGCTCCTCTAGGCTCCACCCTCAGCGGAAGTCCGCTTGAGGATTCTCTCCCTCTGCCCCTCCTCCCACTCGCCACCACCCCCCTCCGTAAATAAATAAATAAATAAATAAATAAATCTTAAAAAGGTTTTCCAAATCCATGTTCAGACAGCCAGTGATATTAAATAGAGGCATTCGTTTTTCATAATAATGAAATTTCTACTTCTGTGACTTTGCTGGTGCTGGTTTCTGTTTTCCTCTCTGCTTAGTCTAGTTGCACGTCTTTCTATGCCCTTCCTCTGCTTTCCAAAATGACTATGGCCAATATGCTCATCACTGAGCAATCACGTTTAGCAGTGTAATGCCAAATACCATAGATCTTTTCTATGTGATGGTTCATGGGTTGTCTCAGGTGCCCCCATGGTTTTCTAGATGCCCTTTATTTATCTCTGACCTGCAGGCAAGGAGGCAGTCTGGTAGCTGATTGGTACCATCATGGTGACAAGCTCAGCATTTAGCTCCTGAGAGATACTCAACATTTATTGTAAAATTGCATTTTTACAATCAAATGGTTTCAGCCATGTAAGAGAGTCATAATGGTAAGGTTAACCCATAGTCCATTGATCCCTTCATGAGGAAGAAAAACCTTACCTGATTTATGCAGGAAAAGCAAGCAGAATAGAAGTGGAATTCTGTTGACCTAATCATATTGGTTTTCTCTGCTCAGAACTGGGGAGGGGAGTGGGATGTTCAACTTTTCCGGAGAAAGTTTTGTACGTACATACCGGTAGTGCCCTCTAGTGGACGGTAGCAATTCTCGCACCATTCAGTTCCTGGACATTCCGTTTGACCAGAAGGATTTATACATTTTGCTACCACTTCTTACTTTGCCCCCCGCCCATCTTGCATCATTAGGGTTTTCTTTCATAGTGACTTGGGATGCCACCATCTACCACAGATGTCACTGGTGTGTGGTTTGTGAGAAATATTTAAAGTGAATTCAACTGAAGCGACTATCAATTTTTACCACCACCCTTCAGTCATCCAGTTGCCAATGTGGGTGCAATTTAACTGTTGCGTGCAAACCCTTGGCTTGGGTGTGTTTGTGTAAACGGTTCAAAGCCGTGGACTGTGTGTCTGGCAAGCTGCTTCCAAGAAACAAAGGAGAAATAGGCATGTTTTCCATTTAAAAGACATGTGGTTCTTATTGCCTTACAGAAATTGGTTTCTGTTTTCACTTCATTTTATTTTTTAAGTGAGTTTTCCACTGTGAAAGAAAGTGTGTTCATTATAGAGGGAAAGAAATCACCCACAGCCCCCACCAAAGCCAACACTGATTTTGGGTAGAGCCTACCAAGGTAGACTGCTTCCCTGGAGTGTCTCCTAAGGGAGCAGGCTCTAAGGCACCCAGGGCCAGCATGCCATTAACTTTCCGTGCAGCTGTTTTATGAAGTGCAATGTTAACATTGCATTTATGTACTTTCATTTTCTGCCTCCAATTAGGTATGTCAATTGCATAATAATAATAATAGCAGCCATTTATTTAGCACAGATTTTCCAAACCCCACCCTCCGGTTGCCATTTGTCTCCTGGAAAACAACAATTTAGCTCACACTCAATTCTTCCCTATAACCTCCCACATCTCTGCCAGGATTTGTTCTCGTAATACTAATAACTGCCATTTAGTAGGTCCTTATTACACAAGATAATATACTGGGTAAGTATGTAGCCTGATTGAATTTTAATTCTGGCTTTTCCCCCTAAGAGCTGTGTGTGATCTTGGATGAGTGATTTAAAGTCTGGGGCTTTGTCAAATAAAAGCCCTGCCCCACAGGATTTTTAGGAGAAAATTAATTCCGTGTAACAGAACTGGGTACATGGGAAGTACGCTATAAATGTTAGCTGTTATTATTAATATTTTATATGACATATTAGACTTTATACCGTGTCCTTTCTATTTTTCATGCCATCTGGCCCTCGCAACAGTTCTATGAGTTAGATAGTCTCATTCTTGTCTCATAGAAGGAAAATGAACCTGTGAACCTCAGAGACCCATCCAAGTCACATGGTGAGTTACCCTGAAGGGCCAAAATCTGGCCAGATCTGATGGTCCATAATGCCTGAGCTCTCCATCTATTTTTGGATGCGATGGGTTAATTATTAGTTAACTTCTTTGATTTTTTATTGATGGATAAGATACATCAAGAAAAATGCATGCAGAAAAGAAAAGGGTGCAAATCATAATTTTAAAGCTGCACACATTTTCACAAGTGAAAAACACCTGAAAAATCAGCGGGGCCACTTTCCCAGACCCTCAGAAGTCCCCCTTGTCCCCACGTGCAGTCACAACACCTCCAGCTGTCACCAGTGAGCCCATTTCTAACACATAGATGGTTTGCCTGTCTTTAACCCTAGATACACAGAAGCAGACAGTATGACCCTTTTTGTGTCTGACTTCTTTCACTTAGCTTTATATTTGCAAGATTTATCCAGATTCATTCATTTTAATTTCCATACAGTGTTCCATTAGTGTTCTATTGACTGTCGCATCACAACATACCTGTTTTACTCTGGGAAAATTGGGAGATTTCGAATGTGGGACTATTATGAATATTGTTGCAGTGATAATGCTTGTACATGACCTTTGGTGGACATACTTATGCCTTTCCACTGGGTGAACACCAAGGATCCCAACTGCTGGGTTGGGGGATAAGCATATTGTTAGCTTTAATATGTCACTGCCATATAATTTTCCAAAATAGCTGTACCAATTTACACTCCATAGAATTGCATTTTAGCCAATATGAGGGAATTAGAGGCCATTTTTTTAATTTTTAAAACACATTAGAACAAAAGACATAGTTTGATCTAAATCACTTTTGGATTTTAAAAATGAAATGTGGGGACACCTGGGTGGCTCAGTCAGTTAAGCATCGGCCTTCAGCTCAGGTCATGATTCCAGGGTCCTGGAATTGAGTTCCACATTGGGTTCCCTGCTCTGCAAGGAGCCTGCTTCTCCCTCTCCCTCTGCCTGTCACTCACCCTGCTTGTGCTTGCTCTCACTCTCACTCTCTCCCTCTGACAAATAAAGAAATAAAATCTTTTTTAAAAATGAAATCCAGGATGCCTGGGTGGCTCAGTTGGTTAAGTGTCTGCCTTCGGCTCAGGGATTGAGCCCCACGTCAGGTTCCCTGCTGGGCAGGAACTCTGCTTCTCCCTCTGCCTCTGCTTGCTGCTCCCCCTACTTGTGCTCTTTCTCTTTCTCCGCGTCAAATGAATAAATAAAATCTTTAAAAAAATGATATCCATTAATAATTATTAGCTCCCAAGAAGCACTTGAGTTTAAATTTACTTACACAATAGAAATGACTCATCTGTAACATAGTTAAATTCTCTATAATATGAATGAGTTATTAAGAAATCTAAATTTAAAAGGATAAAATTAAGAGTAAGCAAGGATGTGGTTATTTCTGGCAAAGTAATTCATGAACAGAATAGTCTGTTTGCTTGGGTTCTTGTAAGTTTTTTTATTGAGTCATTGTTCTGTAGTCATCAGAAACTGTGTGACCAACAAGTCGTTCAATATCAAGGATCTTATCTTTATCTATTAGGGAGATTATGAGTCTTAAGGGTTTTCAAATCTTTATCAACAAATCCATTGCTCCAAAGAAATCTGAAAAGCAAAATGTCTGGCAGAGGAGGTGCTGTGAGAAACCTCCGATCTCCACATTCTCTGCCTTCTGCTCACTGCTCCTAGCAGCCCCCAAGAGCGTTCCTGGACCCAGGGAGCATGGCACGAGCATGAGAGCCTACATCCTGGATAATAAAATGTACTCCTCTTCTGCCACTTCAGTAGCTGGTGGCAACTCCCAAAAATAGTATGTCAAGAAGGAAGGATTCTAAGAATATGGTGAAAACACAGACTACACCATGATCACTTAGTAATGTTTGTCATAGGCACTGGGAGGGTCTATAGGCCAGTCCCAGATACCATCTATATATATCCTTTCTTTGATGTAGGTCATTTTCTATGAACTCCAAATCTAGTATAAACGTGATTGTCATGTTGGCACATCAAGCATCTGGCTAATTGTTTAGTACACATAGGCAAAACCCTGTCCTAGGAATTATCTTGGTACATATATCTGCTTGCATTTGGCCAATATATCTTTTGAGATAAATTACTAAAAGTGGAATTCCCACCACTGGAGTTCAATCTCCATATTCTTTTATAGAATAGCACTCTGTCCCTCCAGTGTGTGGCATGTTGTTATTACTTAACAACTGTTTCCCATCAGAACTGCAGAGTCCTGCAGTTTCAGTTCTGTCTTTGCTCCTGGGTTTCATTCCAACCCTGATGATCTGATGATGATGACTGACAGTGCCTGACACTATGTTGCTTTTTTCCATAGTAGGTGTGGATACAAACTTTTTACTTTAAATATAAGGGTGTGTGCATGTATGTATATAAATACATACATATGTATGTATATATATACACATATGTGTATATATACTCATATACATATGTATATGTAAATATAAGGATATATGCATATATATATACACATATATATCCATATGTATCCATATATATTCATATACATATGGATATGTGTGTATATATATAATATACTGAGCCACCCAGGCACCCTATATTTTTAATATTTTAATATATTAAATTTTCTCATTTTTTTTAAAAGCTAAGAATTAAGTACCAGAATTCAACTTATATAAGGGAAGCCTGAGATGAAGTGATAAAAAAATGAGAAAATTCTCTTGAATTTAAGAAAGAACCGATACACGCAGCTGTTTTTCTCAGTCACTATTAGGGACAACATTAACAATTAGAGGACTGCTTATGAATTTAATGGAACTGTTGCCCAAATGATTAATGTTAGAGCACAGACCAAAATTTAGCACTAAATGGGCACACTAATAATGGAGCTGGAATATTGGAGTATTAGAAAAATCTCTAAATGCCTATGGAACAGGTAGTTTTAATTCAAAAGTGACCCTCTCTAATTCACTTCATGTTTCCTCACTGCCTTTGCACTAGGCATCAACAGTTGGTTTATCCATTCATCTCACATAAAACTTATTCATTAGTAATTAATACTCTTGGGGGTGTCTGAGTGGCTCAGTTGGTTGAGCGGTTGACTTCTTGATTTTGTCTCAGGTCATGATCTCAAGGTTGCGGGATTGAGCCCTGCATCAAACTCTGCACTCAGCATGGAGTCTGCTTGAGATTCTCTCTCTCCCTCTTCCCCTCCCCCCACTCACGCATGTGAGTGTGCTCTCTCTCGCTCTCTCAAAATAAATAGAATCTTTAAAAAATAATTAATACACTTAGATTATTTCTTACAAAGTGTCTTGTGCTGACATGGATAGAAATATTTTTCCAGGGTCCTTAAGTTTGATTCTTACAGTACTCAGCCCACATTCTTCCAGAAAACAGGAGTTTCACTACAGCATACTACTACTGGCATTCTTCATTATTTGCTGTTTGTTGTTTGTTTGTTTTTTATTTTTTTAAATTTTTGCATTCTTTATTCACCCTTTCTTGTTTTATTCCAGTTGGCCTTTCCAGTGATCTTTTGGGAATCCCAACAGTCCCCACAATGGTCAGCCTGTTTAGCCTTCTGCATGTTCTTTGACTTTATTACCTGTAACTCACTTATAATTTATTTTGAAGGCACTGATGGTCTTGCCTTCTGGAGAATTTCTCCATATGTTTTTTTTTTTCCCCCATCTCAGTTCACATTATCTCAGAATGTATTATAATCACTCCCTAGGCTGTAAGTCTGCCTTCGACTTTTGCAGTGTTTTCTTGGATTTACGTAACCACACTCTCTGTGAGTGGAGATTCCAGATCCAAACACTCCTCCTTGTCATTCTGAGGAAATGTGATATACTTCACGTATGGGTTTGACATTTCATGTGCACAGATTACTGTTATCCATCAAGATTCACAACAGTACTATCTGGTCCCTGAGATGGCATTTTTTATTCTATAGAAATGGTAGAAGGATTAACCCCAATTTTATAAACCTGCATTTTCCCAAGTAGAAAACAATTCACCAGTCTCTCTTTTCTTGCTCATCATCTTAATAAATGAATTTCTCATAATCTGCTTTCTACTGCATTCAGATTTTATCATCAGTGAATTATTCTGGGCTAATATTTTGTTTGGTGTTTAATGTTCCTAAGTAGTTCATCACATGTTGATAGATGTATCTGAGTCAGTGGACACAATTACAGGCTGTGTATGTATGTGCACTTTTTAAAAAGTTTGAGTTTGCCCCATCTTTTATCAATATAAGATGTTCATTTATGCCCTCGCGATTTTGAAAAATAAATATATCTGCATGATTACAGTTAAAAAATGATTCACTTTTCCTCCATTTTTAAACTGTATTATTTCAGCCTAATTAACTAAAGATCATTCCCCCAAATATCCATTGTATTTGGGTTACAAAGACAGTTTTAGTTAAAGAATGTTACAAAATGCTTTTTCTGCTTAAAGCAAATTTTACAGTAGAAGTAACCTTCACTTTCAGATCCAGATTTTAATCTTTTTGATTTATAATATTAACTTAAGTTCACATAATTCTGTAAACTAAACCCAGAGAGTCTTTCTGGTCACCAGCATAATTATAACTCTCATCCAGTGTTTACCAGGGAATAGTGAATTCATTTTGTTAAAATGAGATCTGGCATGAACCTTATCCAGGCTTAACTGAAGCAAACATAGCTTTTTCTTTCCTTCTTTCTTTCTTGTCTTTTCTCTTCCTTTTTCTTTTTTGTTAGGTTTCACTAAATTAGATTTACAAACTGGACACAATTAAAAGCTTTAGAACATCAAGGAAAAGGCAGCTTTGAAAGAGATGTAGATTTTTCTTTTAAGAATATTTGACTAAAACCCAAATAAAAAGAAAAGAAAACTGAAGAGGGGTTGTTAGTATAGTATTTCTAAATTGATTTGCTTAAAGCTCATCTGCATGCTTTTGTACTGTTTGCCAATCCAATGCAAAGGCCAAATCGCTAAAGGTAAACAGGAGTTGGGAAGCTGCCTGCTCAGGGATTCAAGGATTAGCCTTTATTCCACCCTGGACCTTTGGCTGTCAGTCCAAATGGGGTCCCACCCTCTGTGCCTCCTAGAAACTGCTTCAATTAACACACACGTGGCTCTAATGCAAATCAAGAGTAATATCGTCAGTCAGAGAAAGACAAATACCATATGATTTCACTCATATGTGGAATCAAGAAACAAAACAAATGAACAAACAAAAAAGCGAACTTAAACAGAGTGAATAAACTGGTGGTGTCTGGAAGGGAGGTGGGTGGGGGGAGGGGTGAAATAGGTGAAAGGGATTAAGGGTCCACTTACCTTATTTTTTTAAAGATTTTATTTATTTATTTTTGCGAGAGAGGAGAGAGAGAGAGAGAAAGCAGGAGCAGGGGGCAGGGGCAGAGGGAGAAGTAGACTCCCCACTGAGCAGGGAGCCCCAAGTGAGACTTGATCCAAGGAACCTGGGATCAAGAACTGAGCCAAAGGCAGATGCTTAACTGACTGAGCCACCCAGGTGCCCCCAAGGGTACACATATCTTGATGGGCACCGAGTAATGTGTGGAACTGTTGAATCATTATATTGTAGACCTGAAACTAATAGATTACTGTATGCTAATTATGCTTCAAATTTTAAAAAGGGAATAAAAGAGTAATACTGTACCTTACCTGATGGTACAGGAGATAAAACAGCCTGACTTTTCAAGTTGGTGGTAAAGCAACATAACTAGTATATATATATTATGACATACTGTATATTAAATATAAAAATATAAAATACGCATAACATTCACTGTAATACGAGGAGCCTGGTACATTACAGCACCTGGTATGGGTCTCTCTTTATCCTTTATTTTGGAACATATAAAGTTTATTGAACACTTTTACATATAGTGTAGCATTTTATTTATTTTTTCTTAAATTTTTTTTAATTTGTTTATTTGACAGACAAAGATCACAAGTAGGCAGAAAGGCAGGCTGTGAGGGGGACTGCTCCCCACTGAGAAGAGAGCCCAATGTGGGACTCGATCCCAGGACTCTGGGACCATGACCTGAGCTGAAGGCAGAGGCTTAACCCACTGAGCCACCCAGGCGCCCCTAGCATGGCATTTTATAATCAAAACAGTCTTGTAAGGTATATTTACTTGTCCTCATTTTACAAATAAGGGCACCAGAGCCAGAAAGCATCATTACCTTGCTTGAAATTCTGGGGAAAGAACAGAGCTGGGATTCACGCCCAGTTCTTAACCAGTCCAAGTGCGGAGTGTTGTACTTGCCTCTATCACAGCTTCTCCCAAAGAGCTTGTAAACACGTTTCCTGTGTGACTGTGGGCTCATGTCGCTGGTATACATTTCTCTAAAATGACCTAATTTCAATCTTAAATCCTATTCTGTGTTCCGACATGAACCTAAAACAGTCAGTTTTATGTGAGTTTCATCTGAAAGTTGAGGCTTTCCTTAGTGGATTTTTGGTCCCCGGTAGGGTTTTGCTGCCCCCTCTTCACTCCCAGGGTTTCGATAGGAGATATGCAGGCTTATACGAAGCCTGGAAGAAGCTCTTTCCCACCTGGGCTGGCAGATGTCTACTGGCATGTGTACTGGCATCAGTATCCAGGAGTGGCCAGTCCTCTGTGTAGCCGCACCACTGATGAACTTGAGCACAGTTGCTGTTGAAATTTGTCAAAAGAAAGAAAGAAAGAAATTGCTTTGTCTGACTGTTGCATGTGTCAGGCCCACTGGCTCTTGATGGCACACCCTGGGCATTTTCTGAGCCACGGAGCGAACTTTTGGAAGTGCCCTGGGTCCTGTTAGGACAGTGGTTCTGAGATTCTGTTTGAAATCCATCTGCTTGGTCAGCCCATGAGGTGCCCCTACTTCCTGAGCCACGGGGCTCTGTGGGCCAGGACGGGCTGTGGAGGAGAGGTTCCCCTTGTTCTACATCCACTAAAGCTAACTGGAAATTCCTCTGCCCTTTTCTCCAACCCCAATCTCTGCCTCAGCCTAAGAGGGAGGGGATATAAGTCTATATCAAAATTTTCATTTGCTTTTCTCTCTGCTTTTTTTCTCTTCGTGTTGTGGAAACAGTGTTTATCTCAGGCATCTGAGGATGGGGTGTTTGGGAGTTGTGGGTAGACCGGGTTCTGGCTGCAATCTAATTACTAATGCCAAGATCTTAGCTTCTGGGTGCTCAAGTCCAGGAATAAGTATCTGGGAAGAAAGAATGGGGGAAAAAACTTTTCTGCTAAAAAAAATCCCCCGCACATACACTTACGTAAATACTTCCTCTCTTATAACTTTCTGTCATTTTGTTCTAGTCTTGTTGCTATAGCATTACACATTTAAACTATATTTGGTATACTGCTAACTAGTAGCTGAATATATCATTAAATTTGTGTGATTCACAATGTTATTTTCAAACAAAACGGTGGCTGATAAATGTTTAAAATGGGCACGTCACTGTGAATGGTTACATGATTCAGAGCCATTCCCTAAGAGCGTAACAGCCTAGATTTATTTCTCCATTTCCTCCCCTCTGTATGCTCTTGAGCCCACTCCAATCAAGCTGTCATTCATACCATGCCATCACCAACGATTTCCCACAGCGAAATCCAATTCATCCTCCTCTCACTTATTTTCAATTTTTGAAACGGTTGATCGATCCTTTTCTTCACAAAACACTTTCTTTGCATAGCTTGCAGGATTCTGAACTCTCCTGTTTCCTCCTTCTTACCTTTCTAGTCATCTTCACTGGTTTTTACCTCAGCAACCCACCTGCTGAAAAGGTTAGAGATGCCCCATCCTTCAGGGAGCTCCTGTATCCATATTGTCTTCAGGTGACTTCATCCAGTCTTGTGTCTTTAAATACCTTTGTTGTTCTATCGCTTCTCGGCCTTTTGGCTAAGATCAAGTGAAATACCTTTGTTGTTCTGACATAGATTCACATCTCTAGCTTGAATCTCTGCCCTCAGCTCCAGATTTTTACATCCCATTGGCTCCTAATGTTCCCCCATTGCATGTCTAAAAGCTATCACACACTTCATGTGTTTGGAATTGACTCCTGATCTTTCCTCTACAATCTTTGCTACCTGTAGTCTTTCCTTTTCTGAGCAAATGGCAGTTCATGCCTCTGGTTTCTTAGACCATAAACCTTGGAGTCATCCTTCACTGCCTCTTTCTCTCTCACACTCCATCGCCAGTTCCAAAGCAAATCTGATTTTTCCTACCACGTCCTCTGCTCTTCCCTGGTCCAAATGCCATGATTTCGATGATCACCACCACCTCCTAGTTGCTTTCTCTCTCTTTCCCTTGCCCTAGCCCTCATAGTGATCAAATCACATCACCGCTTTCCTCATAATGGTCTGATGTTGCCCTGCCTCCAGTCGACCTCTGTACACTCACTTCCATGACTCTGCATGACCCCAACACCCTTTACTTAACTTTCCCCCTTTCCTTCCACTCTCCCTTTTGTTCTCTCTGCCCCAGGCACGGTGGCTGCCTCCTGTTACTTAACAAGTGCCTTTCTTCCTCAGGGCCTTTACAGGTGCTCTTCCTTCTGTCTGAAACATTCTTTCCACAGATAGGTAGTTGGCTCACTCCATTACCCACTTTGGGTCTCTGCCAGGATGATATCTCACCAGTAAAGCCTTCCTTGATCACTCTTTTTAAAATAGTACACCAGTCCAGGCCCTCCATTCCCCCCTGCTCTACTTTTCTCCATTGTACTTATCTCCGTATAACACACTATTTATTTACTTGTATTTTATTTAATATCTGCCTTTCTCTACTGGAATCTAAGGACCACAAAGCTTGTGGAATGAGACTTTGCTCTGTTTGTTTAAGTCTCTAGACCCTAAAGGAATGTGGCACATTGTGGTTGCTCCCTAAATATTGAGTGAATTAATGAACAAGCAAACTCAGGCCAGTACTGTTACTCAGCAGCTAGCTCAATGACATACACATAATAGTTATCAGTAAAAATATATCCCATGGATGAATGAAATGGGTTAAACCTATGAGAATTTGCCTTGAACTTAGATCCTTAATTTATCTTTTCTATAGCTTTTGTCTTTGTTCTGAGATTTTCTGTGGAAGGAACATTAATTACTACTGAACTATCCTTTACTGGGCTTATGTACAAACCTGGTGCATATACAGGGTAAGTGCCTTTGGTAATAGCTACCAGCATGACTTTAATACACCATCTCGAGTGCCAGCACCAACAGAGCTTTGGAAAGCATGTGCTAAAGAAGATCATTGCACCAGATCCCTTGGATTTGAAATTAGGGTTCTGTGAGGTCACTCTGTTCTGCATCCAAATGTATTCCCTGCTATGGTGCAGATTGCTTTTTTATCCCACAAAGAAAAATGGGCTTGGAATAGCTAGAAGAGAGTTGGTTAAGTTGTGTGCTTCTGCCAATATATGCATCGAATTTGTGCCAATTATTTCAAAATGAACGGTAACAGATGACAATATAGTTTTAGAAAGTGTGTAAAACATATGCCAGTGAATATTTAAGTGGTTTAACTTATCTAATTACAAGAACTAGTATTGCATTTTTCATTTTTTCCCTCCCACTCGTCTTCTCTTCTCCTAGAACCCAAAATATTATTATTATTCACAAAAATACTAGAAAAGTAAGAATGAAAAAGACTAATTGATAAATCACCACCTAGTAATCCCCAATTGAGACTCAAATCACATCACATGAGCCTTATCAACCATATATTCATCTTATGATAATGTATGTAATAAATAAATGAACATGACAATGATTTGGTGAGCTTTTATATTAATTTATTTCAGAACAAAGGAACAAAACAGATAAAGTGAAATCTTTTAGAAAATACTTCAGTGAAGGACATGGAAACTTTACTCTATGTCTATAAATTTTTAGCTGTCAGGTTTTAGTTCTGTCTGACAATTTACTCTTAGAGAAATTGCTAACAAGAGACTATGCTTGTGTCATTTGTGTTGAAAAGAAAATAATATCAGCAAACCGAGTCTGAAATGTAACTTTTCAATTTGAATACATCAATGGCTCTGGGACTATTAAGGCTAAGACATAACACATGTAAAGTTATGAGTCTATGAAAAAATTTGAACACATTCTTATTTATTAATGGAGAATAACCAAGAGTTTGTGATTATATATATAACAATATCTGTCAACTAAATGCTCTTGTATAATATGTAAAGTTGGGTAAAGATGAATAATTTGAAAAAGTTAGTAATTAACTAAATAATACTAATGATGGAATATTAAATACTTGTCAATTGAGTTATGTTTCCAGGCCTGTGGTGTTGATGTACATCACTGAAATCTGTCTTTACATTGCACATTTAAAAATATGTGAATAATGCATTATTTTAAGATGCTAGAATAAAGATAATGCATGGCTGAGTTGGAAGAGTGAGAGAATAGTAAAGAGGCAGAAATAACAACAGGGTGAGGGAGCTCTGGACCTGCTTATGTAAAAAAGCTGGACAAACTTCTAATTTCAGCCCTGACATGTAAAGAGGTTCTAAATCATCACTCCTATCCGTAAAACAAGAAAAGAGCTAAACAAATGAAATCAATTACTTTTTTGGACCAGAAAAATGAAGCTGCTGGGCAATCCACCATATCCTAAAATCTGGAGAGAAGCAAATATTGAAAATCAAAGTCAAGTTTAGCTTACCTGGATAAAAACTAATGGAACCATGACTTGTTCTCTGTGAGCTGTAGACAACACACAAGAATAGATTTAAAAATGTAAACAGAGATGGAAACCTTATGAAAGAATCAGAAGAATATGCTGGAAATGGGAAACTATGTAAAAGAAACAAATGCCTTTGATAGATTCATCAGTAGACTAGGCATAGCTGAGGAAAGAATCAGTAAACTTTAACATATGTCAAAGAAAATTTCCCAAATTGAAATGGGAAGAGAAAAACACAGAATATCTAAGAACTGTAGGATAATCCTAAAAGATATAAAATACATAAAGTTGGAATACCGTAAGGAGTAGAAAGAGAATGGAGCAGAAGAAATATTTGAGATAAAGACTAAGAGTATTCCAAAACTAGGAGCAGACACCATAACTATAGTTCCAAAAATCCCAGAGAACACCAAGCAGGGTGAATACCAAAAATGGTATATCTAGGCATTTCATACTCAATCTTAAAAAAAAAAAAAAAAGACAAAGCGAATATCTGGAAAGAAACTGGAATGGGGTGGGGGTCATCTTACCTGTAGAGGAGTAAGTGTAAGAAGTATACAATTGACTTCTCATCAGAAACCAAGCAAGAAGAGATTGTAATGAAATATTTAAAATATTGAAAGAAAAAAAATCCCCACCAAATTGGAATTTTATATTACAAAGGATATAGAAATAGAAATTATCCTTCACAAGTGAAGAGGTGAAGATTTTCTCAAACAGAAAGTGACAGAATTCATTACTAGCAAAGCTTCCTTACCTGAGAAATGTTCAAAGAAGTTCTTCCTGAAGAAGAAAAATTATATAGATCAGAAACTCAGATGTACATAAAAAAGAAAAGCATTGCAGGAAGAATAAATGAAGGCAAAATAAAAATTTTTCTATTTCTTATTCTTAATTGACCTAATAACTATTGTTCAAAGTAATAATGGTAAGAATGTATTGGTAATTCTTTTTTTAAATTTTTTTAAAACATATAATATATTTTTATCCCCAGGGGTACAGGTCTGTGAATCACCAGGTTTACACACTTCACAGCACTCATGTATTGGTAATTCTAACATATGGATAAGGGAAATGAGTGACAGCGATGTTATAAGAGATAAGAGAGAGATATTGGGAACATCCTGATACAAAGTAACTTACATTACCCATGAAACAGTATAGTATCATTGTAAAGAGGACTCGGTCATAAATTTATATTGCAAACAATAAAACAATCACTAAAAAGAAATTATTGATAAGCTAACAGAGGAGCAAAAATGGAATTGCATGAAGCGCTCAGAGAAACCCAGAGAAGCCAGAGAAAGAGGGGAGAAGAAAAAAGAAGCAATAACTGCAACAGAGAATGATTAGAAACATGGTAGATATTAATCCAACTATTTAAATAGTCACTCTAAATGTGAATGATCTCCATGCAATGATTGAAAGAGATTGTCAGAGTGGATAAGAAAACCAAAACGATGAGGTGTTGTCTACAAAAAATGTATATACCACAACCAAGTGGAGGTTAGCCCAAGTATGCAAGGCTAGTTCAATATTCAAAAATCAATTCATGTATTCATCCTATCACATCAACAGGCAAGAGAAGAAAAGTGACATGACCATAATAATGGATGCCAAAAAAAGGCACTTGACAAAAATCTAACAGCCATTTATGATGAAGACTCTTAGAAACTAGGAATACAGAGGAACTTTCTCAATTTGATAAAGAACAGCTGAAAAACCTATAGCTAAAGTTATAATTCATAGTGAGAAACTAGAAATTTCTCCACTAAGATCAGGAACAAGGATCGGATGACCCCTGATTCGCCACTCGTTTTCCACCTCCAGGTATAGAAAAACTGATCCTGAAGTTTACATAGAGAGGTGAAAGCCCTGGAAAAGCCCACGCAATACTGAAAGAGAGGAACAAAGTTGCAAGACCAAGAGTACCTGCCTTCCCAAAATGTTCTATAAGCCGCAGTAATCAAGACCATGTGGTATTGGCAAAGGAAGAGACAAATAGATCTATGTAACGGAATAGAGGCACCAGAAATAGACCCACATAAATAATATCAAGTATCTTTGACAGAGGAGAAAAGGCAATGCAAGAGGCAAAGATAGTCTTTTCAACGAATGGCGCTCGAACAACCAGACATCCACATGCAAAAAATGAATCTTGACACAGACCTCATACTCCTCACAAAAATTAAGTCAAAATGGATCGTAGACCTAAATACAAAATACGCAACTATAAAAGTCATAGAAGATAATGCAAGAGAAAACTTAGGCGACGTGGGATAACGCAGTGACTGTTTTGCTATACCACCAAAGGCATGATCCATAAAAGATATAACTGATAAACCGAACTTCTTCAAAATTAAAAATTTCTGCTCTAAGCAACACACTGTCAAGAGAATGAAAAGACAAGCCACACAGACTGGGAGAAAATATTTGCAAAGGACAGTCTGATGAAGAACAACTATCCAGAATGTACAAAGAACTTTTAAAATTCAAAAATAAAAAATAGAACTCAGTTTCAAAAAAGGATGAAAGATCTGAATAGATACCTTGCCAAAGAAGAGATACAAATGCCAAGTGAGTATATAAAAAGATGTTGCACATCATATATCATTACAGAATTGAAAATACAAACGATGAGTTACCCTTACACATCTATTAAAATGGACAAAATCAAAACACTGACAACACCAAATGCTGATAGGGATGTGGAGCAATAAGAGCTCTCATTTACTTTTGATGGGAATGCAAAATTGCACAACCACTCGAGAAGATGACTTGATGGTTTCTTTCAAAATTAAACATACTCTTCCGATATAATCCAGGAATCACACTCCTTAATATTTCCCCAGGTGAGTTAAAAACTCATGTCCATACAAAAAGCCACACATGAATGTTTATAGCCACTTTACCCACAACTGCAAAAATTTGGAAGCAACCAATCTGTCCTTAAATAACTGAATGGATAAATAAACCATGCTACATTCAGACAATGGAATAGTATTGAGTACGAAAAAGAAGTGCTATATGAAGCCATGAAAAGACACAATGAAACCGTAAATGCATGTTACTAAGTGAAAAACACCATCTGAGAAGGCTGCGTATTAGATGATTCCAACTACATACCATTCTGGAAAAAGGCAAAAGTACGGAGACAGGAAAAAAATTAGCGATCACCAGGATTTTTGAGGGAGGAAGGGATAAATAAACAGAACATCTAAAACTGATCTAAAAAATAATCTATTTCTTTAAAAAATGGACGAAATATCTGAACAGACACCTTACTAAAGAAGATATACAGATGGCAAAAAAATCAAATGAAAAGATTATCAATATCATGTATCATTAGAGAATTGCAACAAACATACAAACCAACAACAATGAGAAAATAATGCACACCTGCTTGAAAGACAAAAATTTTTTAAAAATCAAAACAAAATGGACAATATTAAATGCATTCAAAAATAAGGAGCAACAGAAACTCTCATTCATTATTAGTGGAAATGCAGAATGATACAGCCACTTTGGAAAACAGTTTTGTAGTTTCTTATAAAGTTAAATATAATCTTATCATAATCCAGCAATTGTGTTCCTACTTATTTACCCAACTACCTGATACAAATGCCCTCATATGGGGGCACCTGGGTGGCTCAGTGGGTTAAAGCCTCTGCCTTCGGCTCAGGTCATGATCCCAGAGTCCTGGGATCAAGCCCCACATCTGGCTCTCTGCTCAGCAGGGAGCCTGCTTCCTCCTCTCTCTCTGCCTGCCTTTCTGCCTCCTTGTGATCTCTGTCTGTCAAATAAATAAATAAATATTTTAAAAAAAATGCCCTCGTATGAATGGTTATAGCCAAAGTGTAACTAAGATAATTGCCAAATATGGAAGCATCTAAGATGTTCTTTGATTGCTGACCTGATAAACCAACTGTGGTTTACAATGGATTACTCAGCAGTAAACAGAAATAAGTTCTTGGGCCAGGACACAAACATAGAAAAACCTTAAATATATATTGCTAAGTGAAAGAAGTCAGACTAAAAAAGGCCACATACTGTGTAACCCCAATTATGACTCAATACATTGACTAGTGGATAGGAGTGAAGGAGGAGCCCTGTGGTTTCACTTTTTCTTCTCTCTTAGTACTGGAATTTCTCCCCTCTTGGTCTTCCTGTCTCCAGTCTTGCCTGCATCCCCCTTGTTCATCTTGGCACTGAAACAGCAGTGCCCTTGATAAAACAAAAAGATGATCAGGGCATCTTTGTGTTTATAATCACTTAATGGCTTTCTATCATCATAAGCATAATTTGAAATTTCTTAGTTTGGCTTATCAGCTTTTCAGAACATGGGTACTTTTCCAGTCCAATCTCTCACAATAACTCTCTAGTTCTCCATACACGCTGTGACTTTTTAAGTTTCTATTTTTCTTGTTTTGTTTAATGAGGCTGTAAAGAGAGGATTGGTGTAAGGGCTGCAAATGGAGATGGCCTATTGTTAGAGGTAACCCCTCTGTGCTAGAGTAATAGGCACAGCCTATTAAACCTGTATGTGCCCACATAGGCAGGAAGAAAACTGAGTCTGGGGCAGAGGGCATGTAGGAGCAGAGTAAATGGTAAACTCCCCAGTTCTTAAAAAAGAAGGAGATTAAATGAGATATTCCTCTGCTTCTCTGGGATCCTTAGTGACTCTGAATCACTTTTATGCCCCAACAAAGTCTGAATATTTTCAGTTGTCCATTTCTCACATGCTCTAATAAAATGAGCATACAAAAAATTCAGACATTAACACCATATATATTTCCTTTTTCAGAAAAAAAGTTTAAAAAATACAAATTTTATATCTAAATACCTTGAAAATTTAGAAAAATACACAATACAGTACAGGTAATTCTGTTTAAATATGATGACTTGGTAAAAATATTATTTATTTATTTATTTATTTTAAAGTTTTATTTATTTGCAAAAGAGAGCACAAAGAGAGAGTGAGAGGGAGAAGCAGACTCCCCACTGCAGATGTGGGTCTTGATCCTAGGACCCTGAGATCATGACCTGAGCTGAAAGCAGATGCTTAACCGACTGAGCCACTCAGGCACCCCTAAAATATTATTTTTAATAAAAAAACATAATAAATTACAAATTATTAAGTTAAAAACTCTGGTTTGGAAAATTTAGTAACTTTCTTTCCTCCTTCCTTTCTTTCTTTCTTAGAGAGAAGGCACGTGAGTAGGGTTGGGGAGAGGTGAGGAGGGGCAGAGAGAGACAGAGAGAGAGAGAATCTTAAACAGGCTCCACCCCCACTGCAGAACCCAATGGGGCTCAATTCCCTGACCCTGAGATCATGACCTCAGCTGAAATCAAGAGTTGGATGCTTAATCCACCAAGCCATCTAGGCCCCCCTAGTAATTTAATTCTTAAGCATCACTTGTAATTAAAATGAATAATAATTTTCAACTTACATAAAACTAGTTTGAATTCTTGGGCACAGAATCCATAGCTCTAGGTTTATTAACCTTTATACAAACAGAAAGATAAAGCCAAATCAGTTGACTACCATATCCCAAGTTTAATTCCTCTTGTTTCTACTTTCAGTTTAAATTCAGGAAGAATTTATTTTTATTTAGTCATACAAGTTAATTTTTAAATTTAAAATAAAACTTTTTGATTTTACATTCTTCATAAGTATCCCCTAATCTCTGCTCCCTATCAAACATGTTAGGAATTATAAGTCATGGTTCTGCTATTTTTCCCATTCTCATTTGTCATCCTAAAACCCAGTTATCATATCAAATTAACCCTTACCTTACTAAGACTTGGAATGCACTGAAGCTAGACTTCCAGGCTAGGTTTTCAGAGACAAGTGTTTGCCTCATAATTCTTGGAGAGTATACCAAGTATCTTTAAGAAATTCCTTGTGAAGAGAACTGACATTTATTCTGTAACTCTCTCTCAGAGTGATATTTTTGTCAGAAAGCAGGACAAGTCAAAATTTTCAAGCTTAAACCTAATAACTTAAGAGCAACCCCTAGACACCCATCTGGAACTAATTTACATCTCATTTTAACTTGTGGTATTATAAAAGCACTCATTTTTATATTGCACTAATTTTAAATTTCCATTAAATTATTCCATTTCTATGTTTTCATTTGGCCTAAGGGTTTTTTTGTGTCAAATTATTTTGACCTTCATAGGGAGTAGAGCAAGGCGGGGAAGGGAGGTGAAAGTGGGAGATGGACTGCTTCAGAAACTACATCTATATGAACAAATTTCTGTCCCTTGCCTTGATCTGTCAACTTTTGTAGTTTAGCTAGAAATTTTGAAGAGGTGAGGTAGGAGAAATCATAGGAAACAAAAAAGATGATCATGAGATGAGTCTGAACATAGGGTTTTGTGCTAAATCCTCTTTTCTTGCTTTAAACTACCTATGTGGGACATCTTATCCATGCCCATTGCATTTAGAAGTCACTACGAAGTGTCAGTGTGGCAGAGATCACTTCCTCCAGCTTCAGAAGTATGACATCACCCTCGTGATAGTGTCAAACAGTGTCTGGGACATGATAGATATTTAACGAATATTCAACGAATATATGTTGAATGTGTGATAGATGAGTAGATGAATGGAAGAATAGAGGATAGACGCATGGATGGATGGATGGATGGATGGACAGGTGGAACTTCTCTATCTGGATGTTCTCATTAATGTCTCATATTCAACATGTTCAAGCCTAACCTCACTTACTCTTTTTTTTTTCCTTACTTGTTCTTATATCATTTCCCCATTAAATTCTACCTCAAAGATTTCTCTGCCTTACTCTCTACAGCTGATAATGAACAGTTTCTATAGATAACCAGTTCATATCGAGCCAGCCCCCTACTCAGATGACTGTCTACTCATAGACTTCAGAGTAAAATCCAAGCTCTTCAAAGTGACATATGAGCACCTTCCTAGTCTGGTTTCCAAAGAACCTCACAAGCTACCCTCCCCATAGCTCCATCCTCACATCCCTCAACCTACCCTGAATCACATGTATTTCCAGACTAAACCAGGCTCTTCTATGTCTAGGCTTTTGAACATTCTTCTTGGAATGCTCCTCCTAAATTCGTGAACTTCAGCTCACCCAAGATTTAGCTCTAATATCAAGTAATTTCTAATATCTTGCTTAGGGAAACCCCACAGTCTTGCTTTCTTTGGTGCCTAACACAGTGCTCAATAAATATTTATTGAGTAAATGGATGTGTGTAGAACTTACAGGGAAGTAGGGAGAAGCAAAAGAAGAGTCAAATGGATATGAATTTGAAAATTATTAAGCCTAGATATCCATATTTCTGAAATCTGAATTCTGTATACCTGTCTTTACTCTGAGCCCCTCTCCTTAAGATCCGACATTTTAAATACAGTTTGCTGGAGTTTTTTGATATTTCTTTCTAGTCCATCTCCACAGTTCAGAAAGGGCTTTTACCCTTTACCACTATGGGTCCTGAGATTCCAAACTGCACAGTCTTGGTCTCAGCTGTCACTGACAGTTGTTAAGCCAAAACTTCAAAGAGTTGTCCTGGCCCCCACATAACATGACCCTACTAGACAAGGCTCAGGGCTGAGATCTCCATAGTTGACTTTGATTTTAGGCAAAACGGCCCATGTTTCTTAGAAGAGGCTAGAGTAATCAGGAAAAGAGGGGGCTGCTAAAAAGAAGACTATGAACTTGAGGGTTGGTGGTTGAGGAAAGACCCAGGAACAAGGTATGAAGGACCAGAAGTATCAGACCCAGGAGGTGGGAGAATAGGGAGATTCGATTCTTTTTTTTTCTTTTCTTTTCTTTTTTTTTTTTTTTGAGTCCTGATTTAACAGGAGGATGATAGAGGTCTAGGTGATAAAGCAAAGAAGGTGAAACTGACTTCCTCTTATATTTTAGGTAAATCTCTGGTTTGTTGTCTGTAAGACAGAAGCAGTTATAGGCTTGATGCTTTAAACATACTATGAGGATTTTTTCTGTTACATTTTTCTTCCAGAAAACACAAGTTTTTTTTTTTTTTTCCTTTTTTCTTTTTCTCTGAGGCACTAAAGTCAGGTGGACTCATCTGTGTCTGGTTTTCCTTCTTTTACCAATACATCATAAAAGGACTTAAATTAGAAAATTATTCTACCTGTGAATCTTTTTATTTTTCCTGAAACATGCAAAGCCACAGACTCTCATCTCCTCAAGAATAGAAACTTACTTTCTTTGCTGTTTCCTTCATTGCCTAAAATGGTTCCTGACATTCTGGTTTTGTTGTTGTTGTTGTTGTTGTTGTTGTTGTTGTTGTTGAATGAACTTGCTAGTGTCTGAGGATACCAGTAAGGAAATAGTTACTTATCACATTCTACTTTATGTCTATATCATTATACACTTCTTTCCTCCTTTGTTGCATCCTTAAGATCTGCTCAAGAGAAAAACAAAAATTTTATTTATATAAGAGGTTCTTTTTTGAAATTCATATTCTCTTTCTGTGTTGCTATGGTTTCTGGTCATGGATATTCCTCCACTAAGGATGAAGAAATTTAGTGATGAACAAAAAAAAAAATGTGCTTTTTCAAAGCATGCCTCTCCATAGAAGTATGCTTATCTGGAAAACAATGTCAACCATTCAGAATTATATTATGTCCATAGAAATATTAAAATATAGTGGTGTGTATTCAATATTGGACAGGGTTTTTTTTCCCAATATTCAAGGTTTAAAGTAAACAAAACTGGGTTTAATCTCAGTTCTGTCACTTCTCTGCTTTGTAAAATATACAAGTTTATTTACTTTTCAGTTCAGGTTTCTTACATGTAAAATAGAAGCATTAATTCCTACCTTTAAGAGTGTTTTGAGAAATGAATAAGCTTGTAGTCAGGATTCAGTACAAACTCCTCTTCTGATATTAGCGTTCCAAAATTCCCATTCATGTTTTTAGTTAATACATGACTAAAACCTCCCTAATGAGCTTTTTGAAGAGTATATACACTTTTAATCCAGCGCTAATATCATTAATAAATGGAGTCTCCACAAATGTATTTTATTCTTCAATAAACTGTCTCTACAAATATAGAGTATGATTCCCTCTATTTTTGTAAGTATGATTATTTTTACTTCTGTGAAGCTTTTTACCACTGCAGGGTTGGAGTTAAACCTAACGCTGCTATTAATATAAGATCAGGGATCGTGGTTCTTCTCTGGCGGAGGAGAAGAGGAACGATGTGTCCCGCCCTTCTCAGTCCGTCCTGTTTGCAATGGACATGCGAACGAGGCATTGGACCTGAGAAGGGGTGGTATATATTCAATGGAAGTTAATTTAAAGTACACATGTTTCTTAAATAATAAAGACACCCTAGAGTGCAGACCTGAGTACACTGGTAATATGGAAGCCAAATTATTTATCCAGTTTTTCATTGTTTTCATCTCTCAAATAATTATTGAGCACATGCACATGTATTGGGCAATGTGCCAGCCCCTGGAGATGAAGAGGACATGGTTTAATCTATAACTCCAGAATCTGTAAGACATACAGGAATGTAAATTAATATTTACAAGGCAATTGTCCCTGTTCTATAATAGAGAAGAAACAAATGACAATGTCATGGCCGAGAGGGAGTGATTCATGGCTTGGGAAGGCCAGGGAAGACTTTAAAAGGGAGGGGGTGCTTCCCTACTTAACCACAGATAGAAATGCTCTGTGGTGAATAGTAACGCCATCTATGAGTCTGTTCCATTCTAAATACATCTTTCTTTTCCTCTTTCTTTGATTTAGTTCTATATTATTACTTAACACGCTGACTAGTTTTTAGCTTATTTGAACTTGCAAGGATGCAATGTTTTTTTAAAAAAAAGAGCCCAAAAGTATTTATGGAGCCCCCCAAAGAAGTTACGATTTCTGCACTCTATTTAAAATAATACTAATAATAAACTGTAAAAGACACCTTAAAGAAACAGTGAACAACATTAAAATGAGGAAGCAAAATTGTATCATGAGGAGGACTACAGTGTCTTGTGTTTATGTCTTTATACACCCTGGATTACAGAATGAGACGAATAGTGTTAGTGCTCCACATGGAGAAAAGAAAAGAAACTCATGAATGTTCAGAAGCTTATGTCTGCAGAGTCACTTTTTTCCTAGAGACATTTCAGGGTTTTAATTCTTTTCTTTTGTATTGAAAGCGGTGTTTGTGACTACACAGTGTATATTCTTCAAAATGCACCCTATATGTAAAGTACATACAATTTTCACCCCCAGATTTTTCCAATGAAGAGTTTAGTAGCCTCAGGGGAGCATATCGGCATGACTCGTCAGCTGTCTGATGACAAATTCCTCTTCTGTAAAAAGAGGGGATTCTGCTGATTGAGTCAGGGTTGATGGGCACTGAAAGGGGGTCATGCATTTCAGGAAGAAATGTAAATAGTCTGAGCTTCAATGTCTTCACTGGCGTGCACAGATACATGTGCATAAGCATATGGATACACATTTATATCAACTCTGTGCTGTAGGGCAGTGAAGGATAAACACATGCAGTTGGCCCTTACCGAAGCGGGGGTGAAGGACACCAACTTTCCGCACAGTTGAAAATTCATGTATAACTTTTGACTCCCCAAAAATGTAAGCAATAGCTTAATGTTGACCAGAAGCCTTACCAATACCCTTAACAGTCCATTAATACATATTCTGTATATTATGTAGTAGATACTATATTCTTACAATAAAGTAAGCTAGAGAAAATAGAAAAATCGTGATGAAAAGAAAATACATTTATGGTACTGTACTGTATTTATTGAAAAAAATGTGCATATATTGGTGTGCCTGGGTGGCTCAATCAGTTAAGTGTCTGCCTTCAGTTCAGGTCATGATCTTGGGGTCCTGGGATCAAACCCCACATCGGGCTCAAACCCCACAGTGGGGAGTCTGCTTCTCCCTCTGCCTGCTACTCCCCTTGCTTGTGCTCTTTCTCTCCCTGTCAAATAAATAAAATCTTTAAAAAAAGAAAGAAAAGAAAAGAACAGGAAAAGTGTGCATATAAATGGACCCACACAGTTCAAACCTGTGTTGTTCAAGGATCAACTAACACCTGACCTAGCCATGCACACTCACTGAAGGAAGGTGGGTAGCAATACTAAAAATACTGCATATATTTTTAAATGCTTTCCCACTCTAATTTTCATGATATTGCTTAAATTGATGTGTTTTGTGACCTGAGAAAACATTTTTCAAGTGGTATGAAACTCTCTCATCCTTTTTTTTTAATTATTTTTCAAATACTTTACTGTGACTTTTACCTATAGTTCATAAAATTCAAACTGAAAGCAATTTAGTGTTGATTTGGCCACCCATGTAGACTTGGGATGACATACCACTGCCTCCTGTTCTCAGCTGGCCAAGTAATCCCATTGTAAGTCTGTAATGGGAAGGGGGAGAAGAAGAGGGTAAGGAGCTACTCAATCTCCTGGCTATGGCCTGATTTTGAGAACTTTCACACTTAAGGCACTGTGTACATTTATTATAATATCTTCACGTAATTTTCAAGCATTAAGAATTCTATTTAAACACTGAAAAATGCTGTAAAAGCAAAGAACAATGATTTGGATAACAAGCTGTGAGTATACTCATAACCCATAGTGGACTACAGTTGTGCCTGTTTTAGCCACGTTTGCCTTCTTTTTCTATAACACAAAAAGTTGTTTGTTTTTCACAGAATAATTCAAACTCTGGGACATAATTGTTCTGAACTTAGCAGACTCTCAGTGGAAGGTCATTAAAGACATTAAATATCTCAAAGCTACCTAGTCTTACAACTTAAACGTAACCATTTTTTATGAAGGTCCTGCTGGTTACAGAATAAAAACCATACACATCACTTAATACATATTTATAATAACTTTTCATTATGATATGAATGTGGGAGATAACAAGCACCATCTTTGAGCATATATAAAACCAAGGGTGTGTTAAACAGGATATAGGCAGAATTCAAGAGGAAGTCAGGTGAAGAACAATGTTCTTTGGAGTGCCCTGTAGCTCAGTCCGTTAAGTGTCTGCCCTCAGCTCACGTCATGATCCCGGGGTCCTGGGATCCAGTTCTACATTGGGCTCCCTGCTCATCAGGGAGTCTACTTCTCTCTCCCCCTCTTTTCTTCCCCCCTGCTTGTGCTTTCTGTCTCTCTCTCTCAAATAAATAAATAAAATCTTAAAAAAAATAAAAACAGTGTTTTTTGAAGTACCCTTAATTGACACAGAAATTCTTTTCCTGTCCTAAAAAAATCTGAACTAAAAAAATTTGAAACACGGTTAGCTGGCTTTTTCCAGAACAATCAGTTGACCACAGTTCCATAAGCACATTATAATTTTCCCATGATAAATGCTCACTGTTACATGCTGCTGAGTTTGGGGATATATTTAATCAACAGCAATAGCTAATTGATACAGAAAGAAAGGAAGGGTTTCACAAAGGAGATTATATTTGAACTAGATTTTAAAGGGTGATTAGGATTCTATTAGTTGGATAAGGACTTTCAAGGAGGCAGGGACAACACGATTAGATGCATGAAGAGATGAACATGCATGATATTAAGTAGTACAAGCAAACTGGAGGGCCGTTGTAAGCATCAGGAAGTGATTGAAATTCAGGTTGCAAAGGTATATGAGGATCAGGGGAAGCAAGGGAATCATTTCATATTATATAGCCATATATTATATATAATTATATATAATGTATATTATTATATTATATATAGTACTATAACTATATATAGTACTATATATGTAGTCTGCTAATTATTATGTATAATATATGTACTATATATAATATATATTATATTATAACTATATATGTACTATATATAGTCTAATATACTAATATATATTATATATAATATATATAATATACTATATAATTACTATATATTATAAATGAGAAAGTCTAAGTTTGAAGAGAACAGGTGATTGGAAACTGCTTTAAGTGATAGAGCATTCAATACACCTCAGTCAGGAAAGTTCCCTTCAGACAAAGGACTAGATTTTTATATTAAGGATACTTCTTTAACAGACCTGTAGAGAAGAACAATAATCACAAATATTTAGGAGGTCATACATGCTTAAGGATCTACAAAACAATTGTAAACATTATTAATCAGGTTATTTCATAAACCATATAGGTGAAAAATAATGGCATCACAAGAACTGTTTTAAGACTATAAGCCTAAACAGTTTAACATTTGAAAGTTCTGTCAGAACTTTCAAAAAGTTCTGAAAATTCTGTCAGAACTATACTCTCCTGAGTATATTTAAAAAATTTTTAAGGCTAGCATGTGTGTTAGTTTTCATTTACCTTGAAAAATTCATTTCTTTCTAAAAGTTGATTTGCTATACAGATCATGTCCAATCAATTTTCATAAAATATTATTCTGATCATTAAAGTTGGTACTTTTGATGTTTTCCTCATCTTGATAATGACTTCAGAACTTATTTTGAATAACTAGCCCCAGACTTGTTAATTTTTTAAAATGGCATAACTAAATGTTGCCTTTTAGCATTTGCTTATAAATGAAATATTATCCTATTGAATTATTACGTTGATGTCACTTTAAATAATATTTCCTTGGCTCAAACTCTACTTAGTGAATTTTCCATTTTGTTAGAAACCAGCTTTCATAGATAATCATGAAATTCAGTTCCAGTAATATAAAAAATAAACCACATATAATGAAGAATTATTCAAGTAGGTAATGTATTGAACAAAATGTTCTTCTCTAGATTAACTTTAGACATGTTTGGCTTATTTAGTTTCAAGATACTGGGAAGAAAATAAGATATTTCAGAAAGCAGAACTTGCTTGCAACCAATCAAATATGTCAGACCTCAAAACTTCAGGGAAAACAAGATCATACATCAGATTGCTAGCAAAAGTAAAGGTTACCAATACCACCAATTTACCTCAAAAGAAAAACCTTTGCTCAGGATAGTTGGGATGGAGAGGACAGGTGTTCAAGAGAAAATTAAATCAATTTTGCATTAACTCATTAAATAA
Source organism: Lontra canadensis (assembly GCF_010015895.1). Taxonomy (NCBI): domain Eukaryota; kingdom Metazoa; phylum Chordata; class Mammalia; order Carnivora; family Mustelidae; genus Lontra; species Lontra canadensis. The sequence goes on along the minus strand of NW_022631003.1, from coordinate 21,908,160 downwards.
ATTACAGAAGTATAATTTGTAGAAGGCTTTTGAAATACCCATTAGAAGGCATTTCAGAGTGTATATTTATATAATCTTTCAAGAAAAAGCTACGGAAACGTGGCATGGTTTTGTTACGAATTCTCTTGCCTTGTTTGTGTTGCTTCTTCTTTCAATGCCTGGTTATTATTTCACTGCCAAGAGAGTGAACTGTGACATGGATTGATGGATCTTTTCCATCCATTCAACAAGTATTTTGCAGTCTACTATGTGTCAGACACTGTTCTAGAAACTGGAAGACAGTGATAAATTAAACAAATGTCCTCACAAACATACATTCTAAAGAAAGAATCAAGTAAAATCATCATCATAATAATAATAAATAGAATTTCAGTTGTTATTATTATTATTAGTGGTGGTGGTGGTGTTGATTAACAGTAGTAGAAGTAGTGGAATGTGTGGCTAGGGGAGTGGCAGGAATTGACCTCATCCTCAGCTACACTCATTATTGTTCATTTTGCCTTAGGCACCCTGGCCTGATTTTTGTTCCCTGACCATATCAAGCACACAGTCCTGCTTTAACGTGTTTGCTTGCATTGGCTATCCCCTCTCCTTCAAACACTGTCCCCCCAGGGATCTTCTCCTCTGTTTCTTTTTTTTTTTTTTTTTTTTTTTTTAAGTTTTTATTTATTTATTTGACAGACAGAGATCACAAGTAGGCAGAGAGGCAGGCAGAGAGAGGAGGAAGCAGGCTCCAGGCCGAGCAGAGAACCCGATGCGGGGCTCGATCCCAGGACCCTGGGATCATGACCTGAGCCAAAGGCAGAGGCGTTAACCCACTGAGCTACCCAGGTGCCCCTTCTCATCTGTTTCTTATACCACCTTTCCAATGAGGATTATCCTGTCTTAAATAATAACTCTTAGACCGTCATCCCCAATGCCAAATCCCCTTACCTTGTTCTTTTATCCTATAGCACTTACCGCCTCTAATGTATTATAGTTCTTATTTCTTATTTTTATTTTTTTATCTGTCTCCTCCTAGGAGAATATAAGCTCTGTAAGGTCAGAGATCTTTGAATTGTTTACTGGATTATTGCAAACCCCTAAAACGGAACCTGATACCGAGTAGGCACTCAATAAATAGTTATTCAATGAGATGAGGTCAGGGAGAATTTGAGGAAAAGATGTGGCATGAGATGGTTTAAGTTTTAGCAGAGACATTATATGTGTGAAGAGTAGTTTGGGGGAGTTTTGAGGGTGCAGCTGAAGGAGGGACCCCACTGAGGAAGCAACTGTATTATCATTGACAGGTGAAATCATGTGATGTGAGTGGTAGTGGGGGAGGAGGGGAGACATGGCAAGATATATCCCCTATGAAAGTTATAGCTCCTAATAAAATTATAATCAAATTTGTGGGTAAGTAATACTGAGGTTTTATGGTTCCATCAGTAAATGGTGAATGTCAGCAAGCACCTCAGACCCAGTGGAAATAATAGAGACTTTAACAGATAACAGTTCCACAGATGTAAGGTTATTTTCATTCTTTAGAATAATAATTTTAAATTAAAATATTTTTGAAAATAAAAATACAGACAATGCATTTGTCTTTTCCATAAATAATCTGTGTGTGAGGAGATAAAAGCGTGTCTTTTAAGAATAAACATAAGGGGGGCACCTGGGTGGCTCAGTGGGTTAAACCTCTGCCTTTGGCTCAGGTCATGATCTCAGGGTCCTGGGATCGAGCCCCACATCGGGCTCTCTGCTCAGCAGGGAGCCTGCTTCCCCCTCTCTCTTCTGCCTGCCTCTCTGCCTACTTGTGATCTCTGTCAAATAAATAAATAAAATCTTTAAAAAATATAAACATAAGGCATGTCAATTTTTCAATGTGGTTTTGATGGTTTTTTTTTATTGCATTTGAAATAGACTGAATTTCAGGCGCCTGGGTGGCTCAGTCAGTTAAGTATCTGACTCTTGACTTCAGCTCAGGTCATGATCTCAGGGTCCTGGGATTGAGCCTCACATTAGACTCCCCACTCAGTGGGGAGACTTCTTGTCTCCCTCTCCCTCTGCTTGTGCTCTCTGTCTCAAATAAATAAATAAATCTTAAAAAAAAAAAATTGAATTAAAAAAAATATGATCCTATTGTTAAAATAACCATCATAAAATAATGTGCAACTCTTAAAAAATATTAGAAATGTTTAGATTGATTTCATTGATAAAGCCTAGCAACATTGCCCCATTGGAAGGTAGCTCCCTGAACCTGAGCCAGTAACCCATCAGTGAGCAGGAACAACTTCTCAACAACAAACATGACATCTCAAAAGTCACCAGAATCCTGTTTATATTCATAGAACAGCTTCCTTAGAATCCAACCCCAGAGCTACTTTAATATGAGAAAAAATTCTAACAAGCTTATTAATATGGCTTATTGGTCTTTAGAAAAACAAAAGTAACAAAGGAGATTCCAATGGGTTGGTTATTGGAGGTGGTCTTGGGTCCCAGTGACTGTGGCGAAAAGAGAAAGCTGGGGGTTCCTGTGTGGCTCAGTCAGTTAAGCGTCTGCCTTTGGCTCAACTCATGGTCCTGGGGTCCTGGGATTGAGCCTCGGGTCACACTCCCTACTAACGAGGAGTCTGCTTCTCCCTCTCCTTCTGCACCTCCCCCCTTCTCATGCATGCACTCTCTCTCTCTCTCAAATAAATAATTTTTTTAAAAAATCTGTAAAAAACAAAGAAGAGAAAACCATGGTATTTGAGGGAGGAAAAAAAGTATGTGTGTGTATGAATGTGTGTATTCAAAAGCTGAACTACTTAAAGCCCTAGCATTCCAGAATTGTGTTGCCTCAAACATTCTATGGCTTCTCACAGTATTACCGTGTAACTGCACAGGAAGCTAATCCAGGTTGTTCACTAAGATTGGGACATTTTTAAATGATTCAGTGTTATTCCATACTCAGTTTGGAAGGGCAATCGAGTGTCAAATACATTTTAGAAAGATTTCTTTGAGAAATAATTGAACTTTAAATGGTCTTAGAATTGGGTAAGTTCAGACTTCAGTTATGTGAAATTTTATGAATTTTACTACCTCATTGCTTAAGGATGTCTGGTAAGTGTATTTTTCAGGGTGAAACTTTTAGAGTTAAAACTATATACTCTAACAAAAGGTAAACTCTGATACGGTCAGCAATTATGTTTACTAACATGCTAATTTAAAAACAGGAAAATATCTGTCTACTGCTTACTGCTTCTTACACGCAAAAAAAAAATGCATTCTTGAGAGGGTGAACAGTGACAGACTCTGAAAATTGCAGATAAAACCACAAGTATACTCACTGTGGGAAGTATTATAGGGTCAGTGGCCTTGCTACTTTAGGCACTGCAAATATTTTGGCTTCAATTCAGACTCACACTCTGTAATTAGAAAGAACATTGCTACTTCAGTCTCCAGCCAAGCCACATATGTTTGTGGTCTGTTTTACGAGGTTATCATTGCAATTTGCCTGTGATCTCTCCCATAAGACACTATGGTAGGGGTGATATACTTCTCTGTTGATCCTACAGTGGCAACAAAGGACAGACTAATAGCAACTTCCAACTAACTAGTTCTATTTTGTCAAGGAAGAAATAGCCTACTACATACAGGACATTTTGGTAAAAATAAACATATTCTAATAATAGATATTTTAAAACTACAAAATATGATAGACATTGATTTTCTAGTTAGGGTCAGTGGGATCCCAGGAAGACCACCAAAGGTCTTCATAGTCCTCATTAACGTGTTGAAATTATCTGCCAAAATATGTGTATATACATTTTACCAGGGAAAAGAGTCCAAGCTTTTGTTCTATTTCCAAAGCGTCTGTGACATCCCTTTTCAAAAAAAAAAAATTTTAAGGAGGTTAAGAACCACTGTTTTCAATACTTCTATAGGAAAATGTCGAGCATGTGTCCCACTGGTTTTTAAGGACAGTGGAGCCCATGCATTAGGCCAGTTCTCCTCCTGTCACCAGCTTCCAGTCAAGTATTATCTGGAGGGCCTGGCCTTAAATTAAGTTGAGAACAGTGGATAAATCACAGGCCTTGGAAAAACTGCTTGAGCTCAAATCCTAACTTGGTCACAAACTAGGTAAGTGACTCAGTGAAATTTTTTGAGCAGTCAGAGCCTCAGTTTCCTTACCTGAAAAATGGGAACAGTCATAGTATCTGCCTCATAGGGATGAAATAAGGGTTGAGAGGATCATGCAAGTAAAGTGTTTCCATGGTTCCAGACCCTACCTCTGACTGTACTATTTCATCAGTGTCACCTCTGATGAGCCTTAATGAGTCACTAATGAAATCTGTAAGTTTAAATATCTGGTGATTTTTAAAGATTTTATTCCTTTATTTAGAGAGAGACAGAGAGCGTGTGTGCATGCACATGAGTAGGGGAGGGACAGAGGGAGAGAATCTCAAGCATACTCTTCACTGAATGTGGAGCCCCATACGGGTCTTGATCTCATAACCCTGAGATCATGACCTGAGTGGAAATCAAGAGTCAGACGCTTAACTGACTGAGATACCCACGCATCCCTTAAATATCTGTTTCTCTGATAATACGAATTACCAGCTAGTGATCTTTCCATTGCAGTTAAAAATCACTGTGTTTTCAATTCACTGTTGTTAGTCATCAGTATTCAATCTCTAGACACCTGTATTGTGATACTTTATATCTAAATTCATTGTTTTGCTAAAAATGTTATGAGTGAGCATTTTCACGTTATGATGTCTTTCTTTGCTTGCTCGTTTTAACCCTGTAACTAAAGGAACAAATCGAACCTGTTCATTAATGCATCATTAAGACTTTGCTCCAATTTTTAGACCACCATATGAAGTTGAAAAAACTCTTGAACAAACATGAATAAATGCATTGGGTGTTTATATGCAAAGAAATGTAAGGCACTCTAGTTGTCTGGGCTACTTCTCTTTCTGTGCAAAGATAAGAACCACAAGAAATTAACAAATTTGTTTGAAATGTTGCTCTTTTTTTTTCCCACAGCTCTTGTAGTGAGATTCCTGACCAAACGATTCATCTGGGAATATGATCCCACTCTTGGTAGGTCAAATTTTATTTCCTCCTTTTCAGTGAGAGTTTATGAGCCAAAAGAGGCAATGACTTTTTCTGTTGCAACATTTTGAAGCACCTATCAGCTGTTTGGGAAGTATCTCATCAAATCAGGCAAAGAAGCCCTTCAAGAAGCTGGACATGTATCTCAGACTGTCTGTGCTTGGAACTGCACAGGATTTTCATACATAGAGGAAGACCAGAGCCAGGAAGGAACACGACGCCCTCACATCAGAAAAGGCAGCATCATTCTAGTGGGAGAAGGAGGACACAGTGGCCAAGGCTAACCTGGTGTGGAAAAAACTGGCACGCTGAGGGGAGTATCACAAGAAAATAAACCTTCCGAACACTGATTCAGGGAAAATATAAAAATAAACTCTATCTCTGTCCAAAGAATTTAATTAAAGTCTATTTAAAAAAGAAAAAAAAGAGGGGTGCCTGGGTGGCTCAGTGGGTTAAGCCTCTGCCTTTGGCTCGGGTCATGATCCCAGGGTCCTGGGATCAAGCCCTGCATTGGGCTCTCTGCTCAGCAGGGAGACTACTTCTTCCTCTCTCTCTGCCTGCCTCTCTGCCTGCTTGTGATCTCTGCTTGTCAAATAAATAAATAAAATCTTTAAAAAAAATTTAAAAAAAGAAAAAAGAGGCAACAAAAATTGGTGTCTGTAGAGCTTGAAAGCAGCATAATATTGTATGAAGCAATCGTCAGGTTTTTTAAGTAGTCAAAACGAGTGCTTATTAGATAGCTGCTTAGTCCTCATCCTCAAAACAGTGTTGACAATCCAAGGGTTCTAATTTAAGCTTCAGATTTTATTCCAAATTAATCCTTTGAGTTTTTGTTCTTTATGCTTCAGGGACCCCGGCTGGGTCTGTAAAGGGCAACAACTTTGAATCCAGAGGAGGCTGGAGAAACATACATCCTTCGTTTCATTACCAGGCCCAGAGTCCAGGCTGAGCTGGCCTTACTCAGAAGAGTGAAAAAGGCAAAGATTATTCCTTTTTTTTTTTTTTAATTTCATTCTGTTTGGTTTAGTTATGACTCCAAGCTTACATACTTCACGTTAAAAGGGAGATTTCTTCCCCTTTTTGTCTCCTTTCATTGCTTTTATTCATTCAGTCAACAAATACTCTTAAATGCCTCCTATGTGTCAGATCATTGCAGGTGCTGAGGATAAACCAACAGACAGAAAAAGCCTCTGGCTCTTTTGAGCTAACAGTTTAGTAAAGACAGAAGAAGAGTCAATAAACAAAGAGAGGTCAGATAGTGATAAGTACTACGACAGCCGTGAATACAGAGCGACCTTAGAGTTTATTTAATTTATAGCTTTGTAATCTGGGACTTATTTTTGTGAAAGTGCAGACGGCAGATTCAACAGTGTTTCCAAATAGTTGCCAAACCGTCCTGCTATTATTTACAAAATAGTCCCCACTCTGCCCAGGCTACTGCCAAACCTGTTTTTTGCTTGCTTGTTTGTTTGTTTGTTTTTAATACATTGAATCATTTACCCTCAGATATGGCTCTAGATTTGCCTTTTATATCCACCCCCAGTTCCACATTCTTCTGATAATTGAGCTCTGTGGAACATTTTGACACAGAGTAGAGAAAGTCCTTTTTCTCTAACTTTCTGCACAATTATCTTGGCTAGGATTTCTAGTTTATCCTTCCAGGCCAATTTTTAAAACTATCACAACATGACATGATTTTGATTGGAATTGCATTAAAACTATAAATTACTTTGAGAAGACTCACATCTTTACACTATTCAGTTTTTTTTTTCAAATCTAATAACATGCCTCTAATTTATTAATCTTTACTTATTTGTTTTTGCTTTTATTTTTTTGAAGACTTTATTTATTTATTTGACAGAAAGAAAGAGAGAGATTACAAACAGGGGGAGGGCAGAAGGAGAGGGAGAAGCAGGCTCCCTGCTGAGCAGGGAGCTCTATGTGAGGCTTGATCCCAGGACCCTGGGATCATGATCTAACTGAAGGCAGACGCTCAACCAACTGAGCCACCTAGGCACCCTTGTTTTTGCTTTTAAATAGTTTTCAACATTAACAATTTTTAACATTTTTAACATAGCCACAATCTAATCTTAAAATGATATATCTGGATCAAAAATACACCTGGTTTTAAAAAATCATTTGCTATCTATTATTTGCTTCACATAAATAAATACTCTCCTCTTATATTTTCATTACTTATCTAAGCTTTACAAAGTTCCTGAGAATCTTAATGCTTTATGGGAGTTCAGTAGAAAAATCCTGATTTTTACTTAGCAATCCCAGTATATCTCAACAAAATAAGAAGCTTATATAAAATGATCTATTTTTTTTAACCTTTCTGAATGTGTTCCAGTAACCAGTGTTACTATTTTAAATCAGTTTTAGGTGAACCATTGTCATCGTCCCTTTTGTTTTATTCCTTCTGAAAAACAACTGCTGTTAATAGAAATCTGCCCACATCAGTTCTCTATAATACAGGCTTCCTTCACTAAGAACAATGAAAGTTTATTGAGTGACCTTGTACCATACTGCTTAAAAAGGATTACTGCTGCTAAGTAACAAGAGCATTGATCAGGTGTATGACTCACTTCCAGGTGAGGGTTTCATTAACTCACCCTGGAAACTGGTGTGTGTGTGTGTGTGTGTGTGTGTGTGTGTGCGCGCGCGCGCTAAAAGTCACCAATATTCTAGCCTACAGGAGTTCCCCATCTATTTGACTTAAGATGAATCAAGATTTCCGGGGCTTGACTTCATACTATCACAAAGTTTCAAAACCACCACTGAAAGGGAAAGCTCCCATTAAAAAGCTAAGTGGCATATTTGCAAAAGCCAGTCTTGAGTTCTGAATTCAGAGTCTTCCTCAAAAACATACTATAACGCTGTATGTTAATTATACTTCGATAAAAGAAAGGAAGGGAAAATTTTTTCTTAATAGTTCAGTGCTGTCAACTTGTGACACCGTTATTGCTCCTTGAGAAGCTGAAGACTATGAACACCATTTAATGTTTCAAAATTGGAGTATCTACTGCTCTGAGGTAAATCTGTGAAGGAAGTTTGCTACCATGATAGTAAATGATTCCCAGACTCTTTGTTTTGGTGGGTTTTGCTCTTTTTTTTTTTTTTTTTTCCATGGAGAAGAACTACCATTAGGGATGCAAGCATAGGCGAGAGAGAGGGTGAGAGGGAACAAAACCCACGGTCTGTTTGCACTTGTGTTTCATAGAAGAAGCAAATATTTTGCACATCCAAATGGTTTGAAGGAATTAGCTAAGAAAAAAACATTTAATTCTTTACACTGGGCAATTTTAGTTTTCCTTACATTTTTCTCATTTCACTATGGACCGGTGAAATGTTAGTCAGAGACAGAGGTGGTGTCTGAGTAGCATTTGAAAACCAGAAGTGAAGCCTGTGAGGTTTAGGGCTCACACCATCTGAACAAGAACCCCCCGATGGTGGTGAGGGTAACATTCTCACTGTAGAACAACAGGGTCCATGTTCTGATTAGATCCCCAAGAACTGAATCCCTACTTCTGAGGGTCCTATTCCCCTTAGAGAGTGTTGATCATGGCAGAGAATAGGGACAAAGGCTTAGATGGTGCTAGTTGTGCGTCCGTGTGTGTGAGAGAGAAAGAGATGGATGTTTGGGGAAGAAGAGAGAGACCACATGTCAGCACTTACCACTACTACCACTATATTGGAAGCACCATACTCTGTGTTTGAATGGATAATGGAGTCTCTGCTTCATGAATAAAGACTCAGACAGGAACAAGGATAGGAACTGGGAGACAGATCCACTGGCACTTGGGGTTTTTGATTTGCTCTTCCTTCCTGCATAACAGTACCCTCTGTTTGGAAAGAAAGTCTTATACAAGAGAGAGACACACCCAGAATAAATTCTCTGAACTCGAGACTAAAGCAGAAGCACTTAGCCAACTCATGGAACCAATCAATATCGGCACAGCAAGAAACATTGAGATCGTCCTTTGATGAATAAGGAAATAAGTCCAGCAAAGTAAATTTATTAAAGATTATGTGGCTGGTTTGTGTTTAGACCAGTAATAGAACTCAAAGTCAGTACAATTTTCACTGTAGCATAAATCAGCATTACTAACTGCTGTTGTTACTGTACCGGCTAAATGTCCATATTAATATGTTGAAATTTGCAAAAAAGCTGAATCAGTAAAAGGATTAACCATCTACAACATCCCTTTGAGCATCAACTTCTCTTAGCGTATACAAAATCTACTACTACTTATAAAAGTATTACTGAATACAAGTTTTGAATCATGCATTGCTCATACACAGTAAAATTCGGCATATTTTTATTTTGTTAAAGATTTTATTGATTTATTTGACAGAGTGATAGTGAGAGCAGGAACACAAGCAGGGAGAGTGGGAGAAGGAGAGAAGCAGGCCTCCTGCGGAGCAGGGAGCTTGATGCAGGGCTCCATTCCAGGACCCTGGGATCATGACCTGAGCCGAAGGGAGACACTTTAATGACTAAGCCACGTAGGCTCCCCAGTTGGAATTTTAAAATGTACCAAATTCCCTCTTGAAACTAATATTGGTCTTATAGTGTATATTATTTTGTTTCATTTAGATATATGCCTTAAACAATCACCCCTCTTCCCTTTAAAAAGGAAAAAAAAAAAAAAAAAGACTCCGAATCTTCATTTCAGGTTAGTAAGAACAAACTAAAATATGTGTCCACTCTCCACACACATACACATTTTCTCTTATGTTTTGGAATGAATAGTAGAGTTTAATTCCAAAAAGTGCTTAGTACATTTTTTCTAATTAGCTTCATTAAAGTTAGCACACGGAGGCACAACATTTTGCCTGTGTGGGCTATATATTTCCACTGTTGACGTGAAGATATGGGTTTCTAATGAGAGAGAAGAGGCTTAAAGAGAAAAGGCTCAAAATGGCATGAAAACAGTACTCGGCTTCGATGAAATCACTGCTTCTCCCCGCTTCTATGTCTGTGGCAGACATTCCCTCATTTCCTGCATTCCTTCATTTTTGTTTCAGTTAACAAACAACCAGAGAATCACACAACTTCATACAATTTTCATTATATTTTATTTCCCCCCTACTGTGGCCTTTTGTGGTTGAAATACATATCCTATTTATCATGGAAGCAACAGAGAAAAATGTCCCTGTCTGTCAGACAACTTTTGGTGTAAAGAGATGGAAGAGAGCCCAGAACTCTGTTTTCCAGGCCCCAGGGCTAATGCCAGCCCCTTTAAAAAGGAAGGTAGTGCAAAGGCCACCACAGAACGGGAATGGAAGAAACAGAAACGGCATAGATCCTAGCTGGCCTGCTGCTTCTGGGCCTCTCTCCTCCTCAGGCTGGAGGACTGAAGATGCAAAAAGAAATAATTGAGAGAGCATTTAGAGATATTTAGAGATAAGAAGTTGCTATACATCGTACTTTAGAGTGAAATTATACAAAATAATCATCCCCCCCTTTCACATAAAGAGTAGGGGGAAAGAATGTTCTAGAATTGAGAATCATTGTACATACCACATACGTATTACCTATTCTAACAGAATGACAGTACTGCGAAAACATGTTTATTAAAATATATTGAACATAACTTCCTTTTTAAATTTTGCTGTTCAGAAAAGACTCCAGCCGTGTGCCATGCCTGTGGCAATGATCGTGACACAGCTTATAGCAGGTAGAAGGCTAGGTTATGCTAGTTAGTTAAGCCTCCTTTCTGTAGTTTGTATTTTAGGTAGAAGATTATATTTGTAGCAGAGTAATAAAAAACTGTGGTAAAAAAAGAACTGTAAAATAGTTGATGAGATGAAGAAATGAAAGAATAATGAACAAATAAATAAAAGGACCGACTTACTGGTCACCCTGTTGAGACAAACTTGCAGGTTTATTTGGATGGTTGGTTGGTTGCTTGGGGATTTGGGTAGTTTAGGTGTAAAGAATTAAGTGAATCATGTTAATCTATCCACAGTACCATTCATGTGCTTATGAATCCTTTATATTTTTATTATATTTTTATTATATTTTTATTACATTTCTATTATTTTGCATACTTATTTCTTTTATATTATATATTTCTATTACTATTATCTATATTATTTATATGATTTCACTTTATTTTTCCTGCATGCCCCATTGTGACACCATTGGCCTCCTCTTTCCCATAGGTATATATAATCTAAAATGTTTGATTCTTAGCATAGTGGTAATAAGCCCCATTTCAAAGTCAATCTTCCTTAGATCCAATGTCAACTCTACCACTTACCACTTACTCTGTCTGAGCTTCGGCAAGTTACTAAATGTTGTTGTGCCTCCATATCTTTGTGTAACAGGAGATAATACTAATATCTACTGCAGAGATATTTGTGAAGATTAAATGAATTAATATGAGTAAAGCATTTAGAACAATTCTTGTTTAAATAATAAGCAGTATATACTAGGTATTACATATTTTTTGAAAAGAGTGTTTTTCTGTGTATCCATAAACCTTAAACTTATATAAATTTCATTATGCTATAGATCTTCCTATAAAGGTAATCATGTGATGTTTTTTTCTTTAGCACTTTTTTCTCATTCAGTGCTTTACTGTATTAAACTTCATTAATAGAAACAATATCCAAATTATAGAAAGAGCCCAAGTGTCTGGCGAATGGATAAAGAGGTGGGGTGTATGTATATGTAATGGAATATTACTCAGCCATAAATAAGAATGAAATCTTGCCATTTGCAATGATGTGGGTGGAGCTAGAAAGTATTATGCTAAACAAAATCAGTCAGTCAGAGAAAGACAAATACCATATGATTTCACTCATAGGTGCAATTTAAGAAACAAAACAAATGATCATAAGGGGTTAAAAAAAAAAAGAGAGGAAAACCAAGGAACAGACTCTTAACTATAGAGAACAAACTGATGGTTACCAGAGAGGAGGTGCGGGGGCGAGGGGGGATGGGGGAAATAGGTCATGGGTATTAAGGAGGACACTTGTGGTGAGCACCAGGTACATAACTAACTGGAATTTAAATAAAAATTTATAAAAATGCATTGATAGACTTTAAACACTCTTTGTATTTCCGAAAAAACTTTAACTGATCGTGATGTACTTTTCTTTTTACACTAATTGAACTCAATTGGATAATATTTTATTTAGGATTTGTGTATCTACGTTCAAGAATAAAGTGAACCTATAATTTTCTTATCCTTTTCCTCTTACTACTCTTATACTACTTCGTATTAGAGTCACATAATGCCCCACAAAAGGAATTGGATGATTATCCTTTTTCTATTTTCTAGAACAACTTGTTTAATGTTAATAGAAATCTCCTTTAAAACCAATCAGATGCAGTTGCTTTTTATGATCAGAAGGGATCAACAAGATCTAAGTTACTTACCAGTTACTGACCGGGTTAAGTGTTCCAGTTCTCACTGCACCTGTCCGTTATCTTTTTGTTTCAATATTCAATATGAGAATTTATCAGGGTTTGAAATTTGTTGGTATATAGCTCATAATATTATTTTATTTTCATTTTATCAGAATATGTAGTTATTTCTTCTTTTATGCTAAATTGTGCTTGATTGCTCCTTCTCTTTAAATTTATGAGTCAGGTTGTCAGATTTTTTTATCTCTACTCCCACCTTTTTTTATTTTTAAATCCCTTCAAACCCCATGCTTTGGTTCTGTTAACCTTGTGTCATTCTTTCTTTTGTGGTTTTCTCTTTTACTTCTTTCCTCGTATCTTTTTGGATTTATTCTATGTTCCTTTTCTGGTTTGTTAATTTCAATACTTAAGTCACTTCTCCTTTTGCTTTCTTATGACGTCATTTTCGGGAGTAGGACAACTACATTAACTCACTCAAATCTGCCTCTTGTCTCTCCCCACCCTGCCCACCCCAATGTATTGGTATCATCGAGAATTATAATTCTCAATTGCTTTTGATGTGGTTTGATTGCTTTGTTTTACACCACTGGGATCTCCAGTCCAGTTTTGCTGGTGAGAAGTCTAATGTCAGTCTGAGTCATGTCCTTCTGTAGGTGATGTGCTTTGTTTTGTATGTCCATTAAAATTTTTCTTTATCATTGATATCCCTAAATTTTGCTGTGATTATTTTATATATGGGATTTTCTTTGTGTGTCCTTTAAGTCCTTATTTTTTTTAAACAATGGTGCATCTTTTTTTAAAAAGATTTTATTTATTTATTTGACACAGAGAGAGAGAGAGCAAGAACAAGCAGGGGGAGTGGCAGACAGGGGAGAGGCAAGCTCCCTGCTGAGCAGGGAGTCCAGTGTGGGGCTCGATCCTGGGACCCTGGGATCATGACCTGAGCCAAAGGCAAACGCTTAACTAACTGAGCCACCCAGGCACCCACGTCCTTTTGATCTAAACTGTTCCAAGACTTTTCATCCTGAAATGTCTGTTTTTTCACCCTCAAGTATTTTTAGCCCTTATGTACTTTATTGTCTTTGAAGCTCATTGTATAAGAGATAATAACATGTCCATTTCTATCATCCATCTCTCTTACATTTTACTTTTTACAGTTTTATTATCATGTACTTTATTACATGCCTTCTGGAAGAGCTCCTCAACCCGACCTTCATCAGCTCTGTCAATCATTTATTGAGCTTGGCATTTCAGCTGTTCTAGTTTTCATACAGAGCAGCACCAATTCGTATTTATTTTAACGTCTGGTTTCCATTTCATGTGGTGAAAGGCACACTCAGACCACGCAAAGTTCTTGCATCTACTGACTTCTCACCCCCATAGAGCTTGGAGACCACCCTTATATTAACCTACCAGCCTACAGCTGGTACTGAGCAGTTGTCATTTTTCTACACTGAAGAGGGAGCATGAGCAGGAGAACTCTGCTTTGTTTCCTCTCCCTCCATGTGCCCCAGCCCTCCTCTGCTTCCCACACAACCCCCAAACATGGGACCCAATGGCCTATGTGGCCTACCACCATGAGGGTCTCTCATAGCTTTACATGGTCATTTTTTACATGGATGGCTATCCTCCACCTCTAATGTCTAATACAATTCCAGGGTTGAGATCTTGAAGGAAATTAATGGCTCCTCTTTATATGTCATCTTGTCAGGGACAATCATTAGCAGTGATTTCCTGAAACTGGGTTCTAGGAGTATCAAGATACCATGCGTTTTGTGGGAAGCACTTTCTCAGTCTAGGATGTAGAGACCCTATTTTATACACCAGGGAGCTGGCCTCCTAGAAGAATAAAATGAGCAAAGAGACATAGAGATTCTCCCATGTTATGTCCTGAAAGTCTGTGGCTCCCACATGAGAACCCAGACTTCCAGGACCTCAGAGAGTACAGAGATGGCACATTCTTGCCCGTCCATCCTCTCCTGCCTGGGATGCACATTCATTTATGAGATACAAACAGACATACTTCTGTGACTACTTTGTCATTTAAAGATCAAATTAAATCATGCACTAATTTACTTTTTTACCTTCCTTCTTTGCTCATTCCCTCAGAATCAACCTACCGACACCAAGCAACCATTGATGATGAAGTTGTCACCATGGAGATATTAGATACTGCTGGTCAGGTGAATAAAGGGTTCAGTTAAAATGTTTTCTGGATCAAATAAAAATGAGATGTGTACATGCATACTATGAACAAAATTAAGACACTTTCCTCCAATTAACTAATGATGCCTAAAGACTTTTCTAATTATCTAGTTATTTATATACTAACATATTTGAAAGAGCTTATGTGTGCATCCTTATATAAATTACTGGGTACTTCGGTGAGGTGGGGGGGGATTGATAATACTGTAACATTGACATGACATCATTTAGAATTACCCACATGTATTTTGGGGAAATAGCAAGATATTAAGAGGTTCATGGTTAAGTATTCTGAAACGCTCTGATGGAGTTAAGCATTTCTTTTTACTGGGGAAATTCTCAGAGACTTACATGCCCATGTATAAGATGAATCTTTAAGAATTTCAGTATATATTATATTCTAAACTTATATAACCTCAGAATCACTTTTTAGAATGCTGTGTTATAAGAATCTTTCCTGTAATATTCTTTCCAGACCTCAACACATCCTATTGAAAATTTGAACCACATAATTGTACAACAAACAATCCATTACAAAGGAAACTAATATAAGTTTGCCCTGATGGCAGTCAGTTCTGAGATTACACATTGGTTTGTAGAGAGGCTTAGTTCTCAAGAATAAAATGATCACTAGGAATGAAAGTTAGGGATGTTATGCCCAAGTTTTCACGTCTGAGAGACCACCAAGGAGCCAAGCACCGATGCAATCACACGAGGATTTATTTGACAAGCTTAAGCCTGGGCCCAAGTATACCCGACACAGAGGAGTAGGGTCTTGGACCCCGAACCAGATTACAGTCAGAGTTTTTAAAGGCAGAGAAGGGGTGGACTCGGCAGTGGGTGAGGACAAAGGGGATTAGGGATGGCGTCTAAGTCTCTAAGGACTTTCGGAAGCAAGGTCTCCAGGACCTTGAGGGGCTAGCTATTGTTGGGAGAGAGGTTATTTATTACCAATAATAAAAATCTTCTCGTAAGACCCTTTAGATGTGTATCAGTGGGCCATATACTTGGGAATGATTCTCGACACTTTCTTGGAGGTTTAGAGATAAATTTTCCTAAAGGAATTGTTAAAGTAGATTTAGAGGATTCTGGTCGGATCTGTCGGGGTAGGGGGTTGGTCAGGCTAGGATTGTCCTTAGCAAAACCTCAAGGTGAGGGCAGTTAAGTCCCCAGGGGAGAACCACTCTGTCTGTTTCAAGAGCTTGTCAGTAGGTGAGGAATTTTAATGATTTTCTTCTGCCTCTGTTTCCCACATCAGCTAAACTTGAGGTGGGATGGCCTTAATTTTCTCGGCCTCCACATTTCCCCCTGAGCAATTTTGACCCTTAAATCTTTAAGGTTGTTGAAGGTGGAAGGTCTCATCTTCTGTAAATTCTTCCTGCTGAGTAGGGGCGTAGAGTTGTCCCTACCTACTCGGGTCAACATTGATCAGTTAAGGAATGTGCAGGGGAGTTACGAAAGACGGAGGCAGCTGAATCCAGGGGTGGTTAAAATCAATCATTAAAGGAGAGAGAGAATGTTTAAAGTGCTAACCTGAGTAGGTCAGAACCCAAGAAATATTTTGTGATAATCTAGAACATCAAGATGGCTTCACTTATGTCAGGGCTAGAATTGAGGTGGGTACAGCCTTGTTTTTCTTGGCCTCCACAAGGGAGCTGAAGGATTTCTTGGTGCTCTATCAGTGACCTATGATCTGAAGAGGACTTTAAGCATTTAACCCAAGAAAGACACTTTTATTTCTCATCACCACCTCCTTCTTATATGTGCTTCCCCTGGCACCCAACCCTGATTCTAGAGAGGGGTGGCAGGGACTTGCATGCCTGCGAAGGTTATTTGAGCCCCTGAAAGTGGTGCATTTTGAAATCTCGTGTGCACCTTTCCTAGGAAAGAATGATCACCTCCTTTGAAAATCACTTCAGATGGGTTTCTACCATTATTGGGACTTTATAATATTTGGGAGGTGTTTAGAAAAATAAAAAAAAGCCCCTGATTTGAGATTGACTCTCTCTACAGTTTTTCCCTGTTTTTCTGTCCCTGGTACCCAACTGTCTAGAATCTGAAGGCAAAAGAGATTAAATCAAAAATGAATCAAAACCATTCACTAAGCTGTGCCTCTTAATCTGATCTCTAAAGGGTGTTGTGAGGTCTACTTGTCTGTTACCTACTCCCCAATTATTTGTGATGAAAATCCTTGGAGGCAGTGTGCCCAGCTAAGATGATTTCTTTATACTTCTTGTAATTACGGATTTAATGATATGGCAAGAGGAAAATCAGAAGCAGAAAGTTAAAGGTCTATGCAGTTAGAACATTTTTAGTTCCCTGACATATCCTGCTATGAGTATGTAATACTTCTATTCCAAACTGATTGAGAAAGGAAGCTTCTATAGGCAATCAAGAAATTTTAATGACACCAAATATAAATAATAGTAATTAAGGACTCATTATTGGCATGAAAAGCAATATACATTGTAATGACTTCCAACTCCCCAACTGCCATTGTTTCCTTGTCAACAGGAAGACACCATTCAGAAAGAGGGACACATGCGATGGGGGGAAGGCTTTGTGCTGGTCTATGACATTACTGACCGAGGAAGTTTTGAGGAAGTACTGCCCCTTAAGAACATCCTGGATGAGATAAAAAAGCCCAAGAACGTGACTCTTATCTTGGTCGGAAATAAAGCTGACTTGGACCACTCCAGACAGGTTAGTACTGAAGAAGGGGAGAAGCTGGCCACAGAATTGGCTTGTGCTTTTTATGAGTGTTCTGCCTGCACTGGAGAAGGGAACATCACCGAGATATTCTATGAGCTGTGTCGAGAGGTGCGTCGCAGGAGAATGGTCCAGGGCAAGACGAGGCGACGCAGTTCCACCACGCATGTCAAGCAAGCCATTAATAAGATGCTCACCAAAATCAGTAGTTAAGTGGCTCTGTTCTTGCAAAGGCCCAATGGAGGTAGGGGAGGTAATTGGAAACACTTTCTTGCCCTTTTCCCCCCCTTCCCCTGTCCAAAGTAAAAGAAAATACTCCATTCCTTGTACTGACTCTGGAAAATGTCTGGGCTTCCCATTGTTCCCAGGTCCCCATATGTTGAGAAGTTATAGAGTGTTTTATGCAATTTTAGTGCAGACAATTTCCCCTTTTCCTGCTTGAATAAGATACACTCTATTGTAGTTTGAACCTGTAATCACCAGAGATTCTGAAATGGCTGGGTTCATATTAAGCTATTTTTAGGCATCCTCACCTTGCTTGAATAGGTTGAAGGCTTTTCTAAGGCATTTTGACATTCTATTCCTTGTCAAAGACTTCAAATGATCGTCTTAAAAGTGGAAAGTAATAGAAAATACAGTAAAAATCTGGGAAGAGCCGCTGAGATACTGGAGCAGGAAGTAGAGCCCTAGTTCCTCTTTGAAATGAAGATTTTCTTAATTATCTCAAATTGTCTAGTTTTTCTTTAACTCTTATTTTGTTCTTAAATTCGAGCACATTTTCACAAAGTTTTCCACTGTAGTAGAGTTCCATTTCAATTTGAATGGGTTCTCAATGAGCTCTTGATCACTGTACTCTGATTCTTCTTCTGTGGCTTCAACAAGATTTCATTATAAGAGGCAGAAGGATCCTTCAATTCAAATCCTGCTAGGTCATTTCTCACCAAGCCCAGGGTAATGTAAAGACATTAAGAGACTTTTCACCAAACTCTGACTTCACTGAATGCTAACAGAGGATTTAGAATTGGAGATGTCTGATTCATTTCTCTGTCTCTCTGTTTATCATCTTAGCAGAAAGACAACAGTCCAAAAAAACAGGAAAATTAAGAATGAAGCTAAATTTCCCTTCCATTGGAGAGCCAAGGCTCTAATGCCGGGCACAGTAAGAAAAATTAGTCTCTGATTCATTAAATTGTCTACATGACTTCTTCTATTATTTTGGATAAATTAATTCACTTAGAATTCAGAAAAGAATGAGTGTTTGAAGTTCAGTATCCCCGAATAAATGTGTATAAAACAGATTCCTAGATTGTGAAAGTATAGTCTGCAACTGATTAAACTTCATGATTTTTTTTTCCCTATTATGCCCCCATATATCAAGATTTGGGCACTTTATTTTAGAAGAAAATATATATCTTTTACATATGTGTGTATTTATAAATGCATAGATATATGTATAAAAATTTGTAAGAGCTGGAAGCTTTAATTCACCAATGCATTTGGACAACTTGGTGTAACTATTTTATGTGATAAAATAAAAAGCATAATTTTCACATTCTGTCACATTTGAGCAGTCTTTCTTTTTTTTTTTAAATTTTATTTATTTATTTATTTGTCAGAGAGAGAGAGAGAGAGAGAGAGCGAGCACAGGCAGACAGAGGCAGAGGGAGAAGCAGGCTCCCCGCCAAGCAAGGAGCCCGATGTGGGACTCGATCCCAGGACGCTGGGATCATGACCTGAGCCGAAGGCAGCTGCTTAACCAACTGAGCCACCCAGGTGTCCCTTGAGCAGTCTTTCTTGTGATAGCATGAAAAGTTTGTAATTTTAGGAGAAACTTGAGTAGACAATCAAATTGTAGAGTTGACAAAGCAGTGAATGTGATATAAAAAATGAGCTCTTATTCCTAATAACAGCTATTTCTGTAGCATGCTTAGGTGCTATTTTAGGCACTTCATGTATTATCTCATTGAATCCTCAAATACCCTACACAGGTGATATTGCTATGCTCACAATTGCAGGGATGAAGATATTGAGCTACAAGGAAAAATGACTGCATAGCTATTTAGTGGGGAGAGCCAGGATTTGAACCCAGAGAGGCAGTGAGATGTAGAGCTCATATTATTAGTATATATTAGTAGACTGACATAAAGCTCTTGTTCTGGAACTGTGGGGAAGAAGATACAGGAAGGAGAAAATTTAGGGAATATTTCCTTCATTTATGCTTTCATTCATTCATTTGGAGACATTTATATATAAGTTGGGCATATAACTTAAAACAACTTAGTACATTCAATAGTGTCTTAGCTGAACATTGAAGAATATATACAAGTAACCCAGGAAAGAAAGATGGTGAAAGTATTCTAGCCAAAAGGAATAGCATGAAACCAAAATATGGAGACATGAAAGGTGATCGTGAATGCAGTAACTAAAAACAGTTGAGAGAGCCATTTATATCATTCTTCAGGATAAAAACAAAGCAAAACAAAAACAAAACAAAAAA
The DNA here is from genome assembly GCF_010015895.1 of Lontra canadensis. Taxonomy (NCBI): domain Eukaryota; kingdom Metazoa; phylum Chordata; class Mammalia; order Carnivora; family Mustelidae; genus Lontra; species Lontra canadensis. Next base: position 21,888,286 of record NW_022631003.1, on the reverse strand, counting down.
CTAGAAGACAGAGCAGAGGGAAGGTATTAAAAGAAAGGAAAAAATAAGGAATCTGAAAGTAAGAAAAAAATGTCAAAAATTCTTAATACTGCAAATTTAGGTAACTACATATTAGAGGACCAAGTAGGTCACCTGGCTGTGATTCATTTTCAGTAATGTCTAGACAGGGTTTGGAAGGGGAAAGCAGGGTAAAATTATTTTCTGAATGTTGCCACCTTCCAGAATCACAGCCTCTTTTACTGTCTCATACTTCTACTTGCAGACAACTTCAGCCAATTCTTATAAAGAGCAAGCTCCTAAGGAAGCATAGTGAAAAACCTGGGTGCCATGTTGGGTCAAACACTAAGGAGGGGAAATTCACAGTCAACAACACCAGCAACTTCCCTAGATGTACATGTACAAATCCAGACACGTTAAAAATTCAAAGAACCACGGGCATACGTGCCAACGGATAATTACAGAAGAACATGAGATTGCACAAATATAATTTAGTTATTCCTCTCATGCCCCAGGCTTCTCCACAAATGAAGGTTATAAATAAGTTGGGTTTTTTAATAGAATATTTTAATGATGGAAACCTGTGTGTTCTTGAATAATAATGGGTTGTTATCACCACACTACCACTACCAACATTTGCTGTTTGTAGTTGTTTTTCTTCCAAGATTCAAAAAACTTTATTTCTAAATACTGGGTTTGCATGCCTCACAGCGCTGGGGAGGAACCCATAATTCGGGATCTTTCTTTCAAATAACATGTGTAATACTTACCTGTACATGGATAAACAAAACAATTGATGTTCAAAGGATAGTGCCAAATAAGATTTCTTCTTAAACCAGCTTATGTCCACTTTGAAGATTATAAGGAAGTAGACAGTTCATTGGGCCAGATTTAATCAGAGTAATGTTGAATTGAGCTGTCCTGAGCTAAGAAGTTATTGGAGGATTCTGAAGGGGCAAAAACGACATAAATATATTTTCTCCATAGATTTGAAATGCTATGGTTAGCAATACATATATGTCTGCTTTTGAACTGTCCATTTCATTTGGTCTATTTGTCTATTCATGCTCCAGAGGCATGATATTTAAAAATTGAGCCTGATAATATGTTAAAATAGCTCCTATTAGGTGATCAACATTAAGAACAAGTTTTTAGGTTTGGGTATTACTATGCCTTGATACTATACAACTGTTGGTTCCAAAATGGAATTTGAAGGAAAATTTATTGGTTATTCTTGGAAACCAGTGCCCCTTTTTTTCCAGCTTTATTGAGATGCAATTGACATATAACATTGTATAAGTTTAAGGTATACAACACAATGATGTGGTACATGTATGCATTGTGAAATGATTACCACAATAATGTTCATTAACATATTCATCACCTCACATAATTACCTTTTTTTTTTGTGGTGAAAGTATTCAAGATTTACTCTCTCAACAACTTTCAAGTATATAATACAGCATTGTTAAGATAGTCATCATGCTGAATATTAGATCCCCAGAACTTATTCATCTTATAATTGGAAGTTTGGAGATTTTCACCAGCATCTCCCCATCTCCCCTAGCCCCCACCTATGATGAACATTATTCTATAATCTGTTTCTATGACTTTTTATTTTAGTTTTCACATATAAGTGAGATCATATAACATATGTCTTCTCTATATGACTCATTTAGCCTAATGCCCTCAAAGTCCACCCATGTTGTTACAAAGGACAGGATTTCTTCCTTTTTTTCTAGCTAAATAATATTCAAATATGCGTATGTATGTATCTATCTCACTTTTTAAAATAATCTATTTGTGGATTGATGAACACTAGTTTCCACATCTTGGCTATTGTAAATAATGCTGCAATGAACATGGGGGTCCAGCTATCTCCTTGAGATAGTGAATTCATTTCATTCTGATATATACCCAGAAATAGGATTTCTGGATCATATGGTAGGTCTGTTTGAAATTTATTGAGGAAATTCCCTACTGTTTTCCTTATTGGTTGTATCAACTTACATTCCCACCAACACTGCGCTAGGGTTTCTTTTTCCACATCTTCACCAATACTTGTTGCCTCTTGTCTTTTGGACAATACCATTCCAACAGGTATGAGGTGATATCTCATTGTGGCTTTTATTTGCATTTCCTGGTGATTAGTAATGTTGAGCCTCTTTTCATGTACCTGTTGCCCATCTTCATGTTTTTTGGAAATTTTTCTATTCAGACTCTTTACGCATTTTTTATTTGGATTATTATTTTTCATTTTATTTTTGCTATTGAGTTCTGTGAGTTCCTTATATATATAGGATGTTAACACTTTATCTAATGTATAGCTTGCAAATATTTTTTTTTCCCATTCCATAGGTTGCTTTTTCTTTCTGTTGTTTCTTTGGCTGTATAGAAGCTTTTTAGTTTCATGTAGTTCTACTTGTTTATTTTTGGTTTTGTTGCTTGTGCTTTTGATGTCATATCCAAAAATTCATTGCCAAGAGCAATGTCAAAGAGTTTTCTCTATGTTTTCCTCTAGAAGGTTAATGGTTTCAGGCCTTACATTTAAGTTTTTAATCCACTTCAAGTTATTTTTATGAGTGGTATAAAATAAGAGTTCAATTTCATTCTTTTGTGTGTGAATATTTAGTTTCTCCAATATTATTTATTTAAAAAATTTCTGCATTTAGGGCCATTTTATGATCTCTAGAGGCCCAGATTGGAATTTATCCTGCCTTTCCTTGTCAGCTCCCTGTGACACAGGTAAGAGGGAGCTTATGCCTAGTATTGGGCCCTTTCAGGACCTCCAGGTATGCAGGTGGGAGTGTCTCCAGCAGGGGCCCATGGACTGGATGGGATGGGCTGGACCCCAGTTACAGGGCCACTTCAGAATTTTCAGTCTGACCATATTCGGTGGGCTTTACCTCCAGGGGTTCCTAGACCACAGCTGAGAGGGGCTGGAGACTGTTCACAGGGCATGTCAGGGTCCACAGTGGGCACTGAGGTCTGTATGTCTTTACCCAACACACAGGTGTCTGTGACTCTTCCTGGGTCCCTTAGCCTATATTGCGGATGATAGACTTTAAAACCAAAGGGGGCTGTAACTGAGTTCTCACAGGTGTGGAGCCTGTTTCTGTGTCTGTAACTGTAGTTGGCAAATCAGCCACCTGGTTGTGAGCCTGTTTTCTCAAAATGGCCATCCTCAGTCTTAGACTGAACTATGGATTCCAAATCTCCTACCTGGTTTTCAAAGTTCCCACAAAGGCACTTTGTCCATGGATAAATGCCAGATTATTGCAGGGAGGATACCTATGAGGGAGGTCTTATTCAGCCATCTTGCTGATGCCACTCCTAAACAAGTTAAGACTACTAGTTATTTGAAGCTGAGCTTCATTTTCATGACTGAATGAAGCAAGATTTACTTTGCCTCAGTAGGAATAGAATTTTATTTTCAGTGTTAAATTTATAGCATTCATTTTACCATGATGGAGTAACAGATACCAAATTTACCCTTACATATTAAACAAGTCAAAACAATCAGACAAAATATATAAAACAATGGTTTCCAGATTTTGAACAACAAGCATTACAATGATCCCAGAGAGAAGGGAAAAAAAATGAGGTAAACTGAAATCATGCCAGTGTACTGCCAAATGGCAAGTTGCAGGAAGTAGTATATACCCAAACAGAGCCTGGTAGTCTTACTGAGTTGAGGAGACAAAAATCAGTTTGAAGAGGCCAAGCATTTCCCAGCAAACTAGGACTAGGGGAGAACTTCTTCACTCTGAAAAAACATAGCTTCAAACTTTTTGAAGCTGACATCATACTTAATGTTGAAAGGATGAAGGCCTTTCCCCAAGAAAGGGGACAAGGCAAGTATGCATATGCTCAGCATTATTCTATAGGTTCTAGATAGTGCAATTAGGTGAGGGAATGGAGAAGTAAATAGTTTTCATTTGCAGTTAACAGGACCATTTGCATAGAAAATCCTAAGGTATTTACAAATAAATGCAGAGATATTCCATGTCCATGGGTTGGAAGACTCAATATTGTTAAGATGTTAGTTTTCTCTAATTTGATTTACAGATTGAACAAAATGTCAATCACAATTTTATTTTTTTAAGATTTTATTTATTTATTTGAGGAAGAGTGAATGAGAAAGAGAGTCTGAGCTGGAGAAGGGGCAGAGGGAGAGGGAGAAGTAGACTCACCCCTGAGCAGGGAGCCTGATGCAGGGCTTGATCCCAGGACCCTAGAATCATGACCTAAACTTAAGGCAGATGCTTAACTGACTAAGCTCCCCAGACACCTCACCAGTCACAATTTTAGCAGGTTATTTTGTAAGGTAGACAAGCTGATTCTAAAACTGATATTGAACCAATATCTAAAGACCTAGAATAATCAAAATAATTTTTGAAAAGAAGGAAAATGTTAAAGAACTTAAACTACCTGATTTTAAATGCTTATTATAAAGCTATACCCATCAAGATAACATATTATTATTGTAAGGATAGACATATAGATCTATGGAACAGAATAGATCGAGCAGAAGTAAGCCACCCCGTAAGACTGATTGATTTTTGGCAAAAGTACAAAGATAATTCAATTGAAAAAGAATATTGTTTTCAACAAATGATGCTAGAATAATGGCATATCTGTCTGCAAAATACATAAATAAACATTAACCCATACTTTGTATTATATACAAAATTTAAATTCTAAATGGATCTTTAACCTAAATAAAAGAACTAACACTATAAAACTTCCAGTAGAAAACATAGTAGAAGGGCACCTGGGTGGCTCAGTGGGTTAAACCTTTGCCTTCGGCTCAGGTCATAATCTTGGGGTCCTGGGATCGAGCCCCACATTGGGCTCTCTGCTCAATGGGGAGCCTGCTCCCCCCACCCCCCACCTGCCTCTCTACCTCCTTGTGAGCTCTCTCTGTGTCAAATAAATAAATAATAATAATTTTAAAAAGAAAGAAAACATAGAAGAAAAATTTTGTGGCTCTGATTTAGGCAAGGATCTCTTAGAGCAAAAAAGCACAAATAAAAACAAAGTTAAAAAGTTATTATTTTGAGAAACTTTAAGGAAATGCAACAGCAAGTCAGGTAAGAAGAAAAATATGGGAAATACATATCTCACCAAAGATGTATATCCAGAATATATGAAGAACTCTCAGAACTCAATAATAAGACAGACAGTCTGGTTAAAATACTGGTTAAAGGTTTTGAATAGATAATTCAGCAAAGAAGATAGACAAATGGCAAACAATTATATGAAAAGACATTCAACATCATCAGACATTAGGGAAGTACAAGTTAAAGATACTCCATTACCTGTACACACCCACTAGAAAGGCTAGAATTTTTAAAAAGACTGATGATACACATATTGGGGGGAATGTCTACATCCTGGAACTCTCATACATCATCAGTGGGGATGAACATGGTCCAGCCAATCGGGAGAACAGGCTGACAGTTATTATAAATTTCAACATGTACTTACTCAGCAATCCTTTCTTATGTCCCAAGATAAATAAAAATCTATGTCTACATAAAGACCTGTCTGCTAACATTTACAGCAGCATTATGCATAATTGCCCCCCTCAAAAAAAAAAAAAAACCCACAAGCTGGGCAACAAGTCCACTTTCTATCTGCGAGTGAATGAATACACAAACTGTGGTGTATCTACACTATGAAATGCCATTCAACACTGACCACAGCAAACTACTGCATGACTCTCAAAGCATTATGCTATGTAAAAGAAGCCAGACACAGGATACTGCATATGGTAATAGTCCATCTATACAAAATTCTAGAAAAGGAAAACAATAGTAAAAGCAGATCTGTGGTCACCAGAGTCTGAAGGTAACAGGAAGAGAGCACCGAGGGACTCAAGGGAACTTTCTGGGGTGATGGAAGTATGTTCTATTATAAATGTAGCAGTAGTTATAGGATTTTATACACTTTCTAAAACCCATCAATTTGTAAATGTGGAATTGGTTAATTTATTATATACAAATTATATCTCAAAAATTTAGAAAAAAAAACCTGTCTTTCATTTGGGAATTCAGCAAGTGGATCAAGTCAAAGAACACCTTCCTGAAGTTTATTTAAAACAAATGTTCAACATCTCAGAATAGGTTTTTAATTTACATCTTTTCCACTCCTAAGAAATGGTCAATATTTTACTTTTAAAATAATGGTTTCGGGCACCTGGGTGGCTCAGTGGGTTAAGGCCTCTGCCTTCGGCTCGGGTCATGATCTCAGGGTCATGGGATCGAGCCCCACATCGGGCTCTCTTCTTGCAGGAAGCCTGCTTCCTCCTCTCTCTCTCTGCCTGCCTCTCATGCCTGCTTGTGATCTCTGTCTGCGTGAAATAAATAAATAAAATCTTTAAAAAAAAAATAAAATAATGGTTTCATTTAAATTCTACATAATCCTATACCATTTCAGCCTCCTTGGCTGAATAACTCCAGTCAACAGAGGCCCATTGCATGTGAATGTCCCATTCTATTCTAGTGAATCAAACATCATTTAATTTTTTCCTTAGGAGCCTGTGAAGGAGTGTTTGAGCTTCCTGAGTTTGAGAGAGTGCATATGTGCATATGTCTATCTCTTCCTGACATTTTTTATGAGAGAAGAAAATTATTTAGTTATTTTATGAAGGGATAGTTTTAAGAATAAAAACCTCACTATTTAGTAACCTCTGGATGTGTTTGACAATACTTCTTGACACCCTTTTATGATTTATGAGATCCAATAAACATTGTCATAAAATACACGTGTTCTGTCATTCTTCCCTTCTCCTTACTGTTTGGGAAAGCAAGGGACATACTGTGAGAAGCAAGGTATTGAAGTAAATCAAGGATATTGATTGCTTTTTTTCCCTGAGCTACTGAGTCAATCTATACTCTGGTAGTGTCCAACTTACAATTTTTTTTCCTAATGTTTGCTTGTAAATTGGCTTCTTGGAATGCTGGATGCAATTTCCCTGGAAAGCCAAGTTATAAATCATATTTAGGTTCCCCAGCTAGTCCATAGCAGCCTGCTTAACCCATAACAGCACTTTTCTTGGTGAGAAATACATTAAACGTAACATTTCAAAAAGGAAAAATACCTTTCAGAATCCCTCACTTCTCCTGCTGCCTTCCCACACATTATGTTCCTCCTCTCCACCCCTCCCCACCATCTTGAACCTTTGACTATATACCTTCTTTGGGGAGTGGGGCAAATTAGGAATTCTTTAAAAAGGGTGATTGATAACACAAGCACACCTAACTGGTAATATTTCAAATCACCTAGAAAAGTGAAAGAAAATAATTTATGTAGAAGAGGGGAAGGCTTTTTTAGAAAAGAAGCATGCATACAAAGAAGTAAGTACAATTTGTAAGGGATGAGCCTCTATAAACTGCTTGTAAACCCACAACAGACAAAAGGGGTTTAGGAATTATCTAATCCAATAGCATGTCCCAAAGTAACTTTTTTGAGTCTATAGAATGCTACCAGTTATCATTTAAAAATAAGAGGATTGTTTCAGATGAATTTGTGGATTCACATGAAAGAAGTAGCTTTCATTAACCCGGTGACTTAAAGTTGAGCTTTCATTAGGCTAACGAATCAGTAAGTGGAGCACAGCGTTGCTTAAACTCACTTGGCTGTGGTGATATGCCTCACACGACTAATGAATTATACTTTTAGAAAATAATGTTTTAATCTTCAAACAACCTCTTCTATATCATTAAGGCTGTCCATGAGTAACAGGGAGAGTTCTACGATCTTCGGGAGGGTTCTTTTGTAGGATATGCTATCCCTTTAGAGCCGTGTGTCCAATAAAAATATAATGTGAGCCAAAACTTTTCTATTTTAAATATATTAGATCATTATTAATTGCCTAAATTTAAATTATTTAAATTTTTAGGTTCAAATTAAAAATTAAAAAAGAAATACATGGAATTTATTTGAATATGATTTATTCAATGCAATATTCCCAAGATATCTTTGCAACATATAATCAACATAAAACTTATTAATTCATGAGAGATTTTACAAGATTTTGCAGTAAGTCTTTGAAGTCCAAAGTGTACTTTACACTTACAGTGTGCATCGATTTGGACCAACCATATTTAACATTAACATGTGGTTAGTGGCTATGGGAATGGATGGTAGAGCTTTAGAATACTTTAACATCTGTTAAGTCTTAATCCTCCTTTATTTTGAACAAAACCAGTCACTGAAAACTTGAGATTAGAATCCTGAAATTTTAGATGTGAGTGTGTTCTTAGAAATAATCTAATACAATCTTCTTAATTCTATAGCAAAGTCATGAAATAGTGATGAGATTGGAATACAGGTCTCTGGATGGCCTGGTGACATTCTCCTGGCCCTTCATATATGATACTGTTTTCAAATGGAAACATTAGGACTGAACTTATGAAAAGAATTGCTAGCTTTCCTTTAAAAAACAATCACTAGAGGACCACCTCCAGAAAATTTAATATGTGATTTTTTAAATAAAAATTCTATTTGCAAACATGTTTTCCAGACTTCAACTACTGCATAAAGTGATGTCACCTGCTTATTTTTAGTACCAAGCTAAAACAGCATATTTTGTATATTATAGAGCAACTCCTCTTGTCTGTTGGTACATTTTCATTGTATGAAGCACATATAAGAAAGTCAGCTACCATAACAAAATTAGTAATATGCTAGTCCTCTATTTTTCTGTTGAGAAGGGGTATCCAGCTCTCATTTATCTGCTCAGCTTTTGTCTGTAAGCCTAGTTTATATCACATACAACTTGAATCTTAAAATTCATTTTGCTAATTTTTCTAGCCAACTCATCCTATTGGACCTAGGGAAAAAACAGAAATATGAAAAAATTGGCAAAATGAGATTTACTTATCTACACAACATTTACCAAACTATTTTTCTATGGAAAATTGAGACATTGCACATCCACATTGACTTTTCACAAAAAGCGGATTTCCAGTTTGCAAGCTTTGCTTTACTACTCTAATTCTAGTTAATAGTAAATATTATGCACTCAAGTCAACCGGAATACTAAGGGAAACATTTTACAGAAGAAAAGGAATACAATCAAAGCACAGGTGAGAACAAAGCAAGCAAAGCGCTGTCCATCCAAGTATCTTCGGAACAATGACATAAAACAGGACATTGGCTGCTGTGGTTCTCTTCCCAGCTGAAATTAATTAACAGTGAATCAGCATCCTATCTCCAGCTACCACCTTGGCTGGAAACAATCTGTTAAAATCACAGCTCAGAGTGGGGAACAGAAATTATGCTGGACAAATGTAGGAGTCTGATAAATGACCTGACCGTGATCATAAAGCATCATGAGCAATTAAAGCAGGTTTTAACTCTTCTCACCAACTGTAATTCCTGGGTGCCAGCCCACAAATGGTACTGAATTCTGCTTGGGCAAACACTAAGCTACACTCTGGACTGCCAAGCCGCCAGATGTTACTTCCATGTTGCAAATCATGTCCTTGTTAGAGTCAAGGGTAAAACCATTGGTGGGGGCAGGGGGGATCTGAACCCATAAGTAAATAGCCCTTTCTCCTCCATCTTTCTCCATCTTAGTCAAAACCTATTGGAGCACTAATAACAAAGCACCTTATTCCCTTTCTACACAGCTGGGAGGGACTGTAGGAATCCCTGGGATATCATGAAACAACTGACCATTCTATCCCTTAGGGCAATGTTTCTCAAAATATAGCCCATGGAACACTTTCAATAGAGTGATCTAGGAAGCTTGTTTAAAATTTATATCCCAGACCCACCCTCGGCCTACTGAACTGGTATATATGGGAATATTGCCCAGAACTCTGCATTTTAGCAAGCTTCCTAAGTGGTGATTGTATACATTAAAACAACCTCTTCTGTTGGGCCAAAGAGCACAGGAAACCAATATCAAATATATCTATTTTCTGAAGAATCTATGACTTTTATGGGGCAGGGAAGTATCTAAATTGTTATTGTTTCTTCCTACCCTATAAAGGGATATGTCAAATCTTATTACTTTTCGGGAGCCAGGGTTGTCCAATGTTCTTAGAGCTATAATACCTTTGAAAAAAGCACCTGGTTAATTTGCATAGTTCTTAGAGATGGAATGAAGTTGAGTTTCTAATAAAGCCTCTCACCTCCAACTTTATAATAATACTTGTTTAACTGAAATAGTAAAGAGAACTCAGGCTAACATCATGAATCTGAATACCAAAGTCCCTATAATCATCTTGTTTTTACATCCAGAACAGAGAGTGTCTTAAAATAGCCTTGCCATCAATTTATCAGTTTTCTTTAATGGGCAGTCCTCACTTAAATTGAGCAGAAATATATCCAAAAAAATGGGGATAAAAAGATAAATATATTAATTTCTGATGCCTGCGAGGCAGCATCGCAAGAGGTCAGCTCCTCTCAGTAGCCCATGAATGATTAAACTGCTAAACAACCTCAGTAATGTCAGAACCAGGACAAAGACTTCTGTAATATATCCTGTGGGGAGAGAAAGGAAGCACTCCAGAGCTTGTGAGGAGGTGTTGAGGCTGAATCCTGCCTGGACAAGATGGTGATTTGTGCTACAGCCTAAACTTATCAAAGGAAGAGTGAAAATTATTTAGCCCAAGTGTTGAGAAAAACATACAGAAATTATTACAAAAGCTACATGAAGCTTTTCCCATCTCAAGCATTCAGATTATTCTGCATCATTGGAAAGATTGGAGATTTAGGCACAAACGAGTCAAAGTCATAAAATCTAGAAAGTGTTGACCATTTGGAAGGAGGCTTAGACTTAATACTTCTTAGTATGCAAGAAAGCAAAGGAAATTTATAACCACTTCACTGGGAATGAGAAGGAGCACTTTCTGGAAAAATTTCAAGAGAAATTATAGCAATCAAAGATAGTATATAGAAATTGATATCTATATTAAAGTTTACTTTAAAATCAGTAACATTATATGTATTCAATGTTAAATTGCTTGATTCCTGTGAACTTAATAAATACTTGTAAGTGTATTTGACCCTCTAGCCTTGTTTTTGTTAAACAAGTTCCATGAACTTTTCCAGGGCTAGTTCTGTTGTCGTGGGGATTTTTGATAACTTGAGCCTAAGGGTTCAAGAAGCAGTGCAATACAGTGCAATATATTTTATTTTCTTCCTTCTCTTCAGAGTTTTCCATATAAATATTGCCTTTTATTTAACAAACTCATTTCTGTGGCACATAAGAAATACATGACCTGTATTAGTCAGTACATTTTTCGTCATAGCTGACAGAAACTATGCAATCTGGCTTAAGGATGAGTGGGAAGGTCAAGGATAAGGGCTTCAGGCATGGATGGATCCAGGGAATTAAAACAAAATTAGGATATGGTCTCTCTTCATTCTCTGTCAAGAAAAATAAAACCAGCTATGGTCACCCCAGGGAAAAGAGGGCTGGAAAAAACCCTACAGACCTTGATTGTCCTGATGTGGATATTAAACCTATCCTTAAACCATTCACTGTGGTCAGTCACTTGGGTACTCTAATTGCTCAAGACCATGTTTGTTTCTGACTCCTCTTGCTGGAGAAAAGACCAGCTCCATGCAGTGGAGCCTGATAACATGCAGTGAGATTCTAGTTCTAGGAGAATGGGGATCTACAACAGGATATTTTTTGTTTGTTTGTTTTTGTTCTTTTTGTGTCTAAAACATTAAGGCAAACAAAACGGAGCTCCACGTGAAACTGCTAATGAGTCAGTGGACATATTTCTCTCTGCTGCTCTCACCCAGAAGTAAAAGGGGGATCATTTCTGGCTAAAAAACATAGACTGGCTTGGTGTTTTCCTTTAATTATGGCTGTTACCAGGTGGTAGGTAAGAACTGCCAACTTTCCATTGTTTGTGGATGGGTTGGGGCACACTGATATTTCCTGACCTGGGAAGAGATACCCCAGAGATACTCAGATACAAGATCTGAGGTGGTTTCCTGCCACGAAACAGCCAAGGTCACCTCCCTATTAAAGTACTACAGAAAATATTCCTAAGGTTCTTCCTGTGATTCCTCTAATGAAAAGAAACTGCCTCCAGGACCCACTCCTGGATTGTTCCAGCTCATATCTCTTCTTCTTTTCCCACTATTTCACCCCTAGAAAAAGAAGATCTTTTTTAGATTCTCTGTGTGAATTTTGTCTAGTGCCTCATCATTAGCTCTTCCTTTATGTAATTTTTGAATCAGAGCCTCTGGTACTCTGTGTTTAGCTATCTGGATTCTCTGTATTAACAAAGTTATATAATTAGCAGCTTCTCCCCATTCTATCTTAAAATCACTTTTGGCTTATAATTCATAACATTCTGCCCACCCAGATGAACTATAAATTTCCTCTTTCTCCCATTCAGAAACATCTGACCTCTCTAAAATGTTTAGAATTTAAAACATGCTCACAGACTTCTGCTTCATATTTGTTTTCATATATAGAGGACTCCATGTTCACAGACTAACATAGGACCTATGTGAAAATTCAGCTCTACATCTACAGTCATCCTAATGTGTCTAGATGAAGTGTATTTTTTACAGTTATTTTCACAACTGGAGAAATAGCCTGTTGTGATTATGCTGTATCTGAAACAGTATTTCTATATCCATCCCTGTATATCTTCAAGAGTTTATATTAAAGAGACAATTTCCAGAAAATGATATATATAAAAACTATGCATAAAAAGAAAGACTGAGGGGCACCTGGCTGGCTTAGCAGGTTAAGCATCTGACTCTTGATTTTGGCTCAGGTCATGATCTCAGGGCTGTGAGGTCGAGCCCTACATTGGGTTCTGTGCTGGGAATGGAGCTTGCTTTAAATTCTCTCCCTCTCCCTCTGCCCTTCCCTTCTACTCTCACTCCCTCTCTCTCCTTCTCTCTCTCTTTAAGACTGAAATAAAATGCTAAAGTGCTTGTCTATTACTAGATTATGATGTTTTGGTGTTTGTCAAATAACCTGCCTATGTATAACTTTTAGGATAAGAAAACTGTATTAAAATAGTTATTACCCAATCTCAAATATTAATCTTAAATATCATCGGCTTAAATATCATCTTTTCAATGACCCTTTCACTGACCTTTCTCTTTTCCCTTCTTTGTAATCACAGATTACTTGGCTTATAATGATCATTTTTTAACTTGCATTGTGGTGATGTATGTTTTTGTCAGTTCCATGAACCAGATCATCACTCATTTAATTATAGAGTCATGCCTTGTTTTGATTTTGGCTTCCACAGCTCTGAGAACAAGATCTTTTAAAACCATGGTGCTCATTTGCAGTATATTATATTAAACCAAAGGCATAAGAACTACAATTAGTTTTCCTCACTTTACTATAGCTTCTACCTCCTATATTAATGAGCTTCTAGGGATCCTGCTAGGGACTTAAAAAAAATAAATTAAACCAGCATCTGGTCCATAAATAAGAGACATCAGCTACCAGCTACCCAGACCCAAGATCAGTCTCTGGATGAAAACTGTCATTGTTTCCAGGAAAAGAGTTGGGGGAAATAAAGGACAATGTACAAGAATTAAAATTATAGCCCAAAGACTAAGCCAAAATTTAAAACTCAGGAGCATATAATCTGTGATCTTTGTCCAAGAAGAAAATGTCACTTTGTATTTGATGTGTCTGCATCCACTCAGTCACAGTCAGAGCTTGGTTCTGGTCCCTGATTCTGGCTGTGATGATGGAGCCAAAACCATCAGCTTAAAAATGTCCCTTGGTAAAGCCAGTTACTGGTTTCCATGAGACCCAAAATAAACCAGTTGTTAAGACTTTTTAGAATCCGAGGTTACCAAATTGATCTGTGGTCTTGCCTTGCCTAAAATATGACCTTACATGTGAACTCCAAGTAGCTGAATATGGATACAACAAACTCATATTGCAGGGTCTGACTCCAGGCAGAATTCTAAATGAGCAGTTTGTCTTGTCTTCTCTTTCTCCACTCACAGCCACACCTTTCAGTCTCTCTCTTCCTCTCTCAAGGTCTGCTGTTTTGTGATCCTAGCTTATAAAAATTTGCTGTATAGCAAACTAATAGGCTCATCACAAAATCCCAGTCTCAAAATAATAATTTCTTAGTGTATTTCTTAATATTTTAAAGTAAATACACAGTCCACAATCATTCAAAAGTGAAACAATAATATGTATTTAAATCCCCTTACTTCTTTTTACTCCTACAATAACCCCTCTGGCACATTTCTGCTCAAATCCTCAAAAGAAAAAAGAAAAAGCATCCCCATGCTTCCTCATCCCATCTGCCCATTTCTCCAGATTCTGCACTATAAAAACTCAAAGGACAAACCTAAAAGTGAAAGACCTTTCTTTTTGTGGGCAATCAAGAGGAAAAAAGTGATAGAGGAACGCTGACCATCTTTGGTAGGCAGGAAAAGAGGAGATACCTGGAAAATGCTTCCATTTTTAAATTTGCTCACCATGTTTGGTTCCCATAAATGTCTATAGGTCTTCACATAGGAAAGAAAAAACTAACCTTTATTAATTGTTATCAATAGAAATTATTCTTCTTTCCCATTTTCTTCATAACAGCCATTTGGAAAGCTAAAGACAAAATATAGTAACAAAAGTTAAATATTGAGTGTTTCATTTATGCTAGACATTGTGATAAATGTATTCAATGCATTATTTAATGTTGAAATCAGACCTATAAGTTGGATATCATCACCACTTAACAGGTGAGGAAGAGAAGGTTTATATAAGGTAAAACTTTCCGAATGTCACTCAACTAGTAAATAATAGCAGACCAAGGGTTAAACCCTGATATCTTTGACCAGAAGGCCCAATTCTGAACTACTGTTTCCTACTGTATGACTACACCAGATCAAGGGATAATATGTATTAGTTATCTCTTTATTTTCCATGCATCAAGCAGGTCTGGCTTCTACATGCCTATTGCAGAAGAGTAACAACAAAAAAATTCATCATGTGTACTCCCAAATCATATTATCAGTTTATTTTACACCAATATGTTCTGTCTTCAAGAATCTTAGAACATGCTATTAATAATCTCAGTATCAAGTTTAGTATCTAATAGATAAGGATGATGTCTAGGTTTCAATTTTTTCCCCCATTTTTGGCTAGAACAGTCAGAGAAAGTTATGTCTTGTTGAGTTAAAAAAATGTGGTAGTCATTGTGGTACATATAGTAAGTATACTTAGTAAGTATACTTATGTAGTAAGTATAGAACTTGAACCTGGAATTAAGAAAGAACTATATAAATAAAATATAAAACTATATAAAAAAACTATAAAAATAAAAGGAAATCACTGAGGGAAAAGAAAAGAAAATATAAGAATTTTACCACAATATAAGGAGAATTTTGATGATCAGTCATTGTTTCTCATATGGCTATAGAATAAAAATAAGAAATCTTATTGATTGTAGTATTGTTACTCTCAAATAGGAAACCATGTATTAAATTTTTACAACCAACCTCTTAAGTTAAGGACAGTGACAATAATTTATCCATCCAAGAATTGGCTCAGAGAAAGTGTGTGCAAGGGTACTGTGGCCAGCATAATAATGGCCTCCATTACTGTGAACCAGTGAGTATGGCACCTTATGTGGCAAAGGACACATGGCAGATGTGATTAAGTAGAGGACCTTGAAATGGGGAAATGATCCTGGATTGTCCAGGTAGGCCCAATCTAATCACATGGCTCCTTAAAAGCAGAAACTCTTTCCTGGCCAGTATCAGAGCAAGAGATGCGACAATGTTAGAAGCAGGGTCAGAGACATGTTGAGTCAACCCACTATCGTTGGCTTTGAGGATGGAGGAAGGGAACCATGAGCTAAGAAATTCAGGCAGCCACTAGAAGCTAGAAAGGACAAGAAAATGTATTCTCCCCTTGAGCCTCAGGAAAGGAACACAACATGCTGGCTTCTTGATTTTAGCCCAGTGACACACACATCAGATTTGTGACCTCTAAAACTGTAAGATAATAAATTAGTGTTCTTTTAAACCACTAAGTTTACAGTAATTTGTTATTATAGCAATAGAAAATGAATAGAAGTATATAGTTAATAAGTGGCAGAGGGAGGACTCGAATCCTATTTTTGCTAATATTTGAGCACTGCTATCTATCAGTCACTGTATTATCACTTTACATATTATTATAGCTATTCTGTAAAATAACATCTCAGATAATATTCATATTTTTCAGATCAGAAAGGTAAGACTTAGGATGGTTACCTTAGTCACCTGTATAACTACTAGTCAACAGAGCTACCTTTGCCATTGACAAATCCCATATGTTTCCAGCATCCCCATTCTACCTTTGCAGCTCAGAGCTCTTGACCTATAACACAAGCTGACTTTGAGACTCGGCCTGTTATTAGCAAAACTATGAAGTTTATGAAGTGTATTCCAAACACTCCTGGGTGTGCAGTGCCCTTAAGCAGCCCAGAGATCCTCAGAAGTAGGACTTATAACCTACATATGCTGTTATGAGCTGAATTATGTCCCTTCCAAAATTCGTGTGTTGAAAGTCTTAACCTCAGTACCTCAGTATGTGACTGTATTTAGAAGTGGAGACTTTTAAAGAGGTAATTAAGGTAAAATGAGGTTATTAGAGTGTGCCTTGATCAAATCTGAGTAGTGTTGTTAGAAGAAGAGGAGATTAAGACACAGACAATGACACAGAAGGATGACCATGTGAGGACAGAGCAAGAAGGACCATCTGCTAGCCCGGGAGAGAGGCCTCAGAAGAAATTGAACCTGAATACACCTCGATTGTGACTTCAAACCTCCAGAGCTGTAAAAGAAATTTCTGTTGTTTGTCTTCCAGTCTGTGGTATTTTGTTACGGCAGCCCTAACAAACTAATACACAGGCCCTCCCCGGAACAAGGCTTCACCCCCATTCCGCAGAGACAGATTTAGTTGGTCTGGGTGGAGCTTAGGCACCAGGTTTTTATTTGCTTATTTGTTTTAATGTAGATGACTTCTGTCTGTGCAGAATATAGAGCTAGTCCTTGATAGATGAATAAGATTTTAACAGATGGAGAATAATTTCCAATCATTCAGATATATTCACAAAATGTTCATTTGACCATATATAAGGCAACACTAGCTTTTTTAATAGTGGAAAACTTGCTTTACCTGGTTTTCATGCAAATGTTTCTACTGGGAAATTTTTATTATACCTGTACTATGGAAGATATTTACATAAAGTTTTGTTAGCTTAGATGTGGAGGGAACAGTTTGAGTTCTGACTTTGATCCTATCTGGGTAAGCTTTCGGTCCACCTTATTTTTCTGGCTCCCTATTTCCTTCAATATTATACTCTTTACCTTTTCTTAAAAGTTCAGACAAAAAGGACTTCAGTGACAGATTTCTATGACTGTCCTAAAGTCATTGAACACAGCCTCAAAATTTACTACCTGGAATTTCGCAAGACACACTTTGTTTCCTTCAATAAGGAAACTTGGTATTTCTATTTCTTGCCTAAAATTCTACACATAGGAATCCCTTTCACAGTAAGAATCTCCTGAATGGTTTAAGAAAAGTAACTTTTAATGACAGTTGCACACATGAAAAGTAATACTTTCTACTCTGGTGTAAGTAAATGGAAATAGAAAAATTACTCTTTGTGGATGCCTGGGTGGCTCAGTCAGTTAAGCATCGAACTCTTGGTTTTGCCTCAGGTCATGATCGCAGGGGTGTGGGATTGAGCCCCAAGTTGGGCTCTGCACTGAACATCTCAAGCAGAGAAGAATCTCCTTGCCTCTCCCCCCACTCGCTCTTGCATGCTCCCTCACTCTCACCACTGTTGTTCAACATAGTACTAGAAGTTCTAGTGACAGCAATCAGACAACAAAGAAAAATAAAAGGTATTCAAATTGGCAAAGAAGAAGTCAAACTCTCTCTCTTTGCAGATGACATGATACTTTATATGGAAAACCCAAAACATTCCACCCCCAAACTACTAGAACTCATACAGCAATGCAGTAATGTGGCAGGATACAAAATCAATGCACAGAAATCAGTTGCTTTCTTATACACTAACAATGAAAATATAGAAAGGGAAATTAGAGAATTGATTCCATTTACTATAGCACCAAGAACCATAGGATACCTGGGAATAAACCTAACCAAAGAGGTAAAGAATCTGTACTCGAGGAACTACAGAGCACTCATGAAAGAAATTGAAGAAGACACAAAAAGATGGAAGACCATTCCATGCTCATGGATCAGAAGAATAAACATTGTTAAAATTTCTATACTGCCTAGAGCAATCTATACTTTCAATGCTATCCTGATCAAATTCCACCAGCATTTTTCAAAGAGCTGGAATAAACAATCCTAAAATTTGTATGGAACCAGAAGAGACCACGAATTGCTAAGGAAATGTTGAAAAAGAAAAACATAACTGGGGGCATCACTCTTTCTGATTTCAAGCTTTACTACAAAGCTGTGATCACCAAGACAGCATGGTACTGGCACAAAAACAGACACACAGACCAGTGGAACAGAGTAGAGAGACCAGATATGGACCCTCAACTCTATGGTCAAATAATCCTTGACTAAGCAAGAAAAAATATCCAGTGGAAAATGACAGTATCTTCAATAAATGGTGCTGGGAACATTGGACAGCTATGTGTAGAAGAATGAAACTCAACCATTCTCTTACACCATACACAAAGATAAACTCGAAATGGATTAAAGACCTCAATGTGAGGTAGAGGAGAATATAGGCAGTAAATCCTAGAAGAGAATATAGACAGTAACCTCTTCAACATCGTTCACAGCAACTTCTTTCAAGATATGTTTCCAAAGGCACAGGAAACAAAAGCAAAAATGAACTTTTTGGACTTCATTGGGACTTCATCAAGAACAAAAGCTTCTGCACAGCAAAGGAAATAGTCAATAAAACAAAGAGGCAACCCATGGAATGGGAGAAGATATTCACAAAGGACACTACAGACAAAGGGCTGATATCCAAGATCTATAAAGAACTCCCCAAACTCAACATACACAAAACAGATAATCACATGAAAAAATTGGCAGAAGACATGAACAGACACTTCTCCAAAGAAGACATACAAATGGCTAACAGACACATGAAAAAATATTCGTCATCATTAGCCATCAGGGAGATTCAAATCAAAACCACACTGAGATACCACCTTACACCAGTTAGAATGGCCAAAATTAAGAAGACAGGAAACAATATGTGTTGGAGGGGATGTGGAGAAAGGGTAACACTCCCACACTGTTGGTGGGAATGCAAGTTGGTGCAGCCACTTTGGAAAACTGTGGAGATTCCTTGAGATACCCTATGACCCTGCAATTGCACTACTGTGTATTTACTCCAAAGAYAAAGATGTAGTGAAAAGAAGGGCCATCTGTACCCCAGTGTTCATAGCAGCAATGGCCACAGTCACCAAACTGTAGAAAGACCCAAGATGCCTTTCARTGGATGAATGGATAAAGAAGATATGGTCCATATATACAATGGAGTATTATGCCTCCATCAGAAAGGATGAATACTCAACTTTTGTATCAACATGGATGGGACTGGAAGAGATTATACTGAGTGAAATAAGTCAAACAGAAAGAGTCAATCATCATATGGTTTTACTTATTTGTGGAGCATAAGGAATAACATGGAGGACATGGGGAGATGGGAAGGAGAAAGGAGTTGGGGGAAATTGGAGGGGGAGACAAACCAAGAGAGACTATGGACTCTGAAAAACAAACTGAAGATTTTGGAGGGGAGGGGGATAGGGGTGGGGTGAGCCTGGTGGTGGGTATTATGGAGGGCATATATTGCATGGAGCACTGGATACAGTACATAAACAATGACTTTTGGAACACTGAAAAAAAATTAAATTAAATTTAAAAAATAAAAAATATCTTATAAGAGAAAAAGAAAGAAAGAAAGATTACTCCACCTAGGAAGAGAAGATAAGAAAACTAGAAGCCGCCCCTCTGCTGATGCCAAGTTACTTGCATGGTCAAGGCTAACTAGCTATCTTCAGCCTGCCAGGAACATGGAGAGAAAAACTCCATCAGTTCCTTGCCTCTCTCTGTTTTCAAATCTTCCTGAGGGGAAAGGGGTTTTTAAGATTTCCCAGCCTGTGTTTACGTACTCTTCAGTGGGATAAGTAACCTGAAGGAAGACAATTCTGAAACTGATAGCTATTTGGAGTTTTCAGAACGGCCTTACTTAAAGCCAGTCCTATCAATCACAATTCCTTCTCATGTTCTCAGAGCATTAGTTACTTCGACCTCTTCCTCCCTCCATCCCCATGGCCAGAATTTCTAGAGAACAACTTCATTTCATGTGGAGTGAAACAGCCCCTAAGTCTGCCTAACAGACTGGTAAATAAAAAGGAGATTCTGGACTGTGCCTGCCATTTGTTTAATTGCCCTGCCAACTGGGCAGCCGTTTGTTCTAGCAATTGGCATAAGTGCTGCTAAAGGGTTGACATTTGGCACAGAAGCACAGAGCACGGGCATTTTGCACACCATTTGTGGGCCCAAAGAGCAGGCAAATCCTGGTTTCTACCTCTTAAATGCCTCTAAAATTTTATAAGTCTTACATTCCGCAGCACAACCATATATCCCGTTTATTATAAACCTACATTTATATAATTGCCTTGCATTTCTTTACTGAACTTTAAATTATTTTTGTTATATACTCTAGGGCCTAAGGCTGTACTAAAAACAAAGTTGGTGCTCAATATTTCATTTACTTGAAAGCAGAAATGTGCTTGTCAGAATATAATTTTATGACAAATTTATGATGTCTATTGATAGTGGGAGGTAGTATCTGTGACTTGAATAGACAATGAGCAAAGTAGATAATAATAAATATAAATAGATAATGAACAGCAGAGAGAAGGACGCTTTTATGAGGAAACTTTATGCTCTTCCATACATAATGGACCCTCTTAGCTGTAAATACCACCCATTACAATTCTTTCTTTTCCTGAATAATTTAAAAATATTTGCTAGAATTTATTTGAGCTATACACAGCAATAATAATAATTCAAAATATATTTAGTATGGATATTAAGTCATTTTTCCAGGTATATAAACAATATAATTTCCAATCATCACTGACAAAATGACGGGTGTCACCAAGTTGTCCCATCTTGCATTTCATGTCTGTTATGATTTCAGTGTGTCTACTAAGGACTCTCTACGAATCAGAGGCTAATTATTTGCTGAAGTCAATGCCAATTGTTGTCCCAATGTTATAGAAATTATAAGCACACAAGGAATCAGAAGATGTTTACAACTTACTTCTTTAATAAACACACAAGAATGTAGTTTTTGTGAGTAGGATTTATACTTGCTAGTAAATTAGATGGTAAGATGTTTATCATCCAAACTGAAACACTTGGGATAAAAAAGGAGCATTAGGGGCGCCTGGGTGGCCTTAGTGGGTTGAAGCCTCAGCCTTTGGCTCAGGTTGTGATCCCGGGGTCCTGGGATCGAGCTCCACATCGGGTTCCCTGCTCAGCGGGGAGCCTGCTTCCCTCTCTCTCTCTGCCTGCCTCTCTGCCTACTTGTGATCTCTGTCAAATAAAGTCTTTTTTTTTTTTTAAGGAGCATTAATAATAAGTTTGCCAAGGAAACAGATATAAACCAAGACTGTCCGAGGCAAAGTGTCCTCTATGATCATCCTACTCACAAATATACTTTTGCCATAATATCAAGGAAATGTACTTTGTATCTGAAAGTACATTATGGCTCTAAGAGAACCATGATTTTCACGAAAATTTTGCAGTCTGTTGCTGTCTGCATCATTTTCTTCTGCCTGCTGGAATCCAAACTTCACTTCAATATATAGAACTTACAAGGATGCAAAGCAGAAAACTCAAAATTAGAGCTAACATCAGATGTGATTCCTAGATGCTGCACGAGTCCCTTCTGCAAGGCATGTGGTAGTTCACAGATAAACAGTGCCAAACTTGCAATTCAATTCCTTTCAAAGCTCAGTCTATCCTATACAAACAACAGAGTGAGAAATATAATCAATTTTGTGTAGACAGTATCAATCAATGTCAACCATTGGAAAATGAACAGGCTTGGAGATTAATAGCAAGAAAATAAACTTGAAGTGTTCAAACTGACTGAATTACACATGTATCATCATATGGAGAAGCTCAAAATTAATGGTTTAGGCCTTGTTTACACCTTCAAATTATGTGACTATTATACATCTTCAAACCAATTTCTGCATATGAAGAGCTGTAGAAAGGCATTCTGAGTCTAGAGAATTTGAATCTTTTTGGAAAGGGAATGGAATAAAAATATTTTTATCCCACGTGGTTGATTTTCAAACATGAACCTTGTTTTATAGCAGAAGAAAAGATACTTAATTTGAAATGCTTTTGCTTTGGGAACTGGGGGAGGGAGGTAGTTATTTCATTCACTGTGGATGACTGTTCTAACCAAATTAAGGTGTAGAGGCACCGAGAGCTAAGGTGCTCCTTGGGTACAGACAAAGAAGACGACTGATCCATTCTCCTGTGTAGCCTGTCCTCATGTGATATGGAAGGGGAGAGACTAGATCCCAGTCAAAATCAAACGCATTCAATATCTTTGTACTATTAAAGGTGTAAAAGATTGATCAAGGTCAAGTTCTGGTTTTCACTATTCTTATTTTTAGTGTGTCACTTCTACAGAGTCTGGCTGGTGATAGAATATGTAACAAAAGCTTCTGGGGTGAAAAAGTAACTGAATCACTAGGACTTAGTTAATGCTCTTCATATAAGGCTTATACACTTTCAATTCTCTAGCGAGTTTTCATTCTAGTAAAACTGGAAAGAGCTTGCAAAATATGAAAGTTATCATGCACCCTTCATAAAAGTACAAATAGACATGGTTTACCACCCCTGAGTGGGTGGCAGAGCTAAGGAGGTACAGTGTGGGAACTGCTGCTTTGTTATGCTACAGGGCAGTGAAGGATATTTTAGGCATTTCAAGAACAAAGTGTTCTTGCAATGTTAGGTGTGAAGAGCACTCCGTATGTTTAAATCACCTCGATCAGTGGTTCAAAGTATGATCTCCAGATCATCATCAACATCTCCTGGGAACTTGTTAGAATTGCAAATGTCTTGGGTCCCACTCCACATCAACCGAATGAGAAACTATGTGGAGCTCCCAAAATGTTTTAACAAATCCTCCAGCTCATTCTGAAGCATGCTCAAACTGAGAACTACTGATCTGGTTGTTTCCCAGAGTCTATATGTTTGGCAACACATTTAGAATATTTCCTCCCTGTCCCTAATTTAAAAAAAAAAAATACTACAAAATCAAAATATATCTGATCATTTATGGCCCTAAACAGGTGAGAAAATAGCTTAAATTGATTAATTTATTCATTTCATTCATTCAAACTGACCAACTGTAAAATTCATCCTATAAAATCACTTGTCTGCTTCAGAGATGAGAGAAGAAGAAACGAAGAATGTATAAGGTATGATTCTATTCTTCAGGAGCTCAAATATACCAAGAAAGTAAGAAACTGCATTCAGCTTTACTTAGAAAGTGGCACTTGGTAAACGTTTCTATTGTCTAGTAATTAACTGAGACCCTTCCTGCCATCAGACCCAGGTAAAATGCTTCAAAATTCCTACAGCCTTTGGAAGTCTACAGCCTTTTCCCCAAGATTAACACAAATTGTTCTTGCGGGCACATCCATCTTCTGTTACTTGATCTTTCTCATCCTTACTCTTTTGTTCTCAATGTGAAACAGAGTCTTCTTCAAATTCCAAAGTTCAAAGTAAAACAAAATACAAAACAGTCACCCAAATTACTAAGGAATACAGCCAGGTTCAACTGGAATTCTAAGGGTGATAAATAATGGTTCTATACTGAAGGAAGGCAAACAAATTCCAGTCAGAGACAGGATTTTTTTGTGTCCCTATAAAGTCCTTATGTTTTCCCTCTGACTTTGTCCCTCACACCCAGCCCTCCAATCTCCTGATTCCTCACCTCAGTCTTATACTCTCTTTCTTTTTTCCAAAAGAAAAGGTCTCTGTTGCTTATCTTCCTGCTTGCCGCCATGCTCAGGAGTTCCATTTCCTGACCCTATGCAATATTTTTTTTTCTGTAAACAAATAAAACTCCTCTAAGTGATATATTTGTGTTAGATATTTGTAACAAAATATTCACCCCTAATAACCATAGAAATAACTCAAAATCTCATTGGTGACTAACAGAACAATTTGTACTTGAGATAGTAATAGGACTATCAGTAGCACATGATAAGCACTTACTCAAGAAAATTTTTAAACTGTGTCCAGAACACTGTAAAATCTATGTAGCTGAGTGGACCTGTCTTTATCTTTATAGAACTTGTGAACTAGTAAGTTCTTGAGGGGGAAGGATGTGGGAGGAAGAGGGATTCCCAAATGATGAGTAAATTGCTCTCAGTTTCCTATGAAATGACATCAGAAATGTTCATCCCAATACTATTTCAGTAATTCCATAACTCCAAAGAAATCAACATTTGAGGCACGACCCTGAAAGTTTAGAGTTGCAACTCTAGACCAGAAAGATCATTTGCTTAGTGGTTGAAGCCACAGGATTTGATTAGAACAACTAGGGAGAATAGAGAAAGAATATGTTCTGAGAACAAAAACTGTAAATATCTACAAGGTACATGAAATAGTAAATATTATCAGAAAAATAAATACAAAATAATACAAGGAGGAAAATATTAAGAATAGTGTGGTTGTTACTAATAAAAAATGCTGCAGAGGTTAAGGAGGTTTTGAAAGTTGAGATAAAGCTATTGTCTCAAATGAACTGAGTCATTGAACTTGCAAAAGATACTGTAGAGTGAAGAGGTTGAAAATCAAATTGGTAGGGTCAATGGGCTTAAAAACTCAAAGATCAAGTTTATACTCTTTTGCCCATTCTCCATTTCAACATTCTTGGGAGAGAAGGTGATCATCTAATTACCTAAAACACAAAGATAATGAACTTCACATGAAAAGGACTTTTTTGATAAAAACATTTTGAAAGAATTCATATTATCAAAAGGCAAGAGGGATTAGCTGGCATTGGGCTTATCATCTTGCTATGAATAGTTAAGAGTTAGAACATAAAAACAACTCTGCAAGCACTGAACAGCAGCTAGAGCAGAGCTCCAACCTTGAGAGAACAAAAGAACACAAGGTGAACCCTGTGTTCTCCCTGGCTCTCATTGAGGGTATCTCCAAAGCTCAGTGCAGAGAAATAGAGTCCAAGCAAAGAGAAGTGGTTTTTGCTAGCAAGAAGATACACGTCATTGTTTGGGGTTGCCAAGGCAGGTAAGATTTGAGGGTAAGGTCCTGAAGATGAGAACAATAAAGCAAAAACTCTAAAAATCTGTGTTTGAAATTCCCTTCAGGTCATTGGTTGACCCCTAAAGTATGTATCCACAAAATTAGAGCAAAATTCTAAGAAGCACAGCAGAGAACACTGCATGGCTCTGAAGAGACAGAAGTTGGAGTTTGGGCTAAACCAGTGTGCAGAAACATTGGCAAACCATCTAGTCTTTGGGTTCCAAACCCAGAAAATGTCACACCCTAGAAGTAGGTGCAAAACAAAACAGACCTGCTCTAACAAAGCTTAAAATCAAGTTTCCCTATGATCAGAGTTAACTGCCAAAAATTTAACTGTCAGAACAAAACTCATGACTCTTTACAGAAAACATCATAGTGTAGAGCCTCACAATGTATTATTCAAATGTGATTAAGCAGGAAAAAGCTAATAAAAGAGATTTAAAACTTAATGAAACCCAGAGATGATTCACATGCAGAAGTTAGTATGTAACATAATTAAGGTGTAAAAAAAATAGAGGAAATGGACAAATTAGATTTAAAAGATGAAATGTTTAAATGCAGAATTAGAATTAAAAAAAAAAAAACTTACTCGGCATTCTAGAACTGCAACTTTTAATACCTGAAATGTAACTGACGTGAAGAACTTGGATAGGTTTAACAGTAGAGCAGCTCAGAAAACAAGATTAGTGAATGCAAAGGCCATTCAATAAGATATATCCACACTGAAGTACAGAAAAAGGATAGAAACAATAGAACATGCAGACCTTCTCTAGAAGTCTAATACCTTTCATTAGAGTTCCAAAAGGAGATACAAGAGAATGAGACAGAAGGAATATTTGAGAAATACTGGCAGAGAATTTCTCAAATCTAATGAGGGATATCAACGTACAAACTCTAACTCACTGAACTCTTATATGGAACAAATACAAACAAAATCACACCTACACACTCTATAATCAATTGCTAAAAATCAAATACAAAAAGAAAACCTTAAATGCAGAAATAGAGGCATAGCACTCTCAGAGGTCCTGGAAGAAGACTGACTTTCCCCAACTTCTATTTCCTTCCTGCCTCTTCATGTGCCGGACAGACCAACACTTACCATTCTTTCATAAGCAAATAGTTCTCTGATTTTATTTGTCCTGCTATGCTCCCAATTTGAAAGATGTTGTCAAAGACAGATGGACAGAAAATGAATATTTCTGGATGAAAAAGTTTCAGTACAGATTACTGCAGGTTCCACAAAAGCAAATATCATATCTACTGTGCTCATAGAAATTTACCTAGGATCTGGGACAGTGTGTGCCACAGGGAAGTAATTCACTCAAACTTTGAATAAAGAATCAATGATAAAATATTGAAATCTAGGAATGCCCACGTGGCTCAGTCAGTTAAGCGTCTGCCTTCCTATTCCCAGGGTCCTGTGATGGAGCCCCGTGTCAGGTCTCCCTGCTTCTCTCTCTCCCTCTGCCATTCCCTTTGCTTGTGCTCTCGCTCTCTCTGTCAAATAAGTCAATAAAATCTCTGGAAAATCTTTTTAAAAATATTTAAATTTATAGACCGTGGACCAAAAAATATGAACGAAAACTATACTATAAACCAGGAATATATTTTAAATTTTATTTAATGTTAAAAACATTACTTAAACATTATATAAACACTATCAAGCAACATTTATAAATATTATAAATCCATTCAGGAAGACTTATTTGATAAAGAAATCAAGAGTCCTAATAAGATTGTATCGAATATGGAAATTATTACTTTATTTTTGGTACTTGCACATACTACAAAAATCAGTTTCTTAAAAATCAGGTTTTTATTAATTTATCCTTTTTAGACAATCAAATTTCAAGTGAGGCAAATTGTTTCCTAGATATCTTTCATACACTCAAAATTGCTTTAAAATCTCCTTTCATCTTAAGCCAAATCACTTGGCAAGGCACATTCTTTAAAGTTAAAATGAAAAATGGGGAGGGGAGAGGTAGAATGGAAAAATAATTTTAAATTGAAATTCTACTCATGGTATTATAATGGTCTTTAATCTTGCCCTCAAGCAATAAGGTTTGAGAAAACATCGCTAGAAAACATAATTTGGAAGCTTAATCTTAAAAGAATAGAGTTGAACACAAATGACATGAGTATCAGAGAAAAGAAGATATTTCACAATCTCATGCTAGTAGTATTTAGTAGCCATAGTGTCACTAGCAATCAGAGGGTCTCAGAGTAATCCCCATTATAGGCACTGAATTTGGAACTACTACAGAGAATACATTGGTTTAAATTTCAGAAGGTAAAGCTATAGCGTCTTCTTTCTTTTATTTATCTTAAAGATTTATTTTTTTTTTAATTTTAGAGAGAAAGAGGACTTGCAAACAGGTGGAAGGGCAGAGGGAGAAAGAGAGAGAAACCTCAAGCAGTCTCCCTGCTGAGCACGAAGCCCCACGTGGGACTCAATCCCAGGACCTTGAGATCATGACCTGAGTCAAAATCAATAGTTGGCCAGTTAACCTACCAAACCACCCAGGTGCCACAAATGTAATCTTTTAGAATCAGTCCAACATTCCCTTTTATTTAAAGCTAAGTCGGCATTCCTCCCCCAACAAGCTCTATAGTCAGTTTTTTTTTTAAGTTGAAAACTTATGTTACAATAACTCATTGTTAGCTTTTGTGAGATTGCTTTTCTGATAATCTCAATTTATTCTAAACCAGATATTTCTGTTTGTCTTCTGTGAAGACACTTAAGATACCTCTGTGTACCTTAAGTACCGCAGGTATATACATAAGAAAATGAGTGGTGTGAAAGTTTAACTTTCTCACAATTTCATCATTTTGATGTTCCCTCTGGACAAAAGTATTATTTCTGGTATTTTATTTTATTTATAAATCTCTTACCATATGTTATGTTGACCACAATGCCATATATGGTACAAAGATAAATGAGACAAATTTCTGCCCTCAGAGGTCAGAGCCTACTTGAAAGGAAAGATAAATTATAACATTTTCTTGGTATTGATGTAATGTCATGCTCTTATAGAAGCAATTTATACATAAAGGACCGGATCCACATGGCAGGATGGGTGTGAGAGTGACTCAGAGCTTTGTGGCAGAGAACTCACACTGGGAGTGCATCTTGAAAGCCAAGCAAAAGTCAGATCAGTTTGGGTGTTTGGAGGATGAGAAGAGAGCAACTAGTTCAAGAAAGATCATACCAAAAAAATGTGCAGAATGAGAATGCAGACCATCCATCACATTGTATGTGTTGGGAGCAAATTATGGGACATACAGGTAAAGCTGGTTTGGCATGGAATTTTATCATTGTTAAGTATAAATAGTTATTCCTGAAATGATACATATCCCTAAGTCTACACTGGCCAACCAAAGTGTAAGTCTAGTAAAATATGATTATAGCACGGTAACTTTCAATTAATAAAACTTTCAGATTCATTGGAAGTTTTTTCTCATCTATCTTCTTTAAAAAACCTGTGACAGAGTTTTTGTCCTCAAATTATGATAAATATTCCTTTTATCTAGTAACACCTTGTAACTACACCCCTTCCCAAAGGAAGAGGACTGCAAGTACCCTGTTCATTACAGTATATTGTGATACAGATATTAATGATCATAAATGTATAGAAGGAAGTATTTGGTATTACCATTTCTCTACAGTCACTAGGATTGTATCTCTTGAGAACCAAGGAGACATCAATTTCCTCTGTAGTTTTCCTGAGTGATAAGATATAGCTCCATTTTTGCCTGGCTAACAACAGAAGACTACACAACTTCCACAGACTCTCCCTGTGTCCCAAACCACTTTGTTCTAGGGTCACCTATGCATATTTGAATTTGACAGAAAGCTGTTTTATTACCAAACAGTGTGGGAGAAGATAAATACTGCTTTCTTGCAATAGAAACAGTACAACCTCTATAAGCCATTTAATTTTATTTATTTATTTATTTATTTATTTATTTATTTTTAGTAGGCTCCACACCCAGCATAGAGGCCAACATGGATCTTGAAATCAGGATCCTGAGATCAAGTCCTGAGCTGAGACCAATGGTTGGACATTCAACAAACTGAGCCACCCAGTAGCCCCAACTATCGCCATTTTTACTCATAATGTCCCTTCCATTCCAATTTCAATCTCTATTTACTCATTAATCAGGTTAAAAAAAAAACAAAAACGTGCTGGAATAAATTAGTAATAGAAGGGCATTGGATAAGGTCAGGAGTGAGAGACATTTTATAACCTAAGAAGATCAGTGAGGCATCCGGGCGGCCAGTCAGTTAAGCACCTGCCTTCCACTCAGGTCATGATTCTGGGTTCCTGCAATCAGCCCCACATCAGGCTCCCTGCTCAGTGGGGGGTCTGCTTCTCCCTCTCCCTCTGCACCACTCCCCTCCCCCCACACTTGTACTGTCTCTCCGGCTCTATCTCAAAAAATGAATAAAATCTTTTTTTTTAAAATCCAACTTTTAATTTCAACTCAGATCATTACCTCAGGGTCTCAGGGTCCGGGGTTGAGCCCCAAGTTAGGCTCTCCCTTAGCAGGGAGTCTGCTTGAGGATTCTCTCTCTTTCTCTGCTCTTCTTTCCACTCACTATCACTCTCAAATAAATTAATTAAATTTTAAAAAAAAAGATCTAGGACTATTTAGTACTAGTCACCCCTGCTGGGGTTTAGGATAGTTTATTTCCTTTCTCTGTAAGTTCCTCTACCATAATCATGAGCTCCAAATGGAACCAGCTCTTAATTACATTTTATATCCATAATTAAGTATATCTAACAGAGAAATGACAGTTACATTTTCAGAATTGGTAATTCTGAAAATTACCAGAGAAAGAAATCAAGAGTCCTAATTACCAAGAAGGTAATTCCTTCTGGTCTGAAGATTGTTGTTGTTTTAAACAAAATTAAGAAAGGAAGAGGATACATTTGAAGTCTAACATATTTAGCATTTTTATTCAAATGCTCTTATAATTTCTGAAGTTAGTTTTCATGAAGATGTAGGTACATTCAAATGATCACAGCTGTGCCAGAAGCATAATAGCATATCAGTGAAAATCAAAATATAAGATTAAATATCAGAAAGTATTTAATCAAAATCCTTAGTTTATAAGTGAGGACACCAAGACCAGAAAGGCTATGTGACATTCCTAAAGATGTCTAATGCTAGATGATTCCATAATCTAATCTTTGAGCTAGTTAGCTTAACACTAGTTTACTAATAGTGGTTTTTAGAAATAATATTTAGCACTGAATTTACCCTTTCATCATTTACTTTTTAATTCTTCTGAAAGATTCAATGACATACACAGGCATTTTATAAAGGAGGAAATTAACAGACACAAAAAAATAAATTTAAATTATATAAAGGCAATTATACCAAATGTTCCTCACTTCTTTTATAACCAATATCATCTAAATCAATTCTATTCCAACCATTCTTTCAGTGTTTACAAGAGTTATATTGCATTGTAGTATGTTTTGTTTTACTGAATTAATTTTACATCTTTCCCCAGAGGCTGATAAATTCCAATAGCTTTCTTTAAGTATCTCACAGGACACCATACAGGAGAGTAGAGGTATTAAGTAATCAAAATAATGTGGAAAATATTACATTTATCTCTTTTTTTTAATTATTTTTTCATATAAATACTTTTTACCATCAGAGCAAAAATGAATAGCTACTATAATCCTATCACAAACTTAATTTGGGAGGGGAGTTCTTTTAGCAGTAAGTACAATGTATCTGGCTGTTGCTCGCTGATTTGATAGAATTCATTTCAAGAAATATACAAAATCCTGTATGTGAGTGGTAGTAATGTCAGTATCAGACACTCATCAGCATGTTATAATTTTCATAGAAAAGAAACTTCAGTTTCCATTGTAGCAGTCAATTATATTTTATGAATCCTTGTGATACCAACAAAACCTATGATTCCACTCCTGAGAGTTCATTTAACAAAATTGAGTTTAATCAATCCAAAAAAAAATTAACTTTGATAACCAAGGAAACATAAAAACCAGTCTTTTCAAATAGGAAAATGAATACATGAATTTATAATTTTACTTAGCAATTCAAAATAAAAGGTCAAACCGTGTCCCTGAGCCAGCAAGTAGGAATGACTATTGTTAGACAGTAATTTAATAAGTGAATGAATGGGTAACTAATCCTGCAGTCATGGTAACTGATTTCTCTGTGACTGTACTGAAAACACATTCATCTAAGAAAGGAAAAGCTCTCATTTTATTCATACAGCCTGGTTCCCATACCAGAAAAAACTGAGGCATAAACAAGTTTTGCTGTTAATATTTTCAATATTCACTGTTAAGAAAACGATACCTAGGATGTCTAGCAATAGCAAACATTTGGTTATATATGATATACTCTGGTTATTTTCATCAAAGTGGAAAATATGCATATATTCAATTGCAAAGTATAACATTTTTAAAGAAAGATCCCAAACTATGTTTCTGAATCTGCTGATAAGAGAAGCAAATTTGTATGATAATGTGTCTATCTATAAACAAAGCCTTCTTGTTAGATTTAGAAAAGACAAAAGATGAAAGGTAGATTTGGACAGGAAGACAGGTCACATAGAAAGAGCAGTAATCTTCCCAAGTTTTAATGACATCTAAACATATATTTTTTAAGTATTTTATTATATATTAAGGTATATAATAGTTAAAAATATATCTTCCTAAATTAAATATATAAAGTATAAATATAATTTATATATAATTATATAAAATTTTATAAATATAATTTAATTATAATTTATAATATATAAAATTATACAAATAAATTTATATGAACAAATATTTATATTAATACACACTCATATAGGTGTGTGTGTGTACATATGTATATTTGCCAGTAATAAAGGTATGAACAGATAAATGATAGCAAAGAATGAAATTCTGAGGCTATAAAGTTAGTAGAAGGACACTAAATATATAACTTGGAAAAAATTTACAATCAGTTAGGGTTCATAATGGAGATTCATGACAAGGGTAATGCTATGGATTCAAAGGCTTGCATCCTTTCCTCTTTTAAGTAAGTTTTAATGGAATGCTTAGTAGAAAAAATGTTTTTTTGACCGAAAAATGACCTACTTCTTGGAGTAGTGGGGAAATATGAAGTTAAAAAAGAAGAAAAAATTAAAAATATTGAAAAATCTGGAAGGTCACAGGAATATTCCAGGCAAGAAGAAGAAATTTAGAATGCAGAAGTGGGAATGAAGATGCAAGAAAATTGAGAGTAAACAGTTTTCACATAGGAAGGACCCAAAACATCATGCTTATTTTTCAGATAATGAAACTGAGGTTTAAAAGGTTTCATAAGTTCCCCCACAGTAATTTAGCTTAGTTCCAGAAACGCCCACCATACAATCCTTGTTTGAATATGCTTTCAATAATATTGAGCAAAAGTTTCTTACCTTCTCAGTCCCTATGGCCCTACTTCTGGGGCAGGGAAGCAACTATATCCAGAAGCATTCTTTTCTACAAAAGGGCTTGGTCTAATTACAAAACTCAACTAAAAGCAGGAGTCTCATTGAAATGGAACTCTCCCCTCTGCCTACTTCAACCTAACAGGAGTAATAAAATTTAAAACTACAGAGATAATGCTTCTTTAAACAGGTTTACTCCAAAAGGAAACTATCAGAGTTTTTTAGTCAATTTTTTTTCTACTTGAAAGAAAAAGTGATATAATTCTATGAAATGAAATAAATAAGAATCCTTTAAAAACACAAGTTTTCCATATTCAAAGACACCTTGAGGGAAGATATGTAGGTCCTTCAGAATATAAGGAAAAAGAATTGTGCTAAGAAAATGCAGACAAACATGGGATCCAACTATAACACATGTACTCAAATTTTTTATCAACATTAGTTTGTGAATTGAATAAATACGAGGCACATTTCATGGAACTTAAGGAAAAGCCAACAATCTGTCAAGTAACTAGAGTAACTAGAACAAAGGATGGAGATATATAGGAGATATATAGGAGATATATAGGAGATATATAGGAGGATACCTGGCAGGGTAGTGGCTAAACTTTGTGGCACATCAGAATAATCAGGGGCTTGTTAAAGAAAAACACAGACAGATGGTCCCCAAACCCATAGTTTTTTGTTTGTTTGTTTGTTTGTTTGTTTGTTTTTAAAGATTTTATTTATCCATTTGACAGACAGAGATCACAAGTAGGCAGAGAGGCAGGCAGAGAGAGAGAGGAGGAAGCAGGCTCCCTGCTGAGCAGAGACCCCCCCACCCCGATGCGGGACTCGACCCCAGGACCCTGAGATCATGACCTGAGCCAAAGGCAGAGACTTAAACCACTGAGCCACCCAGGTGCCCCAAACCCATAGTTTTTGATCTAGTAGGTCTTGGATGAGGCTACTAAATTTTATTTCTAATAATTGCACCAAAGATCCTGATGCTACTTGTCTAAGACCTACACTTTGAGCACCCTTGTTCTAGGAAAGCAAGAAAATTCTCTTAGATGTTTAAGCTTATTTTTTTTAAGATTTTATTTATTTATTTGACAGACAGAGATCACAAGTAGGCAGAGAGGTAGGCACAGAGAGTGGAGGAAGCAGGCTCCCTGACGAGCAGAGAACCCAATGGTGGACTCAATCCCAGGATCCTGGGATCATGACCTGAGCCGAAGGCAGAGGCTTTAACCCACTGAGCCACCCTGGCGCCCCATAGATGTTTAAGTTTATTTATTAAAGAAGAAGGAGGAGAAGTTAAAGGAAGAGGAGGAATAGGAGAAGGATGAAAAGAAGTTTAAGTTTATTTAAGTTATGTGATGTGGGAAAGATAATTACAAAGTATGATTAAACATCTATTTTAACCTACTAATAGTTAATAGGAACAAAGTTCCTCCAAAAACAATCAATGATTAAAACTTCTCTTCTGCGCATTAAAGATATCCACTTCTGCTCATGAGGAAGTAACTGGTACCTAACTGATGTTTCCAAGGTAAGCAATTGTAAGATAGGATCAAATATATGAGGAATCTATTTTCAGATGATGGACCACAGGATGCATAGGAATGTGATCCCTCAGAGAGGAAAATCAATGAGATGAGCCCAGCAATGACCATGACTTTTTGCCTGGGGGTACTTTCCTGACTGAGGTACATGCAAGGAAGACTTCAAGAAGGCTCCAATGGTCTCAATAAGCTGGTAAGGCAGAAATCAGACTTTGATGTTGCCACATCGGCTGAAATTTGTAAGGCAGGCTACCAGAGAGAGCAGAACTGAAAGAAAGAAAGAAAGAAAGAAAGAAAGAAAGAAAGAAAGAAAGAAAGAAAGAAAGAAAGAAGGAAAGAAGAAATCTTCATATGACTCCTCTTAAGATTTTAGCTAAATACTAATATGCACATGCATACAACAATGATAAGTGAGATCTTTCAGGAAAGAGATGTTAGGAATTTAAAGATGAATGGAAATTCTAGAGCTATACAGTGAGACATAGTAATTCTGACCACCAGAATGGAGAAACCTCACCAAATACATATAGGGCTAAAGTGATGGCTACTCAAGAAGCACCCTTAAGCAGCTTAAAAGCAAACCTCAGAAAGATCAAGCTTATCTATCAACAAATTAATTGTCTGCCAAAACAATATGAAGGGTGATAAATCCAGACACAACTACAGAGCATCCAAAATGTACAATATACAATAAAAAATTACTAGACATGTAAATGAGCAAAACGATGTGACCAAACATCAGGAGTACAAATATAAAAATATGTAGATATAAACAAAGAGATATAGCTAAATAGCCAATGGAGGAGTTAAGATGGGATAAAAAATGATTAATCTAAACCAGACAAGAAAGGAAGAACTGAGGAGAAAAAAACACAAAATGGTATTAAATCCCACCACACTGGGGGCACCTGAGTGGCTCAGTTGGTTGAACAGCTGCCTTAGGCTCAGGTCATGATTCTAGGGTCCTGGGATTGAGCCCTGCATTGGAGTCCGTGCTCAGCAGGAAGGCT
This sequence comes from Lontra canadensis, assembly GCF_010015895.1. Classification (NCBI taxonomy): domain Eukaryota; kingdom Metazoa; phylum Chordata; class Mammalia; order Carnivora; family Mustelidae; genus Lontra; species Lontra canadensis. Next base: position 21,852,952 of record NW_022631003.1, on the reverse strand, counting down.
GCTTCTCCCTCTCCCACTCCCCCGCTTGTGTTCCCTCTCTTGTTGTATCTCTGTCAAATAAATAAATAAAATCTTTTTAAAAAAATCCCACCACACTAATGATTATGTCATATGTAGTGGTCTAAACTCTCCAACTAAAAAAGGAGAGATTGTCAGACTGAATCAAAAAGCAGGTCTCAACTAAGTGCTATCTCTAAGAAACACACTTAACATATAAAGACACTGACTGATTGAAAACAAATAGATGGAACAATGCACACTGAAAAGAGTCAGCATACTATTTCTGGAGAAGCTATATTAATAGCAGATGAAACAGATTGGCTTCAAGACAGAGAAATTTATTTAGTATTAATAAAAAGGTCAATTCAATAAAAGTCATAATAAATCATAAATTATAAATGTATGTGTGCCCAGTATAACAGAGCTTCAAAATACATGAAACAATACATTGATAGAATTAAAGGAAATCTATAAAAATAGTTTGATACCAACACCTCACTCTCAGCAATTGATAGAACAAGTAATTATATAAAACCAAGTGGTAACACGAAAAATGATTTAAACACCATAACCAACTTGAACTAATTCATACTTATCTCTATTACAGCTGAATTTTATACATGCATATACTCTCTTTTTAAGATTTTATTTATTTATCTTTTTTAGAGAGAGAAAAAGAGACAGAGACAGAGAGCGAGCGAGCGAGCATGTGAGGGGGGAGGGGCAGAGGGAGAGAGAAAAGCAGACTCCATGTTGAGCATGGAGCCTAACGCAGGACTCAATCCTGCAACCCTGAGATCACGACCTGATCGAAACCAAGAGCTGGGTGCTTAACTGACTGAGCCACCCAGCCACCACTATATGTATATATTCTCTAAGTTCATATGAAATATTGACCAAGATGAACCATATGTTGTACCACAGAACAAACTTCAATCAAATTTAAAGACTGATATCTCATGGAATACATTCTTTAAGCACAACAGAATTAAATTAGTTTCAATAAAGGTAATATCTCTCAATATCCTTTGGGCTTAATTTACTCACCTAGGAGGTAGAAGAAAAGAAATAAAAATCTGAAATCAGTAAAATAAAAACTAGACATACAATACAAAAATAAAAGCCAAATTGTTTCTTTGGAAAAACAATAAAATTGGAAAACCCCTACCAAGGGATTTTCAAGAGAGGAAGAGGGGAATAAGGGGGAGGGGAGAGTAAGGAAGGGGGTGGGAAGAAGGAAAGGAAAAGCAGGAGGGGAAGGAAAGATGAGAGGAGGAGAAAAGGAGAATGGGGGAGAAGAAATGAAGGGAAGGGGAGAGGGAGAAGAGAGGAATGGGAAGGAAGAGGAAGGGGGATAGAAAGAATGAGAGAAAGAAAGGAAAGAGGAGGAGGAAGAGAAACAGCAGGGGCAGAACAGAAGAAGGGATGGGTGGAGAGACCACAATTTACCAAAACCATTAATGAAAGACACAATAGCTACAAATGCCACAGATATTAAAAGGAGAATAAGGACGCACCATGGATAACTTTATGCTGATAAATTTAACAACTCAGACGAAATGGTTAGATTTCTTGAAAGACAAAAATCAAAATTGAGAAAATATGAAATAAAAAATCTGAATAGACTTATTCCTACTAAGGTAACCATAATAACAAACAAACAAATTCTATGAAGAAAACACCACACCTAGATGATTTCCCTAGTGAATTATATTAAATATTTAGGAAAGAAATAAAATGCCCTTCAGCAGAAGGGAGGAGGATGGAATACTGCCCAGATTGTTGAGGCCAGCATAATTCTGATACCAAAAGCCAGACAAAGATATAACAAAGAGGAGAAAACTGCAGACCAATGTGCGTCATGAACATACAGGCAAAAATCCTTAACAAATTTAGCATATTGAATTTGGCAATAGGTAGAAAGAATAAAACATAATGGCCAAATAGTGTTTATCCTAAGAAGGCAAGTTGGCTTAACATTTGAAAATCACTGTAAGTCTGCCCAATGACAGGTTAAAGGAAAAGCCATAGGATTATCTCATCTGATAAGAAAACATTTGACAAAATTATGTGTCAGTCATGATAAAAGTTCACAACAAATAGGAATAGAATGGAATTTCCTTACTCTGATAAGGCTATTTATTACAAAAGAAAAAGAAAAAGAAAAACTTGCAGTTTACTTAATGATGTAACACTGAACACTTTTTCCTTAACATCAGGAAAAAGGCAAGGATATCAGTTTTCAACATTTCTATTTAACAGTATAAAGAAGATCTTACACAGTGCCACAGAGCAAGAAAAATACAAACTACATAAAAATTAGGAAAGCAAAGTCTTTATTTGCAGATAACATGACTGTTTATGTAAGAATATTTGAGGTCATTCATGAAACAACTAAGAGAAATTATTAAATTCTCCATACAAAGTCAATATGCAAAATCTATTTCTATCTGTATACTTGCACCATACAATTAAAAAATTTTAAAAACTTAAATTTAAAATTCTCTTCACAATAACATCAACACAAAATGCTTACCTATAAATTTAGCAAAATAGCTTAAGACCTATATACTGAAAACTACAAAACACTGCACAGAGAAATTAAAGATCTTGGTGAATGAAAGATATATTAAATTCATAGATGAAACACTCAATATTAGTACTGTTAATGCTCACCAAATTGACATGTATATTAGAAAACAATCTAATTATAATTGTAGTGGGATTAACTAAAATTAATAAGCTATTTCTAAAATTTATTTTTTAAAAATTTTAAAAGATTTTATTTATTTATTTGACAGAGAGAGAGAGAGAGAGAGATCACAAGTAGGCAGAGAGGGAGGCAGAGCGAGAGGGGGAAGCAGGCTCCCTGCTGAGCAAAGAGCTCCATGTGGGGCTGGATCCCAGGACCCTGACATCATGACCTGAACTGAAGGCAGAGGCTTAACCCACTGAGGTTAAGAGGCACCCCAGCTATTTCTAAAACTTAAATGGAAATGCAAAGAACCTACATTCATCAAAATGATTTTGACAAAATCATTAAAAGACACCACCATATTTCAAAATTTCCTATTAACCTACAGTAAATAAGATGTGTGGTGCTGGCATATGGATTGGCAAATAGATTGATCAAACAGAAGACAAGGCCCAGAAATAAACATACTTACATAACTGACTTGAAAGATGATAAAACTATTCAGTAAGCCCAATAAACATCTTTTCAAGGAAAGATTCTGAAACAACTGGCTATCTGTATGGAAAATAATTCATCTCAATATTTATCTGAAAAATTAACACAAAATGGACATATGAAAATGCTAAACTTACATACTAAAACATAAAATCTAAATGTATAAAAAATTTAGGAGAAAACATATCTTTGCAATGCAAGATAAGGCAAACACTTCTTAGACAATACAGAAAGCAATAACCACAAAAGAAAAAGTGTTACATTTCTGTTCATTAAGACAACCTTAGAAAAATAAATTGGCAAGCTGCCAACTAGGCATATTCACAAGACATCTATCTGACAAAGGTGTTTATCTAGAATATATAAACATTGCCTACAACTCAATGACAAGACAATACTATTTTCAATTGGGGGGAAGGAAATTGGGACACTTCACTAAGATAGATTCAAGAATGGCATATAAACACAAGAAAAAAGCTGAACACATTAACCAAGGGAATGGAAAATAAACCTCAATGAGATTCACTACATGCCCACTACAGTGACCAAAATTTAGAAGACTGACAGACAACAGTAAGGATATGAAACAAATAGAATCGTCATAAGTATTGTTGGGAACACAAAATAGTACAAAATGATACCCATTGGGGAAAACCTTGGCAGTTTCTTTCATTCCCCATCAACTATCTTGTAACCTACCAATTCTCACAAGAAAGAAAAAGGAAAAGGAAAAGGAAAAGAAAAAGAAAGAAAGAAAATGGCTATCCACAAATTTATACACAAGTGCTTATATCAGTTTAACTTATAATAGCTAAATTTCAGAAATAACCCAGATACTCACCAATAAGAGAACAGATGAACAAATTGTGCTGTACTCAAAATATGGAATAGTACTCAGCGATTAAAAGTAATAAAATACTTACGTATGCAACAAAGTGGATAAATTTCAGACAGCGTGCTCTGTGTTAGAATTAGCACACAAGAAAATATCAGTTATGTGATTCTATTTATAGTTAGTATGTGTTAGGCAGGGCAATATGTACTGTGTAAGACGGATGAATCACAAACCTGTACCCCTGAAACAAATAATACATTATATATTAATAACTTAAAAAGGTAATTTAAAAAAAGTAAGTCTAGGCAAAAACTATGGAAAGAAACCTATGGAAAGAAAAAAAATCACAACAGTGATTGCCTAAGTTGGTGGTTACATGGGAAAGTCAGAGAATGTTGGGAAAATGAAAAGACTCAATATCTTCTTTGGTGTGTTGGTCATCCAGGTGAATGCATTTTTCGAAGTTCAAATTGTACACTTAATATCTGAACATTTCACTTAATATAAAATTTACCTTAACAGCAACTAAAGTCATAGGTATAATCTGTGTGGTATCATATGTTGAAAGAACCTTGCCCCATGATCTAGAAAAGCTGAGAGTGAGTCCAAACTCTACCTTGTGACGTTAGAAAATCATTTTAACTTCTCAGTGCTTCAAGTGCCTATTTTTAAAAAGACATCAATGTCTACACTTTATTCAGTCAATCTTTAAGAACCTACTGCATGCCAGGGGCTTAATAAGTGATTCTACTCTTTCATAGCTTTATTATAAAGTTCAAACGAGAATATGAAAGCGATTTACAAATGGTAAGACAGTATACAAATGTTATGATTTGTTACTGGGTTAAGTAAGAGAAACCACCTCACAGGAAAGAAAAAAAAAAGATGTATTTAAGGTTTCAAGTTGGAGACACATCTTGTATATAGCAGACACTAATTTCTGCCTTTTTAACATGAAAGAACACGAGAGATCTTAGATGAGAGAGAATATTTTAAAAAACAAACTACACGCAGCCTTTTTGGTTTATGACCACAGAAAGGACTCATTTGTGCAATTAAAGCCAGTTCCCAAGGGAAATAGCAAACCTAAAATCAAAAGCTTAAAGATCAAGAATTTAAATCCCTGAAGTAGAACAGTTGACCCAAAATGAACCAGAAGGAAAAGTTCTAAACAAAAAATAGAGGTAAACCTAGGATTACAATAGATCAGTTTTATTCTCATTTTAACTTTATTCCATATGTACAGTAAATTAAAATATGAAATTCTTTAAACAGGAATAATCATAGATTTTTTAAAAATTGTTTAAAGTTAGAAAATGAATGGTTTAGATCTACAGGTCATAGAAGATAAATAGTCCATTACTTTGAAGTGTAAGTAGCTACTTCTGTTTATCTCTGAACTTTAATTGGAATATCAACTAAGTATCTAAAATGCAAGAAACAAGCCCCACACAGTGGTAAAATGTCTTAACAAATTCTCCCAAATTTGGCTCTGTGGGATCTAAACTAAGTTTGTAAAATAGTTTCCTCACTCAAGTTAATTTAATAAACTTTATTTTAATGAAGACTCCTTTCCTTTTTCATTCCAATCCTGACAAATATCTTGAATAATTTCAATTAGACATAAGGCAGTGGTGGAGACAGAATTTATTTCAAAATGGAGAGTGGAATTATGGAGGTAGTAGCTCCCCTCCCTGGACTTTGTTTGCTTTCTTCTTATAGTAAATATTTCTAATGTAAATGCAGGTGATAAACCCAACAAGAAGGTACATTATTTGTATTTCTATACACTTACCTGATGTTTAAATCTTGTTTTCCAAAAGGGTGGCAATTCCAGTCATGAGATATCCTATGAATTTAGGAAACCAAGAACCATTGAATAAAGATCCAACAGAAATGTCAGCCAACTTATTAAGTTAAAATAAGATAAGCTATTAGAAGGTACCCAAAGTCAATGGGACAATACCTCCAATGAGTGTCTTACAGAGAAAGGGGTTCTGGAGAATTCCATTTGAATATTAAATATCCTTATATTGGCAATGTAACACATCTTACAAGCAAAATGGCTGACATAAATAGTTTGAGTCTTTTTACACATTTTCAGAATGATGATAAGGCATAGCTGTGTGTTCAGTCAATAAGAAAATACAGGTATAGGTTCTTCCTCCAAGACAAAACAAAACAAAGTTGCAACCATCCTAATGGCAAGAAAAGGTTCATAACACCCATGGAAATTCATAAGAGGTATTGCCTTGCCTTTGGGGCTAATTAAGACCCATTCATAGGGAATCAACCATTATTACTTTTGTTATGAATTCTGGAAATCTATTTCATTGGATGCATGGATAAAAGTAGGGGGTATATAGAATCATCATGATGGTGATAGTAAGTAGATTAAAGAAAATTTAGGACTCTATAACCTTAATAGTAATATCTATTTTTTACTGATGGTCTACAACATGCCTACATTTCACATGCTTTATTTTCTTCCCTCCTTACACTAGTTCTCAAGGAATATTTTTATATCTCCATTTAAAGAAAAGAAATGGGCATTCAAACTTTAAGTAACTTGCCTAGAATGAGGTAACTACTAAGGGCAGAGGGAAGATTTGAACCTAAGTCAGCCAAACTTCAAAACTCATGGTTTGTTGTGTTTTTTACTATATCCACAACTGAATTCAATTTTTTCACCTATCATGTTTATAGTCTACCCTTTTCCACCTCATAAACAATTCATTATCACAAAGTAAAGGTACCCCATTACACCTTAACCAGCTCCAAAGGATTTGGTCATCTATGCATGGCAGTATTTTTCCAAGTGACTGATAGATCACATGTAGCCAGGTGACTGAAAAGCTCTTCTACCTGCATTTCAACATAATGATTCAAAATGTATATTGTCTTATCTTTCTAATCAAGGCAGCCTCAACTTAAGGTTGAAAAAGAGTCCTAAAATCCAAAAACCGCTGGTTACTATTGAGATAAGACTAGTGAATACGTTGTAGACTATCAGGTATACCAAAACACAGATGCTTTCCAAACGTTAAGTTGAAATAAGAAAAATTTTAGTCTGTGGCCATTCTTAGTACGAGTGAGAATAAATCAAAATTAAATATTTTGAATAATGATACTTAGTTGGGTCAGTCTCCCGTAGCAAGACATGAGATAAGGCTCCAAGGGGGTTGCTGATACTTTGCTAATTTCCTTCTATATGGCTTTTATTTGGCAACAACAAGACATGGAAACAAACACATCACTCTTAAAGAAACAAAGAGATTGTTTAAACTTAAACAATGAGTAGTTAGTTACTCCATCCTTGTTTTCCATTAAGTGGATTTTTCTTTTCATTTCAACATCATGGACATTAAGAGTTAGATTATTTCTCAGAGGGACATATCCTGCCCTTACTTATATTAAAATGGTTTTTGGTTCCAGCTAATATTCATTCATCCTCAGCAATCTTTGTGGTTCCATTTTCTAAAAGACGACCAACTATTACTTGTCCGATAACATAGGGAGGTCTATACTCTTTCAAAGAATTTTAGAAATAAGTGAAAACAGGAAATCTTTAAGCAAAAGAATCATATGGGCAAAAATTAATTCAGGACTCTGTCCCTTCTTTTCCCATCTTTCCTCCTACTCAACTGAAAGGTTCAAATATCCTGGCTGTTTACGTGTTTCTTAATCCTGCCTGCACAGGAAGCAATCTAACTTGCTTTTGTTTGCAAGTTGTCATTTTCCCCAAAAATAATTAGTAAAGGAAGAGGCATTTAGAATCAGGAGGCCAAAGGGGGATACTTTTTGGACAGAGGGAAAAGGTTGCTGGTGCCCTTCAAATCACATAGCATAAAAACATAACAGTGTGAGCCCAGCACTGAACAAAAAGGAAAATTTCTACCATAATCCTAAACTTTGCAGCTTATGTTTGAATATTAGACATCTAACTACTTGGCTGACATTTAAACATATGGCTAACATATGCCAAATTTGTTTAAAGTTGTGTCCAAAAGTTCAAATGTGGAAGATTAAAAGTCCTTATTCATGTTTTCTTATTATATTCTCCTGAAGATAAATCAGTGCCAGCATGTTCCTGTGTGTGGCGGGGTGGGGGTGGGGCAGGGAGAAATGAAGGAAATTTAGGGAGGGGGAGACAATCCTTCTTTGTTTTTCCTCCTTCCTCAGCAAATGGGAAAATAAGGCAGAACACTGTAAGTCTTGCAGTAAAACAGGTCTTTGTGACCAGTAGAATATGTGTTTTCCATGATAGCTGAAGATAAGAGCACAGTTTATCCAGAAGAATGTAAAACTACCCAAGTTCCATGAATGGGAGAATAGAATGGGGTGGACTTTAAAAATATATAAACAAATATGTAAAAGTGTGTCAGGTTCATTTAAAGTATTACAGTTATATTTACAGTTATATTTAGTAGAAAAAATATTAGAAAACCAAAAATGTCACCTGAACTATAATTACATAATAGTTCGTGTTCCAACTTGTGCCTCACACTTTTTAAGAAGGCATGTATTAATTATTTAAATCTCTCAGAATAACAAGAAGGTGGTTATTTATTATCACCTCCATTTCAGAGGAAAAGATACAGATGCACTGAGAAACTAAATATTTTGACCAAGTCAGTATTGCAGAAAATGGTGGAGCTAGGATTCAAACTAAGGCAATGTGGCTCCAGAATTCATAGCCTTAGCCATATCATATTGATGTTTTGGGCTGAAGAGGGCTGAACTGATCAATCCTGCTACTATTTCTTTGAGAGAGCAGGAAACAAGTTTCATCCTTAGAAATCTAAGGATTATTTTAAGTTCTTCCTATATCCTTTTATCCATCTACCTCCATGCAGTTATTAGGAGTAAAAAGATCTAAAGAACAAGATGCCACATGTAATGTATTACAAAAGAACTATATTTTATCAGCAAAGGGAAGTAGGCAGCCCCATATGAAACACAGAATGAGCTCTCCAGCATCATTAGAAGAACACACAAAGGTAGGTTGATGGAAGCAAACAGTGACTAGTGAAAATATGGTCCTCAGCCTTCTACCATTACCAGAAAAGGACAATTCCAGAAAACAGTATTAATTCGTACTATAAACATTTAGCAACAAAAATTAGAGGAGATATGCTCTTAAAGTATACTAAAGAAGCATCTTCAAAATGACTTCTGTGTCAATGAATAAGATTACATCGAAAGGGCAAGTACATTTATCAATGGATTTTTCTTAAAAGGGATCTGAAATTGAACACAAATCTTTCCTCCAACTGACATATCGACTTATTATTTGTGATGATATCTAACATTCCTGTGGCAATACCTTTGTTCCTGTCATTCCCATATGACAATAATCTTGCCAAAACATCTTCTTCAAGGCTTTTCCTTCAAGCCATTCCTTTCTCCTGAAGACTTATCAGACTCTATGTCTTATCTTTGAAAATTGTGACATCGAATATTTATACTGTTATGTATATTGTCTGTATTTTATGTGTTACCTTGTTACCTGAAGAGTAAATTTATAAAGGCCTGATATTCTTACTGACTCAAACTGATATTATAAGCTTATGAAAAAGAGATACTCACATCTGTGATTTTATATCTTTATAATTGCTATGAAATATTTTACAAGGTGACCGAAGTCAGAAAGATTGATTATAAGTTAATAGCTAGAGCCCCAGATAATGACCTGTGGTGCCACAAAGTAGATTCAAATAATTTTACTAAACATAGGGACACATTGGTACTCTTGCCAAAATACATTTAAAATATTCTCAAGGGGAATTCACATCACTCCGTGTTACAGTTCTTGACCTCACATTTACTTTTTAAATCAGCACAAGGAAGCTGCAATTAATACAACTTAATACATTAATACAATCCAGGTAATTAAAAAATTAGCACAACTTGCAATTAATGCAACCTATTAGCCACTTCTTGCTGATTTTGCAGGCAATGATTGGAGTCATGAAGCTGGCCAACAGAGGCTCTGTGGAGACTTTCAAAGACTCTACCTCAAAGCACTGGCATGTGGCCATTACAGGTTTTAAGTTTCTTAAGCCACAATCCTCCCTCAGGAGCAGAGTCACAAATATTCGGCTCATTCCACAGGCAGCAAGAATTTGTTAATTCTCCCAAGGCCCATGAGTTTTCATACCTGTAGTCAAATTAGTTTTGGTTTGTGTTCTACTATAAAATAAAAATATTTGGGTAGCTTTCAATACCTTTAGCCAAGAAAACATTATTTAGGCTACTAGATTCAACAGCAATGGCCTGAAGGGATTAAAAATGAGAAATTGGGGTAAGACCAAAGACGGGAGCATAGGTAGATCAGTGGAAAACCTTAGGACACAACATCTAAAATCAGTACCTAAAACCAATTACCCAGTGACACTTAATAGCATTAACACTTAAACATCATGTGAAAAGCACTTAAAGATCATAAATGACCTTTCTCTAAATATTTTAAGCATTATATTGTGGGAAAAAAATTTCCTTCACTTTACAGTTGGGAAATAATACATCTAGAGTTACGGAAATAAACAAAATGATATTAGTGCCAGGATTCAAGCAAATGCTCAAAAAATGTTAAAACCCCTTTTAAGTCTTGCAGTGAGCAAATCCTTTTAATAGGGGCTAGAATTGACCTATCTTATTGGGTCTTCTACTCTGATGAAGGTCATCAATGTATCAACATGGAACTTTCAGCTGTTACTAGCTCAGATATTACTCATCAAATATTCATCAACACCAAGATAACAGCTGACATTTTGTCAATTAGGATTGTGTTCTCAACCTTTAATTTATATGAATATGTTTAATTTTCAGAACAAAGCAGAAAGTATCCCCACTCTCAGGATGGAGAAATTGAGGCATGGATGCATTAAGTAAACTTCTCAAGGTTACAGATATATCAGGGCTAAGGCTTGAAGCAGTGCAGTCTGACTCCAAAATGTTTGCTTTTTTAATTACCAGCCTATCCCTCCTCTGGTACTTGGAGGGCTGCAGGTAATAATCACGGTAAAATTTCATCCTTGACTTATAACTAAAGATAGTAGTAAAGCCAACTTTAGACATTCCCCTTTCTTAGAACAGCTGCAAATAACAATAATTTCAATAAAGATACAACACTGACATATAAACTTGAAAAACTATGTAGCAAATAAGTCTGAAAATAAAATAATGCTGTAATTCAAACTGACCAGTGTTCTAATCCTATTTTTCTTACCAGTCTTACCAGTGTGGGCTTGGGAAATGATTTTACCTTTAGCTTTTGATTCTTCAATAAGATGAAATTATGGCTATTATGGTAAGAATTAGACACCTGAGTCCATGCCCTTTACAGCTCCTGGAACACGTAGAGTCTATAAATTAGTAGTGCCAGCTCTTCCATGAGGACACTAGGGTGAGGGAATGGGAGAAGAAAAATGAAGCTTTAATTAAAATAGCATTCTTATTACTGAGAAGCCATGTTCCTTGCCTGCTTCAAGTGAAGTAAGAGCACTTGTTCAGCTTCTAATTTTATTTAGGTCTCAACCCTGCTGCATTTTAGAAATTCCAAGAACTTTGTAGAAACACTGATGCTAGGACCCCCAAGTCAGTCCAATTAAATCAAATCTCTGGCGAGCAGGGCCGAGCATCAAAATTTTTTAAAATGCCCCAGGAGACCATAATTGAAGATCAAGCCCCACTTTACCACAGACCCTTCAGGTATGCTCAGGGAAGTTCCTGCAGATGTGCATGGCAGCCACAGGTACAGTGGCTCAAGTTACTTTTCTAGCTTTGCCAAAAAAGGAATGGTAAGACACCCTCCCCATAAGAAAGAATAGGACCAAAGATATTATAGCTAGTGGAACTCAACATGTCAGCTTTATTTATGGTTAGTCAGGTGATCATTTCTCTCCTAAAGTGCAGTGTCATTTGGTAAGACTGACTTTAACAACATGAAAGGCCATATTTCCCCTAATCTCAAACTGAAGACATCAAAAATACACAGGGCTGGCTTGACTTACTGATCCAGGCTAAGAAGCTGGAATAGAGAAAGCAGAGACTTCATTGGCTCTTCCAGGTAAAGTCTTTATCTTTTTTTCTTTTTCTCAAGGGCTCTAGAAGAACAAGATAAGTCAACTGCCTTTTTGACCCAGCAGTGTCATTTTCCTAGTTGTAAAGCAAAATACTCTATAAACTAGTAAAAAGCCATGACCCAATAAATGCACAGACTCTCATTACTCATCCTCCATCTGAACAGGAGAACAAGGATGTGAGGTAGAGGTTAACACTCTCCTATTACCCAAGTGTGATGGAAAATTGAAATATCCTCCCTTCTGGGCCAAAATAGCAATGTAGTGTCATGCAGTGTCATTAAGATTTCACAAATTTTTGTACTGTCATAGCCAGCAGACTGTACAGCCAAACATCTTGTCAACCAAGAGTGTGAATGGCCCTCTTGGCTGTCCTTCACAGGGCCATGCCATACCATGTTCAAGGTCCTGATACATTCTCCTGAAATTCATGAAATGGTCACTCAGAGGTTCCCCCAAGAATGATCTGATATGGGTCAGAACAGAACATTAACTAATTCGAAGTTATGCTGTCTATACAAAAAGTCAACTTTTTTCTATGTCTCTTTTCCAAATTATGCTCAGTATTTTAATCCATTATAACTCATGCAAGATTATAGGTGATACCCAATGACAGCATAAATATTATCTCTAAATGATACAATGTGATGAAAATTAATAACATATAGATCTTCCATGTATGAAGTTGCCAGAGAGAATTAAATTTTTAGATAGAATATCCTTCTTATGCACTAAAAATTCAAAGTTCAAAATCTGTTTTCTCTTTAGCTCAACACAGAGGACACTCATTTAATCTGGGTTTCTTCATCAGCTGTTGTGTCCTGTGCTGTCCCCTACTGGTGCCTCCCAAATTGTTATTTCTACTCTAAAATTGTTGTGTACCTCTTTTTCCAGTCCTACTGAAAATGATATAGGCTATTATATCACTGCCCTCATCTCCATTAAATTTATAACACACAATTTTGGCCCCCATGGCCAAATTCGTAGGAACAAAATTATTCCAGAACTCAAGACTACCCATACCTATGAAGGTGTACCAAGGCAAAAGCTTGATCTTATCTTGGAAAGAAGGGGAGACAGGAAGTATAAGAGAAAAAAGGAAAAATATATCTTGCCCTCAGTGAATCAAGATGCCATTCATTCTCTGAACAGTAGTCTGAAGCTTGCAATCTGTGAGATGAAACTCATTTCCAAGAAATCTCCCAGTGGGAGGTAAATCGTCAAAATATACTTCCCCTATCTGAAGGGGAAAAAAAAAATATATATATATATATATATATATATCATATGCACTGCTTTATCACTCAGTCAGAGCATTTAAGACATTCCAGTCTCCACGAGCCTTCTTTTTGCCTTTTGATCCTACATATTTAAAAAGTCTTAATTTCCATTTTCCCTTTGAGCTCTATGTACTTAGCACTCTAGGCATGGAATTTGTATAAATTATTTCTCATGCAACCACTGGTGCTTCTTATAAGTAAATCTCCTCTCATCTTTAGCCTGCAGCTTCTCAAACACTGACTGCCCTTCTTTCTTTTCAGGCTTTTAATCTATTTCTGCCTCCCTGTAAGATCCCAAGGCATCCCAGCCCTCTGCTGTATGTTGCCTATGAATCCTGTCTTCTAGGAGCAGTTTCCCCATGGACCCCACATACATGCTAGCTGGAGAAATACTCTCAGCCAATTCTAGAAATGAATTTGCTGGTGATGCTTCCAGAGCCCATAACCTCAGAGGTGCACTGAGGTTCAGTGCTTTCCCTCACCTTCTGAAGTTTCTAGATACATTAAAAAACTAAACAAATGAAAAAAGAGCCAATTGTTGACTCCAGGAGAAATTAAGAGTTATACAAAAAAAATGTAATCATAACACACCAAGTGCCTCAGTGAACGATACGTGCATAGTTCTAATAATCTAAACCTAACACTGATTTCACCAAAATGTGTCCAATAAATACATTGGAATGACGGCAAAGCAGAGGTCATGAGAGCAGGGTATAACACAGAGGAGCAAATCACCTCCCCAATCAGGAAGCTGTCACAAAATAGCCTAACTTGAAATAAATCAAGAAATAGCCAATAAGCATACTACTCAGAAATATGAAAGTAAATACTAGGAGCAGTAGCTAAGAATGCTGAAAAACAGTTTTCCCTGGGAAGTAGGACTCCGGACAAGAGAGTGGGTCATGGGACTGTTCTGTGCCTGTATGTGTGTATGATTTGAGCTCTTGGAACTACTTGAATTTCTAAACCACCTACAGGGACTAAAATGAAAATTAAAAGTTAGTGTACAATATTATACATACCAAATTGAGGGGCCCCGTTTTTCTAATTTTTAAAAGATTTTATTCATTTATTTATTTGAGAGAGAGAGAGATAGAATGAGTAGAGGGGAAGGATAGAGGGAGAGGGAGATGCAGACTCCCTGCTGAGCATGGAGCCCTATGTGGGGCTCAATTCCACGATTCCAGGATCCCAGGATCCCATGCCCCCAGGATCATGACCTGAGCCAAAGGCAGACACTTAACTGACTGAGCCACCCAGGCACACCTGACTTTTGTTTTTGTGAAGCCACATCACATCGTCACCTTAATACACAAGAAGTGGAGCAGGGAGGGTTTGATAGTTAAGACCACACCCCCCAAATATGTATATACTGTACATCTTAATTCTAAACAAAATAAGGACAGGCTGATTACTTGGCTTCCATCTCTCCCTCATTTTTTCTTCTCTGTTGTGTGTAATTCTTCTAATTCTTAAGCACAAGAAGCTACATACACTTTTCCACTTCCATGAAGCAAAGAAATAAAAGCTATCCTGAAAACCCTATACACTTTGAGGAAACTTTACTCGCTTGGGTTTCATAGTACCTTGAAGTTGGAAAGTGTTGGGGCAGAGGGCAAGAAAAAGAGATGAAGATGGGTGGTTGAATGCTCCGTGGTGGAAGATGTTTCTGGATTTGAGCAAATGGAAAGCTAACATGCCATGTTTGGAGTAGAGACAGAGGCTCCACCTTTGGAAGAGCCAAAATGCCATATGCCAACCCAACTGATAAATCCTGCTGAGCCTGACAAGGACTTTTCACAAGCAAAAAATGTCTTCTTCAAACTTCTGTGTTCCACTTTAAACAAGGGAGGGGAATAAAAGACCATTTCCACCTCTGGATACAGGACATAACGTTGCACCTGTTTTGCAGACGATTTTGCTTTGTTGAAAATGCCCATGTTACCTGAACCACTGCCTTTAGCTGCAGGCTGATTCCACGCCCCATCCGTCCATATGACACCTCTGACTTCCATTTAATGTGCACAATTCTTAACCTTTATTGAATTCTTGTATCTATCCTTGAAGCTTTACTGATATTTATATGGTATTTTGCTGTGCCCTGGAATTGAAATTTAGATCAGGAAACTTGAAAAGAAGAAAAAGAAAGGATTAGAAAAATAAAACAGAAGAAAAGTCTAATTTTTGAATCTGAGTGCAGGGTTGAAAAGTAAATTCGTCATGTATTTCAGCATATAAGAAATTATTAGAAGGTGATAGCATGAAGCACCTGGGTGGCTCAGTCATAAAGTGTCTGCCTTTGGCTCAGGTCACGATTCCAGGGTCCTGGGATCAAGCCCTGCATTGGGCTCCCTGCTCAGTGGGAAGCCTGCTTCTTCCTCTCCCACTTCCCTTGCCTGTGTTCCCTCTTGCTCTGTCAAATAAATAAAAATCTTAAAAAAAAAAAAAAAAAAGAAGGGGATAGCCATCAAAAATGTTTTTGTGTCATTGAATGAATACTAGAAAAACTGTAACTTGTTTCAATCGTAGATTGAATACATAACTGTTGATTTCATTTTATCTTGAAACAATCAAACAAGGACCAAGCCTCACAGTAAGCTTGCCAACATTGTCTTTCTGCCTCCAGTTATCTGGTCTGTTGAGACCAGGTTTGGCCTCGTTTCCGGTGATAACTTCTGCCTGGAACATTGGCATTCCCCCGTGTTCTGCTGCCTCTTGGCAGCTGGTCCCCTTCAAGCTCTCCCTGCATATATAAAATGCTAGTTATCTGAATATCTCCTAAGGATATTAATACAATTCTGTGCTTTATTCTACAATAAACATATAATACTTTCCAAAGAATAATGTAGTTTTTTGAAATTAACAATAAAGTATTCAATAAAGTTAAATATTTGTTTCAGTTTTTAGTCCTTAAGTTATACATAGCTGAGGATTTATAATCACAGTACTAGGTTCTAAGATCAAGCAGAAAAAAATCTCTTCTTTGTAAGGTTTTTCCACCAAGTTAATATATGGTTATACTCATTTGTTGCTGTTGTTTTCAATTCTCAACAATACCAAAGGATTATTTTTCTTCATTATTTAACTACATTACTATGTAAGCTATTTACATAGTTCTGACTTCAGAACCCAGTGAGGGATCTCAAAGAATTCTTGCCTTACCTCTACATTTCCCTTCATTGTTTCCTTTTGCAAACATGTATGTTTTGCAAATTATATATATATATCTTTTCCCTCTGTTTCTCTTTCTTATACAAAAAGCTAACATTCTATACATATTATTCTGTACTTTGGTGTTTTTTTCACTTAACGATATATTTTGGAGATGATTATAATGTATAGCGATCCCTCTAATACCTTTATTCCTTTTTACCGCTGCATAGTAGTCCATGGTGTGATTGTGTGATGGTTATTCAACCAGTTGCCTATTAATAACCATGCAAGTTGTTTTGGTCTCTCATTATTACAAATAATGCCACAATGAATACTTTTGTATATATGTCACTTTTTATTTTTGAAATTTACATTTGTGATAGATTTCCAAAAGTGAGAATCCTATGTCAAAGGAGAAACTTTAGTGGGAATTCCACTAACTGTGGTCAAATTCTCCTCTATAAGAGCTGCCCCATTTTGCATTTTCACTAACAAAGTGTGAGAGTGTCTGTCTTCCTGGATCCACACCAACAGAATATTCTGTGAAACCGATGGTAAGAAACAGTATGTCACTATGGTTTCAATTTGCATTTCTCTTATGATGAGAAAGATGGAGCAACACTTTTTCATATTCATCATTCATCAGGGTCATTGTCATTCTTTTTTGAAAATTGTCTGCATTTTTGTCCATCTTTAAAATCAAGTTGTTTTTTTCTTATCAATATTTAGGATGTTGTTACATATTAGCGTTTTTACTCAACAGTTTCTCCCCAGTGTGTCATTTGTCTTTTTGTTTGTTTGTTTGTTTTGCTACAAAGAAGTTTGTTTTTGTTTTAATATGACCAAATGTGTCAACATTTATCGCTTCCAAATTTTAAGTCATAATTAAGAATTTTTTCCCTGTACCTTGTCAAAAAAAGGAATGCACACGTGATTTCTTCTAGACATTGTACAATTCCATTTGTATGGTGCTACTCTTTTTGGAATTTTTCTTAGTTTGTAACCTATAATCTGGATAGAATTTTGTCTTTTTCCAAATGGCTAGCCAGTTATTGCAAAACATTTTATTAAAAAGCCTGTCTTTCTGGGGCACCTGGGTGGCTCAGTTGGTTAAGCATCTGCCTTGGGCTCAGGTCATGATCTCAGGGTCTGGGATTGAGCCCTGCCTTGGGCTCCCTGCTGAGCAAGGAGTCTGCTTTTCCCTCTCCTTTTCCCTTTGCCCCTCCCCCCTGTTCCTTGCCAGAGCTCATTTTCTCCCTCACTCTCAAATAAATAAATAAGATCTTTTTTTTAAAAAGTCTGTCTTTCCATCCATGAATTTGAGTTTCCAAATTTATCATATACAGAATTACTATATTCATGGTCTATTTTTTTTAAATTTCTTTATCCTATTCCATTAGTTTTCTATGTATTCACTAATATCACACCCCCTTAATTATAGAGGCTTTATATTATGTTTTAGCATATAACAGAACTAGTCTCCCTCAAAGTATTTTTTAGGTATTCTGATTTATTTACTCCTCCAAATGAGTTTTTTAATCAATTCGTGTGATTTGAGAAAATAAAAACTCATTGGCATGTTATTAGAACTACATTAAATACATAAGTTAGAAAGAGCTGGCAACTAAGTGATATTAAATTTTAAACAGGAGCTTGATATATTTGTTTAAGTCAACTTTTATGTTTTTTAGTAATGTTTTAAAACTTTCTTCATGAAGAGATGGTTTACTTTCTTTATTATGAGTATAGATGGATTCTTCTCCTTGATTATATTGTCTAACTGATTATTGTCTGTATATACAAAGGACTGGTAGATAGGTGTTATTTTTATATTCTACTTTAGTAAGTAGTAGTAGTTTTGTAGTAGTTTTTCTATTGATGTGGGATTTTCAGATATATATCATCTATAGATACAGTTAGTTTTACCTTTCCTTTTACAAATCTTATGTCTTCAATAATTTTTAACAGTCTAATTCTGTTAGTAATACTTCTGGTGCAATTTTAAATAGTAGCAAGGATATAGGAAATTCTGTTTTGTTTCTGACTTTAGGAGGAACATGTGGGGTATTTAAAGCTCTCCTGTCAAATAAAATGCTGGCATCAGAGTATGAATGTTATATTGTTTTATTCTTTCATCATTGATTTTATTTTAATCAGGAATAGGCATTGATGTTTGTCAAATGCATTTTCAGAATCTATGGAGATTACCATATAATTCTTCTCCTAGAAATATCAATGTACAGTTTAGATTAGTGGAACCCATAATATTAACCCATTAACCCATTGCTGAAATAAAATATCTCTGAATCCAAAGGTAGTATATATTTAATTCTGTGTGCTTTGTGATTTTTTAAGTGATTATTTTGCATCAACATTTATAAGCAAAATTAATTATTCTTTTGTGAAGTTTTCATCTGATATTGGTCTTAGTGTTATATTTACATTACAAAAGAACTTGGAATTTTTTTTCCCATGTACTGGAATAGCTTAAACAACACTGGGGCTATCTGGATTTTCATAGGTTGAGTAGATTTTCCCTATGAAATCATCTGGGCCAGTGATTTTATGTAGGGGAAGCTATTACACAACTTTCTGTATTATTTCAATAGAAATTTGTCTGCTTGGATCTGCTATATCAACTGCATTTTTAATAAAGTCTATTTTCCTAGAGACTTATTCATTTCATTAACACATTTATTTGTAAAAGTACATAGAGTCAGTTATATGATAACTTAAAATTATTTAACTTTGCTATTTGTTCCCTTTTGTCAACTTATTATTGTATTTGTGTATCTGTGCCTACTTTTTTAACTGGACTAAAAAAATACTTTCCATTTTGTTGATAATTTCATAAATATGATATTTTCTTTATTCTGTCATTTTTGTTTTTTAACTCTTTTTTGTCTTTATCAACCATGCCCTTCTGTTTGTGCAAAGTTAATGTTGATGTTCTTCTTCTAAGCTTATGAATTGGCAGTCTGGTTCACATATTTTTAATGAGCTATGGCTGTCTTCCACCCCAAGTCTTGCAAGAAATGTGCTCAGGAAATTGCTGTAAATTTGCAAATCTTACCTGTTGTATTTTCTATCTTTGAAGAGTTGATTCCCTTGAACCTACATTTGGTCACTTTCCAGGTCCTTCAAATAGTTGTATTTCATTTAATATACAGATTTTACAAATGTCATCTTAGAAGAGTTCATTTGACCAAACTATCGTGCCAATGCCAAAAGCTAGAATATCTGCCTAGTTTATGGAAAAGAAATTGGGAAGACTAAAAATCAAAACAAAACTATTCTGTTTTCTTTATCATATCTCCCTAAATCTCACAGACTCTGAGTTAAGCAGAAGCAAAAGGAAGTAGGTATTCTTCATGTAGTGTGATTTTCATAGGATTTTGAGAGGACATGTGAAATGATAATGGCTTGCTCTCAGGGAAATAAGATTGCCCTCTGAGCCTTAAAAAATAAAGTAAATTTACAATATATTAGAAAGCAAATAAACAAAGTTACCTTTCTGAGAATGAAGCGCCCTGCCATGAAAAAGAAATAACTAATATAGTAACATATTTAAGAAAAATCACATAGATGTGAAAGTCTTAAATAAAATAGTAAGTTCCTATAATTGAACAGGTTTACTATTTAAATTTTTAAAGTTTAAATCTTAAATTTTTATTGTGAACATTTTCAAACTTCTAGAAAAATAAAAGTAATACTAGGATCAGTCTCCTTCTACCTCAATGTTTCTTTATCTTTTTAATGCATGATGGTAATGTAGGGTTATAACTCAGAAATATGATGAGGTAAACATCAAAAAAAAAATCTCTCAAAGTAATTCACCACATTATAGACTTAAAAGAGAAAAATATCAAAAGATTTTCTAAAATAAAGCCTGCTGTAATGTTCAAGATCTATTAATAATAAAAATTATTAGAAAATTATGATAGAAGAGAACTTCCTTAATCTTATTACTTTCTCCCAATCATTTTTAAATATATATTTTAAGTATATTTATATATATTTTTATTTAAGTATGTACTTAAATATATATAAAAATTTTTGACAAACTTTATATAAATTTAGGAGCCGGACAAGAGTCTTTGCCTTTTTACAAGTGATTCCTCAAAAAAGTAATGTAGGTCTTCCTAGTGAAAAAAAGCAAAAAAGAAAAACTTAATAACAAGAAGATATTATTTATTAATGATTTTATTTATTAATGATTTCATTTACAGTGAACCCCAAGAAAATTACTGTATAAACTATAAGACATATAAGAAGTTCAGAGTGTGAACTTCCTAAATAGAACTTATTCATAGAATTTACTTAATAAACCATATAGAAGAATTAGTACTAATCCTCTAGTCCAGTAATAAAATATTTTACAAAATTTGCAACATTCCCAGTAATTAACAAAGAAAGCATAAGATGTTTATAGAGAAAATTTTTAATATTCTGTTAGAGGATATAAAAGAGTATGGATGTCTGTATGTGTATGGTTAACAGCAGTTCACCTCTAAAATTATTAATAAATTATACACTCCATGAAATTCTAATCAAAATCTTAGAAACTTCTGAAAGGAGGGACCTTCATAAATTAATTCAGAAGTTAATATTAGTTAATAAAAGATCCCTACATAGCTAATACATTTTGAAAAAAAGAAGAACAAAGGTGTTTGTGCTTAAGCAACATTACCAAGACAAATATTCAAAATTGTGGGGTGCTAGAACAAGAACAAATAAATAGACCAGTAAAACAAGTGGAGAATTCATAAATGGATTTTTGTATACATGTAACTTTTATTTGTATCTGAGAGATAACTGATAATGGTGTGGTCAAATGTACGTACTTATTTTTCCTTTATGGTTTGTACTTTTAGGATGTTAAGAAATAAATATATACATTTGACTACAGCAAAACTGAAATATCTCTTCAATTAAGTACATCTTAGACAAAGCAAACGGTTAGAAGACAAACGAGGGAAAGTATTTGTACTTTTTGTAATTTTGTAATTTTGTAATTTTTAAATTTGTAATTTTTAAAACTGACAAGTGTTAATACTGAGAATATGTAAGAAACTCCTAAGATGACCAAGAAAAAATACCAAAATCCCAAAATAAAACTTAGGTACGTACATTTTTAATGAGCTAAAAAGCTCAATCAAAAGAGGACACCAGAATGTTCACATAGGACTGCTTGTGGTAGCAGAATTGGAAATAATCTAACATGATCATCACTAGTGGAATGGCCAAGTCACATCTGATATATATACATAGGATGGAACTGTTATTGTAGAAGTCAGAAGCCATAACTGGACTTCCTAACTTGTTGGTCATCAAGAACATAATGTTGTATGAAAAAACATAGGAAAAAGAATGCAACCGTAACTTTTATTTTACAGCATTAAATTTATATGTATATTAAACTGACAAAAATCACACCTCTTATTTTTCAAAGATTAAAACATGTACGGGAGGTGGATTGGAAGAACAAATACTAAAGTGGGTGCTTACTGAGGAGATAAGGAAATGGAATTGAGCCTGGGGACTGGCAAATGAAAAAATAATAAACATCACAAAATAAACATGAAGTCTTGGAATGCTGACCATAATTAGCCTGAAACTGAGGAGTGTGATCAATTCTATTCTCCTAAAGGAAGAGAAAAATACTAATCAGTGGGTTTTTAGGAAGAGAGGCTGTGGTGGTCAGCAATAACAGCAAAAAGTAAGAAACACTGACTTTATTATTCACTTTCCAGGGATGAGAACATCCTGAAAGACTGACTCAAATGTCCCACCCACCTTGCAGACTAGACTGGTACTCAGCAGGAATGCACCATTTTGGCAAGACTGCCTTGGTCTTGAGTGTAAATTAAGAATGTTGGTATTAAGGGTGCCTGGATGGCTCAGTTGTTAAGCATCTGCCTTTGGCTCAGGTCATGATCCCAGGGTCCTGGGATGGAGCCTTATGTCGGGCTCCCTGCTGGGCAGGCATGGGGTGGGAGTGAGGAGCCTGCTTCTCCCTCTCCCTCTCCCCATGTTTGTGTTCCCTCTCTCCCTGTTTGTGTTCCCTCTCTCCCTGTGTCTCTCTCTGTCAAATAAATAAATAAAATCTTTAAAAAAAGAAGAGTGTTGATTTTAGTTAATTTTTTATAATACAATGTCTAAAGACACAAAGTTCAGAATGAGAACCTAGATCATGATAAATTCATCAAAATGAGATTCCTTTTTTGTTCCCTTATTTCAAAAATTTAGATGTTTGTTTGGATTTTTAAGAATGTTTCCTAGTCCCATTTCAATATTTATGAGGAATCTGAATTTGAATAGTTAAAAATGGAATTCCCCAATAAGTTTTCATTGTTGAGGGAATCTTCAAATTAACAACAACAACAACAACAACAGCAAAAATTGTATTACCTGGATCATTGTCTGAAGTAATTCTAAATTGTTATAAGATGATAACCAAGTTGCCCTAGGAATGGATATATAAAACAAAACATAGCTCCCACCCTTACCTTCCAAAATATCTCATAAAAACAAGGCATGGTATTTAAAAATCATGTGCCTTCTTCCTTTTAATACCTTCTCAGAGTTGACATTTTAATTACACATTCAACCATTTATTTTTTAGTCCTGCCAAGAATAATTTATGTGGTTCTTTGCCATTTGAAATACTCACAAACTAAGGAGTCGCTGAGTTTGAAATCATCTTTCCCTTTTCCTAGAGAGAACCCCCTTGACCATGTGTGACTTGCCCTCTCAAAGAGAGGTAGAACCAAAGAACATTCAACCCTTGTTATCTAAAGAGTATCTCCTGGGAAATACAGCACCTCAGTTCCCACCCCAGGTCTGTTGAATTAGAATATCCATTTTAGCTAAAGCCTGAGTGAATCACATGCACTTTAAAGTTTGAAAAACCCTGGTTTCCCCAAATCTGGGCAATCATCAAAATCACAGTAGAATACTTTGAAAACATTCAGTCTTGGATCTCGCCCATGGAAATTCTGATTCACTTAGTTTGGGGTGGGTCTAAATCTGTTTTTAAAACTTCCAAAGCTTGCTCAAATTCAGGAACCACTGTTGAAAATATTTTCATCAGTAGTGCCCAAAGATTAATTCCGCCAAGTGTACATAGCTGTTTGCACACAGGAAATTGCGGTCCTCTAACATGAGAGATGCCAGTGAAACTCTGAGGCACCTAACAATGTATCCTTTGGAGGTAAATATTTTGTTCGACAGAAAACAAAATTGTAGCTAGAGATATGAAGTGATTTATTCAAAATCACATTATTAGTTATTCTCAGACCAGGGATTAAACATAAACATCCTGCCTCAAAATAGAGGAATCTTTCCACTATACAAGAACTCTCCTTCCCTACATCTTTTACAATCATGGAGCCTAGATTAAATTTTTTCTTTTACATTTAGCGGAGCCCTAATTGTGACTGCCCTTCAGCGGGGCAGGAGTGTGAGGAGGTGGGCAGAAGACCCCACAATGAGTCTTCTCTGTTTCCTACTAAAGCTATAAAGTATACAATTTACTAAGCTCCACACTCTAAATTTGAATACTATTTTCAAAATTCATGGGGAAATAAAATCCCATAACGTCACCACCCTACCACAACTTCTATTGTTAGATTGTCCCTTCTAGGTTTTGTATTATATATATTATATATGATATATAATGTGTATATATATATATATACACACACATATAATACATTATATTATATACATATATAATATATATGTAATGTAATATACATATTACATTATATGTATTTACCTAGTGATTAGTACTAAAGTTTGAGCTCCAAGAATGCCTCAAAATCTCCCCCACTCCAAAGCAGACTGTGGTGACTCCAAAATCACTGGATTCACACTGTGCAGGAGGATAGCAGCAAAGGTGAGGAAAGGGAGTCTGGAGCTCACAGAGAGAACTTCCGGTCTTCAGGCAAAACTCAGACGCGGGGCGTGTCTTTCATCACAGTGATGTCAACATAATGTCTGCATAGACATTCTCCTTCTTCAGTCCTGCCCAATATTCGGTTTTATTTTGGTTTTAAAGGTCATTTGAAAGAGGTGATATTAGCATTGATTTTGATTAGTCTTCCATGTCCAGATTTTGAAAAATACGTAATTTTAACAAGAACTTGTCTTACTTGAATATTTCCTTGCCCCTTCAACAACCATCCTAATATTTTTCAGGAGAAAATGGGTTCAGAAAGTGGTTTTTAAACTGTTGGCAGAGAAAACTGTGTTGGTCTTGAGTCTCCCCCACCCAGCCATCCCACTTTTTCCAGAACAATTCAGATCTATATGTTTTATTTATGTTACATATCCATGTTAAAATTTAATAAACAGGTTTCTGTGATTTTTAAACATTTGGAGGATTGGTTCAACAATGAGGTTTGATGTAGTGTGTGTTAGTAAAGAGTAAGAGATAAGAAATACAGGGATAGGGGTGTCTGGGTGGCTTAATGGATTAAGCCTCTGCCTTTGGCTCAGGTCATGATCTCAAGGTCCTGGGATCAAGCCCCGCATTGGGCTCTCTGCTCAGCAGGGAGGCTGCTTCTCCCCCATCTCTGCCTGCCTACATGTGATCTCTCTCTGTGTCAAATAAATAAATAAAATCTTAAAAAAAAAAAAAAGAAGAAGAAATACAGGGATAATGGGTGGCTAAGAGAAGTGTCAAATGCCAGATATTTCTACATGTTGCCATTCACAGTAACCAAAATTAGAGGCTGTCTGTATCACTACTTTTCCCAAGTTTAAAACCTGCATATGTATTTTTTTCCCATGGGTGTTTTGCATTTTAAACTGTTTATTTCTTTTACTTCTTTTTTTTTTTTTTAAGATTTTTATTTGTTAGAGAGAGAGATCACAAGTAGGCAGAGAGGCAGGCAGAGAGAGAGAGAGGGAAGCAGGCTCCCCGCTGAGCAGAGAGCCTGATGCAGGACTCAATCCCAGGACCCTGAGATCATGACCTGAGCTGAAGGCAGAGGCTTAACCACTGAGCCACCCAGGTGCCCCTTAAGCTGTTTATTCTAATTGTAGAATTAAATAATTTGTTTCCTCATAAAATTTTTTAATTATCACCAAGCAAGAGAAAATGTATGGTAAGACTCTTTCCAGTATCCCAAAAATCACATTTCCTCACAGAAGAAGTAAGACTGGCTGGGCCTGAGAGAAAATCATAAAATCTGTTTGTCATAGATTCCAAATATCTGAAACTCTCTGATCCTAGTGAGAAGCAGAATTCTGGGAACTCAACAGAATTTTAGCAATCAATTCAAACATTATATAAAAGAAATGGTACATCACCACCAAATAACATTTATTCCACATACATATGCTGGTTCAATATTCAAAATTTAACCAACCTAGTTCACACAACAACCGCTAAAGAAGAGAAAATCGTAAGATATCAATTAACACAGAAAATTCAACACACATAATTCAACTTTCATTCGTAATAAAAAAACTCCCAGTATACCAGGAATAGAGGAGGACTTTTCTAATCTCAGAAAGATCATCTACAAATAACTTACAGCTAACATCATATTTAATAGTGAAAGAATGCTTCCCCATATGATCAGAAAGAAAGCCAGGGATATCCTTTCTCACAACTTTTATTTAACACAGACCCGGAAATTTTAGCCACTATCATAATTAGGCATGAAAAAGAAACAGAAGACGTACAAATTGGAAGGAAAGAAAATGACATCTATTTGCAAATGAAAATTCCAAAGAATCTACAAAACAAACCTCCTAAGATAGTCTAGAGAGCACAAGCAGGGGGGAGTGGCAGATGGAGAGGGAGAGGGAGAAGAGGGAGAAGCAGGCTCCCTGCTGAGCAAGGAGCTGGGATGTGGCCCTTGGTCCCTGAGCTGAAGGCAGCTGCTTAACCAACCGAGCCAACCAGGCGTCCCAACTGTTTTTTCTGTATATTGACAATGAACAAGCAGAAACTGGAATAAAGCATGTAGTACCATTTGTAATTGCTCAAAAAAAGTGAAATAGATATAAATGTAACAAAATATAGTGAATCTGTAAAAATTATAAAACGCTATTTAGAAAAATCAGGCTTAAACACTTGGAGAGACTATGCCATGATTATGGATTGGAATATGTCACCTAGCAAATATATCAGTTCTCCCCAAATTTATCTGTTTATCAAAATGCTACTAAAAATTTTAATTTCATGTAGACATAGACACATTTATTCTAAAATTTATATGGGAAGGGAAAAAGTTCTAGGCCTTTATTTTTCAAAATAATTTTGAAAATTAAAAATAAAGTAGAGGAATCATTTTTCCTAATGTTCAGGCTTTCTACATAGCTGAAATAATTAAGAGAGTATAGTACCAACAGAAGGATACAAAGATCACTAGAATAGAATAGAGAGCCCAGAAACTGACCTACACAAATATGTCCAATTAAATTTTGACAAATGAACAAAAACAATTCAATGCAGGAAAGACTGCTTTTTTAATAAACAGTGCTGGAACAATTGAGTATTCATTGACAAACAAACAAACAAAAAACCTTGACCTCTATCTCACACATTATACAAAAATTAACTTATATAAAATTTAACTTATACATGGATGGGTTATGGACTTAATGTAAAATTATAAAATTTTTAGAAAAGAACATAGGATAAAACATTTGGGACTTAGGACTACTCAAAGTGTTCTTAGACTGGACACCAAAACACAATTCATAAGAGGAAAAAAATTGTTAAGTTGGATCTAATCAAAAGAAAGAAATTTGACCTGCAAAATATCCTGTTAGAAGACCAAAAAAAAAAAAAAATTATAGACTGGAAATATATTTGTTAAATCCCATACTTGACAAAGGCCCTATATTCAGAAGCATATGAAAATATGCTCTACATCACTAGCAAGCAGTGAAATAAACATTAAAACCACAATGAGCTATCACCAGACACCTATTGGAATGGCTACAGTGAAAAATGGTGACAACACCAAATGTTGGTGAAGATGCAAAGAAACTGGATCCCTTAAATTTTGCTGATGTGGCTAGGCAGTGATAAAGCCACTCTGGAAAACCATCTGGCAATTGAGGGGGGGTGGGATTGAACATGAAACTGCCAAAAAGCTCAACAGTTGTCTCCGAGGCATTTATTTCAGAGAAGTTAAAACTTATGTTCACATATAAACCTATGCACAAATTGGTCATAGCAGCTTTATGCATAATAGGAGGAACTAGCAAAATTCCAGTGTCTTCCAACAGCTGAATGGTTAAACAAACTGCATTGCATTTATACCAAACTACTTAGAAATGAAAAGGAATGAACTATACATATATGCAATTTGAATAAATTTCCAGAGAATTATGCTGATTAAAAAAGATCCAATTCCAAAAGGTTCATACTATATGATTACATTTGTATAACATTCTTAAAATGGCCAAACTGTAGAGATAGAAAACAGATCAGTGGTTGCCAGGGGTTAAGAAAGAGGGAGGAGGGAGGTTAATTTCAACAAACCTTTCAACAAAGGTTAATTAAATTTTTAAAAAGAGGTCTTCTGATATGACCTCTGATGCTGAGAAAACGCAACCAATTACCACACTAGGCTTCTCCATCCAAGAATAAGAATTTTCTAAGCCTACTCTTTGAGTACTTCTCTCCCACTCTTGACCTTTGCTGGAGATACTGTGATGCAGACTGTCAGCACTCACCCACGCCCCGTATGATTGTATCACTGGAGTGAAAACCAACTAATTTCCAACTGGCTCTGGGTTTTCTCTACGGGCTGGAACCTGCATGAACCTGGCCTGAAGTGCTGAGGAATCAGTTTCCCCTTTGCACAATCTCTGCAGCCTCCCCAACCCTCATCCCTTGGAGGAGCTAACTATAAAGGACATTTTCTTCATCAACTCCCAGGGAGTTCCCCACTAGAATTAAGATCCAGTAGCAAACAGTGGTAACTGGCTTTGATCATGCATCCTTTATTGGCTGGCTTCCCTTCCTTTTCTTGGTTTCCCACCTTCTGTTTTCTTCTTGAAAACACCACCTCCCAATCAAACTTCTTGCACTTAAATCCTTCTGTTTGGGTCTGTTTCGGAAAAACCCCAAAACCAGGCGCTTCCCTTCACAATTCTAGGAGTGAATATTGGTGGGCTTGAGATGGTCTCCTTTCTCCTCTGGTTTCTGCACTTCTCACTTCTGCACTTACCTGGACCCTGAACGTGTGTGAGATCTGAGGTCCCACTCTTTTCTTCTACTTGCTTTGGATTATGAGCCATGAGTACCATAGCTGTCCAAGCATTCCCGGTCCCAGTACCGTTCTCACTCCTGGATTATTAGCTCCCTGAATTTAGCCAAGACAAAGAACTTCGCTGAGTCTTGTTTTTCTTTTTTTCTTGGATAAATAAGGATAACAGTACTTGCCTTAATGCTGTCACAAATTTGTCATGAGGATAAAATGTGAAAGTAGCTGGGAAAGAATAGAGATAATGAAATGCGAAGTCAGAACATTTGCACCTTTGTTTTTACAGGGAGACTACTCTTTGAAATCCCACTGCCCTGGTGTGACTGCTGGGAAGGAGAGAGGCTCTGAGTCATCCATTTAACCTTCTCCTTCAAGGCTTTCTCTGCCTGCCACCAGCACCAAATGCTTTTGTTAGCATTGTCAGTCTGGTTGAGTTCTATCTTGTTAGGAACATCAAGATATCCAATTCCCTTTTTCACAAATCCTGGTCCAACGTCCTTTCAGGTTCGGCCTGAGCCGGCAAAGGAGTTTCGGTTCTGTAAAAAGCACTTGTCTGTTCAGTTCGTTGTTTTGTGTGAATCTCTAACAAAGCCGTCTGAGTTTTATGCTTTTTTCCCTCCCCACAGTCATAACAAGGATATGTTCTTTTCCCTCTTTTTTTAAATGCAGAGAGATGGGGTTGCCCAAGGCAGAGAATACTTACCAGATACCCATTTTTTTCATGTAGCTTTCCTCCTGCTGTGGCTTTAATGTAGATATGAGGAAGCTAAAGCTCTCATATAATCTGGGTTTTAAATAACTGCAACAGAAGTCTCTCTCACACTCCTTGGCTAATCTAATGTGCTGCAGAGCTTCTGAAATGAAGGAAAACTTAAGGGTCAAGAAATGAGATATGTTTGGTGGGTTCGGTTCTAAGAAGTGAGGCCTTCAAAGCTTTTTCCCAATTCCAAATCCTCTGTTTCTACATTCTCTTAGAATCAGTAGTACCTATAATACCAAGGAGGCTTTTACATTATACTCTTCTTTTATAGTTGCGAGCCTTCAACAAGAGATTTAACCGTGCGAGCCTTCCTCTGAAAAATGGGGCCAGTAATGATGGTACCTACCTCTTTGGCCAAATATTTAGTTCCTAGCTCCTAGTGGGCTTCCGGCAAATGTTCACTGCTCTTATCATTATCAGCATCATCGGTAATATTAATACTCTTTTTTTTCAAAAGTAGCTCTATGATCATTTAGGATTTTTTTTCTTAGAAGATGTGTAGCTGGTGACTAATACTTTTTCTTTCTTTAAATGGCAGATTACCCATTTGCTTCCAATGACATAGAAGTACTGGCTTGCTTGAGACTCTATCCCACTCCATAGAAAGAAAAAATTTTCACTGGTATCCTGAGAATCACCAGTTCTTCCCCTGTAATGCTTGGCATGAACAGTCAATGACCAGGGAAGGTGTCTGCCTGGGTTGCACTAATACCATGTTTACTTTAGTTTCTTAAGGTTTTCGTGCTCACTACCATCAGGTGTGTGAAAAAGCAGACATAGATGGTAAATAAGATCATTACTTGTCTGTTTTCAAGCAACTACTTTTTAAATCTATAACTGACTTTATTTCTTTCGTTAGAGGTAGTTTTAGGTTAATGGAAAAATTGAGCAGAAAGTAAAGAGTTCCCACATACTTGTGTACCATTAAAATAATGAAATAATAAAACAATAGTTATGAGCTACCTACAACTAAGACTCCATATAGCTAAGAAAAGTACATTCTTGGGCACCTGGGTGGCTCAGTTGGTTAAGCAGCTGCCTTCGGCTAGGGTCATGATCCCAAAGTTTCTGGATGGAGTCCCACATCAGGTTCCCAGCTCCACAGGAAGTCTGCTTCTCCCTTTGACCTTCTCCCCTCTCATGTTCTCTCTCTCACTCAAATAAGTAAAGTCTTTAAAAGAAAAAAGGAAAAAAGAAAAGTACATTCTCTTATTAAAAAGTTTTTAAGGGCTTATTCCAGCCAAAGGAAATAGTAAGCAATGGCACAGAAGTGAAAGCAAGGATGATAGAGTCTCAAATTAAAGAGCAAGTTTGCTAAAGGATAGAAACAAAGATACTATAAATAAGAGAAGGTGCTTGAGAAGAGGACCAGGAGAGAACCCAAAAGACCCTGAGAAAGTCCTAAGAATCTAACAACACACGTAAGTCATAAGATTTCCAGTGAAGTAGGGATCATGGAAGTTTGTCCATCCATTTTGTGGATATCCTTAACACAGAAGAAAGCATTCTTCTTATCAGGAATCATTCAGTGATAGGGAATCCACTAATTCTGAGGGTGCCCACGGAACTTTTCTATACATCTCTCCATCAAAAGCTACAATACTCTACTCTCTATACTAATCTGGCGATAGATACATTTATTAAAATCCTAGAATTTGACAGACATCTAGGAAATATCTAATGCCAGTATAGAGCACTTTTTTTTTTTTCCCCTTAAAACCTTGTAACATTCTCCAAGTCACCTTTGCCTTTGTGGTAACTAGCCATTCTATTCCTTGTATCATTAAACCATGGTTTCTTATTAACCACCCTCCAGGAGATGGCTACAGTAATAATGCTCACATAGGTTAAGCTTCCTGGTTTGGGAAAATGAGAAGAGGGAGAAGTATAAAAGAGGAGGGTTAGAATCTGTCCCCACAGACCAAAAACAAAGGAAAAGCAGTCTGGCATCTCAGCTGCTACCTCCTACACTACTAGATTTTACTATAATTAAGCTCTCAGCTTCCAACTCAGTATGACTGTAGTTTCCAGCGGCATTTCAGATATAGGAAGCTTAAAACACATTTCCACATATTTTTATTTATAGCTTGGTTGACAGAAAGTTTGAAAATGAAAATGAAAATTTGAAATGGTGTCTAACTTTCTACATAAAGAGAAGGTGGGGATAATCCCATCACTGTGCATGTATCTATACTTCTCAATTCGGCCACACGTGGTATATTCCAGTAAGAACTGGGTTAATCTCAGCTGACGTTGTTTTTCCTTTTGGCTTGGTACAAAAGTCTAGACTGCCGAGGGCAAACATGTTTAGTTATTTTTACTAGAGTTGAGCAAATAAACACTAAGTATTGCTTAAAACTTGAGCTGATCCTTAATAGAACCTTTTAGGAAGTTCCAAAAGGTGTTGTTTTTTGACCTGGTGTTTGCACTTGTTCTCCTGTCTACTAGCCAATCCTAGTCTTTAAAAAAAAAAAAAAATATATATATATATATATATATATATACACATATATATATACACACACACACACATACATACACACACATATACACATATATATGTATAAATATACATACACACATATATATGTATGTATGTATATATAAATTTTTTTAAGAAAGATTTTACCTGCTCCCCATATAAATGGGATATAAGTGAGGAAAAAGAAATCCATGTTTGTTCTGTGTACAGAGTTACTGAAAATATCTATCTAAATTTTTGCCAGCAAGTATTCCTTCCACTATGGAATACAAAGAGTATGGATGTAGCATGATCTTATTACAAGATTTAAGATTTCCTTTTTGGGAAGACTTATACATGTACATCGAGATTAATAGAAATTCCTTTATATGGTAGATGCTAACAGTTGAATTTTACTCTCCAATCTACTCAGATTTAACTGTCACTCTTGGATGCCCTCCGTAACTGCTCCCGAGCCAGGAGTCTGGGCCTAGGTTATGAAGCATGACCTTGGTTTTTACGAAACTACATGATTCTCCCATCGGATGGATTTGACTCCCTCTACCCCCAGGTCCTCCACAGTTTTGAGTTACATGCTCTCAGCCTCCCAACTTATAGGTGAAGCACAGCTATGCAAAAATAATAATTCTTGACACTTTTGTAGGAAGCACAGTTACAAGACATGTTCTCATGTATTACCTTAACACAACACTGTGAGATAATCAGATCCAGAAACAGAGACACGTTTCAAAGATGAGGAAACTAAGCTTAAAGCCGTGATCTAAAGACTAACAGGTGAGCAGAGTGGAGACCAGATTCTAGGTTTTCTGACTCTCCATTGTGGTTTTTCCCTTCTGGTTATCTGCATAAGCCCCACAGGAGAAGGCATATTGCTCTCAATATTCTGTCCTCCTTTCAGTTGTCTTTCTTTCTGCCCCTCATCCTTGTCTTCTCCTCCTCCAGTCTGCTGTGGTTCTCTGGAAGTTTCCTCTGCCTCATAATAGCCAGTTCACTTTAACTCTGTGTAGCTACTTCCTACAGCTGCCTGAGCTGCTGGTTTCCTGAGCTCCAGAACATCTCATTCTCTCAGTTCTCTGCTAGGCTCTTGGAGTCAAGTCCCATGGAATGAATGAGAGATGAGAGTCCAGTGCAGTGGTTCTCAATCAGGATGATTTTGCCCCACAGGGGAGCTTTAGCAGTGTCTGGAGATATTCTTGTGCCACTGGCTTCTAACTGGTAGACACCAAGTGCTGCTAAACACCCTGCAATACACAGGCCAGCCCCCAAGACAAGGAATTACCTAGCCAAATGTTAATAGTGCCCCAAACACCAAGGTTGCAAAGCCTTGGCTTATAGTGATAACACATCCCATCCCACCATGTCTATTACAAGCATTTACCCAGAAGAACTAGCCAATGCCAAGTCTTTTTATCACCATGGTAGTGGGAGAAGATAACAGGCTTCAGCAGAGGAGGTGGGGTGGTGGAAGGGGACAGTGGTGTTTTCAGTAAGGTCACAGAACTAATAACCTACTTGGGCTGTGTTTACTGATAACTCTTGACACCATAAGGCCAGCTTAAGTTTGCAGGTTTGCTCTGTGACAACATAACAGAAACTTGCCGTGAAGGGAAAGAAGAAAAGCCAATGACCCCGGAGGTCTCTGTCTCAGAGACAATGAAGGTTTGTTATGAGTATGCCCCACACTGAGCCTCCTGCTTCTGAAGGTGGGCTCTTGGCAAATGAGTCCCCAGGAACCATGTGAGATGAGTATGTGATGGGCAATGCCTTGAGCCTTGAGGATTAAAGGACAAAAAAATATCTTTAATGTAGGATCCCATGGTGAGGAACACATTACAGACCAATTACAGAGTTTGAGTGTGAGATCCACATTCTGCCCTTACTGGATCTATCAGAGCCATTGGTCATCTAATTCCATTCCATCTGTAGAATAAGACATTAAAAAAATACATTCATTCTGGGACCCGTGCCATGCACGTTTCTAACCAACAGTGCAAAATTCCATTTCATCTCAAGGACAAAGAACAATTCGCTCTCAGCTACAGCTTCCTTTCGTCCTCCTCTGACGTCAACTTTATTCTTGGTGCCTCCTCTCTAGCCTCACATGGAACTAGCTTAAAGGACAGAGATGTCCTTTGACCCCACTGCCCCTCCACTTTCATGTTCATGACATACATTTACAATATTTGAGTGTGTGATCATCATTTAATTCTAACACATGTTTTGAAAGAACATTTTATTTAAACATTTTACTTTCCAAGTCCGACTCTCTCAATCTCAAGAATTTCTCCCTTCCCATTGAGCCCCTCTTTGTTATCCACTTTCAGGATCCCAGTCTGAAATTTGACACTTTTCTGTGCTCTCTGCTTGACCACTTTCCAGCCTCAGCTGCTGACGTCCTTGATTTGTATCTAATTGCTTCTTTCTGTTTCTTATTGTTTCTTTCTGTATGTAACATTACAGATACCTCTTTTCTTTTCCTTCCATTTGTGCTATAGGATTAGAGCTAGATGATAAAGTAAGTTCTAGTTGCCACTACATGTGGATAACTGCATTTATTTTGAACCTTTCCTCCTAATTAATGGTAACCCTCTAGTTACAGGCTAATTCGTCTACTGAGATAAATGCGCTTGAGCTCTATTAACGTTCCTACTTTCCACAATCAGTTTTGAGAAAAACTACATGCAGGGTGTGTGCTTGTATGTGTGTCACAAAAGAGAAAGTAGGAAATTATTTTTAGACATTTAAAGGTGATAGAAGTTCTTTTTCTTAAATAAGATTCTGTCTGTGGGGCACCTGGGTGGCTCAGCTGGGTAAGGGTCTGACTCTTAATTTTGGCTCATGTCATGACCTCAGGGTCATGAGATCAGTCCCCACATCCAGCTCCACATTCAATGCAAAGTCTGCTTGAGATTCTTTCTCCCTCTGTCCCCCTATCTTAAAAATTAATAAAATAAAAATAAAAATAAATAAGATTCTGTCTGTGACATTGGCTAGTGTAGTGCATAACACATAACATAATTTCCCCTAATTCTTCCATTCAAGATCCAAAGTTCAAGGAGCATGCAAAGAAAAGAGGGAAATTTAGGACTGCATTAGTTTCAGTTCTCTATAGGAGTCTCTTCCGATGGGTGACACTTATTTTTCCTCTGGCAAGGACAAATTTTTGTTTTGCTTAGAAAATCCTTTGCTGTCGGTAGTGGTAGGTATTTCAAAGAAGGAAGAAATGAAGGAAATGGAAAGAACTGTGTGATAGAACATTTTCCTTGAGTTTTTCCCCTCCAGGTAGAAGAATGGGGGGGTCATTTAGGATGAGAAAAATATGTGTTTTTACCTCTTTGAAATAAACACCATGTTATTTTGTCTTCCCACAGAGCCTTGTTAAATTTCTATAACCACTGAGTGTCAGGAAAGTATACTATCTAGCTGTTTTTGTCTTAGAAATCTAATAAAAACACTCTGGGGGTGCCTGGGTGGCTCAGTGGGTTAAAGCCTCTGCCTTCGGCTCAGGTCATGATCCCAGGGTTCTGGGATCCAGCCCCACATCAGGCATTCTGCTCAGCAGGGAGCATGCTTCCCTTCCTCTCTCTGCCTGCCTCTCTGCCTACTTGTGAACTCTGTCAAATAAATAAATAAAATCTTTTTAAAAATACTCTGATAAGAATTTCATGTCACAATACATATTTTTCCCTTTATAATAAATAACTGTTCAGAGAATTAAATGAATCCACTCCATGAAAGACTACATGTGGCTTTAAACCTTTCAATGTGCTGCCCCCTAGTGAGCATTTGTTAAAAAGACAGCTCAGCCTGAACCCTGTCGAGGGCACAAGCAGGGAGACCCCCTGTCAGGGGCCAGATAGCGGGTGGCAGTGGCCAAGGTGGTGGCCTTGTACAGCGGAGATCAGGAGACACCAGAAATCCACCAAGGAGCCTGAGACAGAAGATCAGAGACATGAAATCCAAGGAGCAAAACTGGGTGTTCAATAGCTACTCATCAGAGGCATCTCTGCACTGACATTTTGCCGACTAAGTTAGGCCCAGGCCTCAGCCAGAGAGAGTCCAGTGATGACGTAGGTACTCTCTTGTGCAAACCAGGGACTGATGGGAGAAACTGAGAGGCAAAGAGCAAGAAGTTGGAATCCAGTTGGCGGTAAAATAAACAAACAATCCCCCTGAGATTCACATATGCAGTCATAATCCTGTCTGAAAAAGCTACCTGAGTACTCAAATACTCCAACTGCCCCACCTTACCATTTCCTTGTGAGTGGAATCTTCTCACCTACTTCTAGTCTTCAGACTTGCCCCACCTACACAAAAGAATTATGCAGTAAAGATGGAATTTGTGTCATGTTGAGGAAAGGGTTGGATTTGGGTCCCGGCAGTTAGCCGACCCAACATTGGCATTCTGCCAAACATGAGTGTGGGTAAACTGAACCACAGCTTACAAAGGATGAGGAGTATGGAGGTTTGACCACCCCAATAAATACGAAATCTTTTGTTTCAGCATTCTGTGGTAGACTACAGTCCCTTTCTTGAGTGTAGAATATAGGATTAACTTCTTTAAAAATATACAAAGGTAAAGTACATTTTAGAAGGCATCTTCTTATATATCAGCGCCTTTCCCTTTGACATTATTGTTATTATTATTCAAAACATATGAGCTATTATTTTTGAATAACTACTATGCTTTTTTTTAAAGTTTATTTATTTTTTTAGTAATCTCTAACACCCAACATGTGGCTCAAACTCACGACTCCATCATCAAGAGTCTCCTGCTCTTCCAACTGAGCCAGCCAGGCGCCCCTACTGTGTCTTCCTTTGATCTTAATAATAACTAATCCTGGATGCACATTTAATTGTCCAAGAGATTGCTGCTAAGAGAGTTGCCCATGATTAGGAAACTGGTACATGGCAGTACTGAGAATTAAATGTTTTGTCGGACACTAAAGACATTATGCTCTAGTTGCTTGCTTGCTTACTTTCCAACAATCATTTCCTTCTGAGACATACTTAATTCTGTTGCTCTTTGGAAAAAAATTAGTAAAGTGGATGAATTAATCTGACCAAAACTAAGCCTCCTCTTCTCCTGAGTAACATGGGCACTTGTTACAATGGCTTTGGAGATGACATACGGATGCAACAAGGCCGTTGGACATTTCCAATCGACCATAAAGGGAAACTGAAACTATGATAAAATAGTAGAAGCAGTAATTCTGGGCAGATAAAAACCTTACAATTCCTCTGAAAATAAACCAATATTTATATGGATGAGTAGACCTTCCCTCCTTCCTTCTTTTATTGAACCCATTGTACTGGATTGAATAATGTCCCCCACAATTCACGTCTATCGGGGGCCTCAGAATGTGCCCTTATTTGGAAATAGGGCAATAAAGAGGCATAATTAGTTAAGAGGAGGTCATCCTGGATTAGACTGACCCTTAGATCCAGTGACTGGCGTCTCTGTAAGAGAAGGAGAACAGGCACCTGGGTGGCACAGTTGTTTAAGCATCCATCCCACTCTTGATTCCAGCAGTTCAAGGTCTCAGGGTTGTGAGCTTGAGCCCCTTGGAGCCCTGCACTGTCTCCACTCTGAGTGTGAAGCCTGCTTAAGATTCTCTCTCTCCCTCTCCCTCTGCCCTTCTCCACCAGCTCACACATGCTTGTGCATGCATGCTCTCCGTCTCTCTCTCTCCCTAAAAAAAAAAAAAAAGAGAGAGAGAGAGAGAGAAAGAAAGAAAGCGAGAAGGGAGAAGGAGAGGGAGATTCAGACACGGAGACGTAGAGGAGACATAAGGAACAGAGGCTGGAGAGAGGCAGCTACCCACCAGAAGCTCAGAAGAAAGAAGAAAGTTTTCCTCCCTCGCATCCTTCAGAAGGAGTGTAACCCTGCCAACACCTTGACTTTGGACTTCTGGCTTCCAGGATGAGAGAGAATAAATTTCCCATTTTGTGGCACTTTGCTATGACAGCCTGAGGAAACGAATCCACCCATGGTCACAAATTGGTTTATCCAGGCAGTTATCTCCTTGAACACTTGAAAAAAAAGCATAAAATCTGAAAGAATGAAATAGAAAATAAGGATGTTTCAGTGGCTGTCAAAAGCACAGGAGTGAGACATCCCAAGTGGCTCAAGGACCAATATGGCGACCTAGGAGCTGAAGAGACAGCAGACAAGATGGAGATGATGGGTCAAAAGTATGATATGGAGGTGGGACCACCTGCTGTTCACTTTCACCTAAGAGTTCAGGATGATGACAGTCAGCCCTGCCCATGTCCTAAAAATCATTTAGGAAAATTAGCTTGCTTATTTTATGTAAATAAAGCCAAGTTTCCCAACAAAAACATTGAATGAACTTTGATTGTGGTATGCTCAGCCAAAACATACATTTTTAGATAAATGAGTGATTTTTCAAAATAAATAAACTTCAAAAACTGATATTCACATGAAGGCCTTCCTTAAGTCAACAGGCAATGTACGTTTATATTAGTTCTAGCCAGAAAACTCTTTCAAAACGGTATTTGTACAAACAGTTCTTTGCTTAAGAGTTCATAAAACCCTTAGTGAATACTTTTCAAGGCTCTTTAGAAAAACAAAGTTGGAGTTAAAGTTGATTGCTTTCTCAGAATAAGCAAGCGGGAGTCTTGGATGGAGTGTGGAAATCCCTTCTAGTCCCATTCATTACTAAGGAAAAAACAAAGACTTCATAGTTTAATAAAAGGAGCTTTGTGCCGAGAGTCAGGAGACTCCATTTGAACTACAGCCCAGGCTCTGACATTCATTTACTGTATGACTTGAAGGTAAATATGTCATCTCCTGATATCCCAAGTTCCAACTTAACTTTTTTGCTGTGTAACATTGGACAAGTTATAACAATGCTCCACCTCGGTTTTCTCATCTATTAAATAAGGCTGACATATTCTGGTGGAGTTACATTGAGAATAAAATGAGTTCATATGTGTAAAGCACTAAGAACAATGCCTGACACTGAGTACCTAATATTAGCAACCACAGTATTACACGGCTTCTCGCCCTTCTAAGCCCTAAGCTTCTTGAGACTGGGACTCCCATCTTATTCATCTTGGTACCTCTCAAAATACCTAGGAATATATCTCGCACACAGTAGCTGCTCAATAAATATTTGCTATTTAAACTTCAAGGACAAAGACTATACATTATCTAGCTCATTGGGGTTGAATTCATTAATTCTTTTTTTAACCCAGTTGTCTGGGAAAAGAAAAGAGAGCATCTTTTGGGAAAACATCTGCGAGCAAAGCATTCCTGTGAGAAAATTCCTATCAGGTTGGAAAAATACTTGAACAAATCTTCTTCTGGTGACGGCAGAAGACTTTAGCTCTTCTAGGCACCAGTCTCTGCTCTCTTAGAACAGCCTGGAACATACTCACTGTCTGGAAGAGCCTAGTTTTTCTCTAGATCCCTTTCTCTTCTTTTTACTTTCCCCTTCCCAGCCCATGCCTCAACCCAGCCTCTGTCCCATTCTGCTGGTGACCTCCTACTCCCAGGAGAACTAATAGTAAATTCTTTATTGCTTTGGCTTGTTGCTTTTAGCTCTGGAAATTGCGTGCGTTCGGGCAGTAATTATATTTCAT
Source organism: Lontra canadensis (assembly GCF_010015895.1). Taxonomy (NCBI): domain Eukaryota; kingdom Metazoa; phylum Chordata; class Mammalia; order Carnivora; family Mustelidae; genus Lontra; species Lontra canadensis. The sequence goes on along the minus strand of NW_022631003.1, from coordinate 21,813,324 downwards.
GTGTAAATATTATCTCTAAGAGAAGAGCTAATAGCTTTTTTGTAATGCTATCTGTAATTCTGTAGCTGTTAAATTTATGTGTCAACCAGAATCTTGAAGTAAACAAAGTTTATAAATTGATTCCTGCAGAATGATGTAAGATCTTGCTAGACTCCGCTACGGCTCAGATAAGAACAACTGAATTCGTCAGCTAAGCCAGCAGTGAAATTAAAGTACAACTGAATGTTCTCAGCAGTCTGAGAATTGTTAACAAATTAAAATAAAACCAAACAAGTGAATGTCAGTTGCTTTGTAAAGAAGTCAGGTTACAAGTAAGTTACGCAGCCTGGGAAACAGCCTTTAACCTTCACAGCAAAGAGTTCAAGAAGAATATCAATTACAGGGAGTACTACTGACCTCTGTATAGGGTCAGTAGATGGAAATCCTTCTGGAGAAGAGGTTAATATCCACTCTGGTGTCTTGGCTGTCAGGACAGTGTCATGGTGAGGACAGGATGGTAGCAGGATCCCGTCCTCACACAGTGGGGCTCCTAAGGAAAACTGTGCAGTGGTCTTCTCGACACTAAGAAGTATTAAATGTTAGCAGACATCTGCATACTTTGATAAAATTCACTTTCTCTGGAGAGGTAGCATTATGTAATGATAAATTTGCGTAAGATCTGAGAACAGAACTTGATGGGTTTATATAAAAAACTGAGTTGGGGGACCCCTGAGTGTCTCAGTCAGTTGAATATCTGCCTTGGGCTCAGGTCATAATCTCAGGGTCCTGAGATAGAGTCCTTGTGAGCCAGGGGACCCCAAGAGCACCACCCTCCACGCCCACAGGCCTCCACGCACACCAAGGAGTTGGCTTGCCCCTCTGTCCCTGCCCCCACTCAGGCACACAGGCACCCGCTCTCTCTCTCCCCCTGTCTCTCTCAAATAAATAAATAAATTCTTAAAAAAAAAAAAAAACTGAGTTGGGCAAGCTGTATCAGGTTTTTTGTTTTTTGTTTTTTGTTTTCCATTTGTAAAATGGGTCATTGCTGGGAACATTAACTGAGTTAATACAACTAAAGGACCTGGCGGGCCTTAAAAGACCAAAAAGTGTTTGCCATCACATATTACTATTGTTACTATTTAGAACTATTTTATTTACACTAATGATTAGGATTATTCAATTTTGAATTGTTACATTATTTAGAATTATTATTTAGCTCTCTCTTCACTCTTGCTATCTTAATTTTAGCTCAGGAACTGCCGAGCGGCCGCCACCGATTTTACTGACCCGAAGAGGCATTCTGACAACCTTCTTTCTATGACAGCCCCAGACAAGATGATTCTAAGTAGCCCTGTCAGGAGGGAAAATCTCTTAAAAAAAAAAAAAAAAAAAAAAAAGTAAAGGACCAAAGGAGAGTAAAAACAATTATAGTCCAAACAGAAAGATCATATAGTCGTTGCTCCTTATCCATGATTTTGCTTTCCAGAATTTCAGTTAACTGCGGTCAGTCATGGTGCAGGAAGCAGATGAGCCTCCTTCTGAAGGTCAAGAGTAGCCCAAGGCTGCTCCCACCGCCTCTGTCACTCACCTCACTTCATCTCATCACAGCAGCCCTGGTGTCAGCTCACTGCATCACAAGAATGGTGAGTACAGTAAGACATTTCGAAAGAGGCAGTACCCACATTCACATAATTTTTATCAGTATATTGTTAGACTTGTTCTATTTATTTGTTATTGTTGTTAATTTCTTACTGTGCCTCAGTTATACATGAAGCTCTATCACAGTTGTGTATGTCTAGGAAAAAACCTCGTGTTTCTAAGGTTCCGTACTCTCCACGGTTTTAGGCACCCAGTGGGGGTCTTGGCATGAATTCCCTGAAGATAAGGGGGGCCAAGAGCACAGAACACAGCATTTCAAAGTGGCCTCTTACTACTTCTAAGGGAACCGAGGTCCCTGGGAACCCTCTGTAGTCCTTGGGGGCCCTCTACTGTTGGAAGCAGAATGAATTTAGGTAGTTTTCCTCTCCTCCTCTGAGCTGGGGCTTCTGTTTTCATCTAGATGGATGCTTTTTCCTCAAGACTGGTTTGAGAGGGAATCATAATTCTCCCTGCCCTTTTCCACTTTGTGCTATCTCCCCAAATTAACAAACAACACTTTTTTATCCAATGATTTTATTACTAATTACCGTACAGTTAAAGAACGGTGCTAAGTTTTTTTTTAACAAAAAATAAAATCAGAAGCTACAGAGTTCCCAAAGTTCTTATGGATGTCTGGGATTTTGACTCTGAATGCTTTTCTTGGGTGGAGCACAGACCCCACTGTCCTCCAGTTCTTTCCTAAGTCTTAAAGATGGAATTTACCGAAATATCATCCATTAATAAGAGTTCACCAAATCCTTCTCTTTTTGAAAACTCTTCCAAATAGGAACAAAGAGGTAAGTAAGTTGGATTAATTAAGCTCTTCTCAAGTGAGTGACTTATACTGCAGATGAATCCCAGGCATACATTTCTTCTTTGGGGCTATCTCCATGTTCCTCCACTTCGTACATGGAAAGGTCACTGGGTGGAGCTTATTTATTTCATGAGTCAGTTTCCAGCCTTTACTCCAGTGGTTCTCAAATTTTAGTGTGTATCACAATGGCTTGGAGGGCTTGTTAAAGCCCAGATTACTGATCCCTGTTCTCAGAGTTTCATAGTCAACAGGACTTGGGATAGGGCCTGAGAAGTTGCATTTCCAACCAGCTTCCGGGTGACACTGATTCTTCTGGAAGAACACTAAGAACTTTTGACTTACGGTCCTTCTCTCCTGGTTTTCCTCTTTGGCCGAATGTGGAGTGTTTTTTCATAGAATGAAGTCAGAATCAGAGACATGCCCTGATTATTAAAAAATTATTATATATGTAAACGTATTAAATAATATTATATATAAAAATTTGTTAAATAAATAAATCATGGTAATAAATAAATAAATAAATAAAGAGAAAGGAAGGGCGACTGGGGAGAAATCTGAACAAGACTGTATAGCTCTGTGGTCCATCGGGGTCTGAAGCCAACTTCGACACTCCATTTCCCAGCAATACATTAAAAGTTAAAAATATGCTCTTTGCTAAGCTAGTGTCACTTGGGTTTATGCCACTTGCCACAAAAAACGACACAGCCAATATAATCTCAGTAAAATGCAGTGTCATAGAAATGTCCACTCGAAAACATTTCTCATTGTTCCTGTAGATAATCAGAGAAGTAATTTCTCCCCATCCCCTTAATCAGCTTTGTCACCAACAAATATCCATTAGCAACTTGACGAAGACTCCGTGTTTATTTATGGAGATCCGATGGTGGCTGAAGCAGATGGAAATTCTCCCAGGTGGATACAGGCGCGGAAGGCGAAGTCGAGCATATGTTTGGCAAGCCTAGCATCATCCATCCATTTATTTAATAAATATTTGTTAAACCCCAGTTCCGTGCTCCTCGCAATGCCAAGTGCTGGAATGAAAACAGTGAAAAAGACGTCTTCAGGCCCGTCACTCCTCAAGTTGGGGTGACAGAAACAGTCAGCCACAACAGAGCTGGATCATTGTTCTATGGGCATCCCACGGTACCCTCGGCTCCGGAGTGAACTAACAGGGCCACGGGGCATCACGCATGCGCTCTGTCAGCCACTGCTCTGACTCAAGTTTTGGGCAGTGGTATGATGCCGCGGACACTGTGGAGGCTCATAGATTTTAGTGCTTCAGGGAACAGGCTTTGGGCTTTGGGTAGATTTGCATTTGAGGAACTGCCCCACCATCTAGTAGTCTAGTTGGTGACATTGAACAATTATCTTCTAAGCTTTAGTGTCTCTTATTTATAAATTGGGCTATTCAGTATTGCCTATTTTAGGTCATTTTGCGGTAAGAATTGCACTGCAGCATCAAACATATACCAAATATTCGCTCAATGTTTGCTAAAGAAAATACCCCCAAATTACATAATTTTAGAAGAACAGTAAAGGAGGCTGCCATCTTCTGCTGGAAAACTATTCACAGAGCAAATGTGAAACCTCAAGTTCTAAGGACCGTGATGTTAAAATTAAAGAAGGAATTTTTGAGTGATCAATAGCTTCAGATCTGAAACTCTGAGGGACATCCTTAGACCAATACAGATGCCATACAATTTATTGAAAAATGTAAGAAATGGCATAATATCTGCTTTTGAAATGGAAAAATAATGCAACTAAAAAAAGAAGTCGTGAGAGACGTAAGTCCTCTGTGGTTTTCATTAATAAAACCTAGGGGAAAAGCCCCCATGAGATGACATGCAAAGGCACACTATCTGTGATAGTGAAAGGAGGGAAAATAAAAAGGCACAAAGGCAGATTTTAGACTTAGACTTGACCGAGGACTAGCTCCACCACTTTCTAGTTGTTGGGAATTAAATTCTGGGCTCAAGAATTGTGATAAATTCTGTCATTATAACATTTACAACACAGGTTTGTGGAGAACCAAGAGAGAAAATGTATGAAAAGTGCCTACAGTTACGCTTTGTATCTAAGAGGCACTCGGCAGAGGGAAGCCATAGAAATTGGAGAGAGAGAGAGAGGAATGCTTTATGCCCTCTCCACAGGTCAAGCCATTCTCTCTACTGATGGCTGGAACCTTCCCACTGCAAAAAAAGGTAAACATTTTGCAGAATACAAGGAAGTGCTGTTATTAGCCAAGTCAAGGGGTTGCTGGACCTTAGGTGACAATTCTGAGGCACAGGCCTACTGTGGTTGTAACTGTGAGATGACACAGAATTTCAGCCTCTGTAGAAGGCATTTTCTGTCCCTATGCTGGCCGCCATCCAGGGGTCCTATTGAGCTGTTCGGGAGCTGCTGTGACTCTGACCCAGCAGGAAAGGATGGTTTCCTAGAACTGGCTTCTCAAATTCTATGTACCTGCATCCTTCTAGCCATGAGCTGGCTCTAGCAGGAATGAGCAAGAGGTCTGTGGTGATTAGGCCCTTCTGAAAATCACTCCAATTATTCAATCTGAAAAAAAAAAAAAAAAAAAAAAGAAAAAAGAAAAATTTTTTTCACCGGTCTGGGGTTAGGATTATGAACCCATAGGAATTTCTTCTCCCCTCCTATATCGTGGAAAGATATGATGATGTCAGAATTTATGGACCATTCGTAATTTTTTTAATGGTGTACTTTTTTAAAAAGTTGCTCTTAAGAGTAAAATATATGTTGATCCAACTGAAATATGTTAAAATGGATAAATAGAATGATGGCATTTATATTGTGTACATGCTTCCATGTATTTTATGTAGTTAAATAACCATCATCAGAAAAATATTTTTGAATTTAAACAAATCCTGCAATTATAATTAAATTAAATTTTTTAAAGTTCTGCAAGTTTGTGGTTAATTGTTAGAGCTTTAAAATACAGAGTTTGTCAGGGCACCTGGGTGGCTTGGTTGGTGGTCGACTCCTGATTTGGGCTTGGGTTATGATCTCAGGGTCCTGGGACCAGTTGTGTCAGGCTCTGCACTCAGTGAGGAGTCTGCTGGTCACTCTCCTCCCCTCTCTGTGCCTCAACCACCCTCCCTTTCTCTCAAACAAAGAAAGTCTTTTAAAAAATAAACAAAATATAGAATTTGTAGAAACACATGTAGCTTTAGGATAAATAACATAATCAAGCTCTTTTTTGTCCATTAAAGTCCAGTGTAGGAAACTGGAAAACATACTAATTATTTAACAGACAGAAATAGTATAAAGTAATTATAATCAATTAAGGAATTTCCTAAATAAATGTTAGAGGGTGGAAAGTGCAGAAAGGAGATATTGAGGTAGGGGATACAGAGAAAACTTCCAGAAGTTAGAACCACCGTAGGGAAAGTGCAGTAGAGGGAAGAACACAAGGATAGAGAAGGGGCCCTTGGAGCTCACCAGGCCTCTGCAGAGAAGGCACTGCTGGGCTGGTACTCACAGCTTTGCAGAGGTAGGGGGAGTGTAGAGCGACCTGGAGGAGGGAATGCAGCAGTGACTGCGGCCGAGAGAGCAGCTGCTGCTGGGTGTGCGGTCCACAGGAACAGGAACTTCTCTCCTTCTCTCTCCTTCTGTCTGCCCCAGGGCCTCCTTCTCCAGGCAGCCCAAACCGTGTTTCCTAGACTCTCAGCCCGGCATCACAAAGCTGAGGATAGAAAGCTGGGTTTGGGATAGAGCCTAGCTTCATGAATCAACACAGTATCTTCTTAGCAACCTTTTCATGTAAACCGAGGCAGTGGCAAATCACACCAAGGGCTTCAACGGGCACCTGAAGTTTGCAAACAAAGAACAGCATTGAGGGATGCCTGGTGGCTCAGGCGGTTAAGCGTCTGCCTTCCCCTCAGGTCATGATCTGGGGGTCCTGGGATCAGGTACCGCATTGGGCTCCTTGCTCAGTGGGGACCCTGCTTCTCCCTTTGGCTGCTGCTCCCCGTGCTTGTGCTCTTTCTCCCTCACTAACAAATAAATAAATCAAATCTGTAAAACAACAACAACAACAACAACAAAATAAAAAACATTGCTGTGTCTAGAGTAGGGAAGCCCTTGCTCACGCCATGTTGATCTTTCCGGCCATCCATACACACAAATAATCATCCCATTCACTTCTTCATGTATTTATTCAACAAGAAGTATTTATTTGATGTCCATTTCTAGGCACTTTTCAAGGTTCTGGGATGGTTGTAACAGTGAGTAAGACAGACAGATTCCCTGTCCTGGGGGAGCTCAAGTTCTAACAGGGTAGACGGACAGCAAACAAACACATAACCAGTGGCCATAGTGCTAGGACCATGGGGGAAAGGGGTCTTCAATCCACTTCCTTTTTGTTATGTGAGGAACACATGAAATATTTTATAAAAATAACTCATCACTCCAGTGCCCCTGGATTGGCATGTTACATTAACTTTCTCTCTCTCATAAGCAATCATACCTGCTGTCAGTAGCTCATATGAAGCATTCTGGCTGACAACACTCTCTGATCAAACAACAAGACCTAAGATTTGCTGCCTCCCGGAAGAAGCCAAAGACGCACACGCCAACTCAAGCCCGCACAGTGCGATGGGTGGACGCAGGGACACTCTCTTGGAGGATGTTTTAGTGCCCCACAAATACCCCCCAATGCCTGTCATGATCCTTTCCAAGAGATTTAGTGAAGAGCTCTGGGCACAGCTTATGCAGGAGAATTAACACCCAGAGATGTTTCAGGAACTTTCTTTAAAGCTTTGGTGGCAAATCACCTGTTGGTAGCTTAGTGTACAGTGAGTTGCCTACCTAAAAGTACTGTAAAATGGTTATTCTAGCTCAGTTATATTTTTACTCTGGGCAAAATATTACAGATGCTTTGTTTTGCTTCCTCTAGGCACCATGACTATGAAAATATGGAGAATATTACTCAAATCTGTGTGTACATGTGTATGTGTGTGTGTGTGTGTGTGTGTGTGTGTGTGTGTGTTATGGTAGCTTATGTGAGGAAAAGTAAGATTCCAGTATACAGTTACTGGTCCTTAATTAATTTAAACTCTATAAAACATCTGCTGGTTATATATTCTGTTTATTTTTAAGAATTTTAAGTTTATTTTTGTGAGAGAGAAAGAGAGAGAGCACAAACAAGAGGGAGAGGGAGTGGGAGAAGCAGGCTCCCCATGGAGCAGGGAGCCCAGGGACCTGGGATCATGACCTGAGCTGAAGGCAGACATCTAACTGATTGAGCCACCCAAATGCCCCATATACTAACTATTTAAAATGCTATAAACATGAATTTTATTTCCAGAAGGATTAAAAAACTCTTCTCACCTTATTCCTTCTCACAGCTGACACTAACACCTATATTCTGACTCCTCTTCTGAGAATCTGGTAACACTAGCGCTCGATTTCCTGTGGCCGTTCTTGAAGACAACCTCCAATGCAAGTACTCTGTCCTGGGACACAACCTCATGACCTCTAGTCCCGCTCAACCTGCTGCACCCACTTCCATCACCTACTGGCCTCTGAAGACATTGAGTTTTACAGACTCTATACTCTACTGAATACCTCAGAAGAGATATTAAACATCTTTAAGAACCAAAAAGGTATGGGTAATAAAATGAGGTCCTACAGGCCTCACGCAGTGTTAGGTATTAACCCATTGCTTTCTGACTGTGTAGAGAAGAGGCTAAGGAGCAGGGGTGTGGGGGTCATGTGAGGAGCTCAGGACAGGAGTTACGTACCTGCGTTATGGAAATATCCATGTCTGGAGAAGCCATCCGGTCATACTGACTGAATACCAGATTGAGGTGTACATTCTTTAGCTGAAGGTTCATGAAACTCCTTCATGAGTTTAAGGCAACTATTGAGAGAAGGAAGATACAAAAGGGAAAGAAGACATGGAGTGAAGAAAGAGGTTGAGAGGTCTTTAGGTCATAGAACGGGAAGAAAGGTAGAGAAAAGTATGTGTGTGCGTGTACGTGTATGTTTACCAGAAAACCTGCGGCAAGCCCGTAGAGCTTAGACAGAATATTGTTTCTAAGGGCCTAAGCATCGGGTGTACAAGATGTTAGATCTTCAGAACGTCTGAGATCCTATTTTAAAATGGATAAGGTAGCTTGGTCATTTAAGAGTCAACTCTTGATTTTGCCCAGGTCATGATCTCAGGGTCGTGGGATCGAGCCGTGTGTCACCCTCCAGGCCGGGCATGGAGCCTGCTTGAGATTCTCTCTGTCCCTGCCCCTCTGCCCCTCCCCCACCCAACTCGTTTTCTCTCTCACTCTCTCGAACAAGTAAAAATAATGGAATAAAATAAAATAAACAAAATAAAATAAAATGGATAAGAAAGCCAATGATTCCTTTGTCCCATAGGCCTAAATAATGGAAGAACTAAGGTGACAGGAGCCTCTATCTGATCTCTTTTCCCACTTATCTCTTTCTTTCCAGTGGACTGAGAGGTTTTTTTCTTTTTGTCTTTGTGTGTCCCAGACTTAAGACAGTGGCTGGCACACAACGCCTCCTCCCGGTGCCTTCCAACTTCAAGCTGATTTAGGTGTTCTCTCTTCAGTTCTAGTTTATCTGTCTCATCTGGAAGATCCCCGAGGGAAGACGCTGTGTGTTATTTACTGAACATTGTGCCTAGCGCCTGACTCAGAGTAATACATTTGTTGAATAGAGAAACAGACGAATATCAATCAATAGGTGATCTTGGCAAACAGCTGTGGGGAAAATCTGTAATAGGAAGCATTTATTTGTTCAGAGTATGATGCTGATTTTATGACGTAATCGGGCAGACCTCGATGACCAACTCCCCAAAAGCCATTCCCCGCCCCCTTCATCGTTATGGTCTCTTTGTACAAACCTGGGACTCCTTCTGGCCTCCTTTGCTTAGAGGTAACCATGTCATACAGTTCTGATCTCAAAGCAGGGGTGTGCTGGGGTGGGGACCAGAATAGGTGTTGTACTCTCTGGCTATTTTAGCCTCTTCTCCTATCTCCTTCATCTTCACTTGAACAGGGATGTGATGACTGGTGCTAAAACATCTTGTAGTATGAAAAAAAAAAAGGACCTGGAAACCCAGAGGTACCTTCTATGACATGTTTTAGCAACCGTGACACCTTTGAGCAATTGAATTGTCTCTAGCACCTACACACTTTTGATCTCCTTTCTCATAATTAAAAAAAAAGTGAAGGTTTTTTAAAAAAAGGTTTAAACCAACAGATTTCCTGTTACTTGCAGCTAATCAATAAATCTCAGGTGTTCAAGTTACCCAATTCCAGAATATAGTTTCTCTGATAAGCATGTTGTGGGGATGGGGACTGTAAATGTATTCAGAGTAACTTGGATCTTAAAGAGTAAAGTGTTAGAAACCAACGTATATTTTTCCAGTGTTCTCTACAGTCTTCAGGCGATTTCCCTCCTGGGCACACACTAAGAATTAATCTATCCTGCTGGAAAATTTAAAAAAAAATAGATTTAGACATGTACTTCTCTGTTTTTCTGGAATAGATGCTGAAGTCCCTTATTAAGCTCCTTCCCACTGTAGAGAACGGTGGTTAAACTAGGTGTGATTTCCTTCCCTTTCCTGTTTCCCAGTGGCCTTTGCATCTGTTTGATCAGCAAACAGTAAGTTTCACCCTTTCCAAAATCCACAGTCCCTCTGTATTTTCACGGTAAGAGTGTCTTAGTAGGAAGTGCTTTAATACCTTGTTACAATGTTACAAAACCAATTACAGTGGTGAAAACTTCAATCATTATATTTCTATCCACTAATATCTGTCTTTCAAAAACTAACGAATATTGATCATCTGTTCTTGCCACGCAGCCGCAGCAATCTGAGAGCTCCTAGATCTGAAATAGAATAAGTCAACCACTTTAAGCACGTCTCACTGTGATTCTTGAATAACAAGTTATAATCGTTGAAAGGAGGCTTAGAGAGTCTAACATCTTTGTTTTACAAATGAGGAGACTGAAAGACCTAAAATGAAAGACCTAAAAACCTGTTTCTACGTCTGTGTTCATGCTTCTATTAACTGCATCTATTTATATAAACAGAAAGGGGAAAGGATTGCTTTCCCTGCTGTACCCATCCAGCGCCCAACACAATACCTCGCTTGGACACAAGGAGATGCTTAATTAGTGTTTACTGACTAAAGAAGTGATTCCACACATTCGATTAGGTTTTGCCTCATTCATTAGACCAGAACAGTGTGACCTTCGCTGGGTCCTCCGACTGTGCCTTGATCATTCCCATCTGCCCACCTTCCCTCCGACTGTGGTCCCACTCATGCCTGCTCATCTCCTCGCTCCTCTAGGGAGACGTCCATGCTGTCTCCAGTCTTCACAGCTCTCACTCTGGCTGAAAGAGCGTAAGACAATTGGCTTATTTCATACAATTTGGGACTTAATTATATAATCTCTTTTTTTTTTTGATTCTTGTTTTCCTGGAAAGTTTTGTCCCTGCCATTACCACTTATATTCCTAGAAGGCAGCAACAAACTGCTATATTTTTATGTACCAAAGTGCATATCATGTTTCAGAACACACAGAGGCTCTCAGCCTGTCCTTGGTTTATTAATTGGAAAGAACAGAGACTATTTCCCAATGTTTCTCTGGAAATCCTTACTCAACAAAATAGAGGTGAAATAATTCCTCTGTCATGAAACCAATATCATAAACAAATGCAGGGAAGAGCATTTTATTTTATTGATTTTATTAAAAATCAGAAAGGCACACACTAGCACTAGTGAAATAGAACATTTTAACAGGGGGAATCAGGGACACCTGGATGACTCAGTCAGTTAAACATCTGCCTCCAGCTCAGGTCCGGATCCCAGGGTCCTGGTATCGAGTCCTGCATCAAGATCCCTGCTCAATGGGGAGCCTGCTTCTCCCTCTGCCTGTGCTCCCCCTGCTTATTCTCTTTCTCTCTGATAGATAGATAGATAATAAGAATCAAAGGGAATCAAACTGTTCAAGAACACATGCCTTTATCTCCCGTATCTCCAGAACAGACTGAAATATTTTAGAAACACACACACACACATGAAGTCAAGAAAGCAGCAGGGATAGAAGCAAGAATGACCAATAGATGAGAGCTTTCAAGAAATCCCTAGAAAACAGAACACAGGTGGGAGTTTGCGGAGGGACTAGAGCAAAAAGAAGTCAGACCCTGGAATGAACCTGGGTTGGGGGATACCCTCTGCCACCCTCTGCCAACCAGAATCTCAGTGGGGCTCAGGTTGAGGGATTGGTCAGGAACCTGGAAACAGACAGGTTTACTGAAAATATGAACAGAGAAGCGGTTTGCCGGTTAAATTCTTTTCTCTCCATCTCCCTCACTGCTGACGTCTGCAAGCTGTCTGGGAAGCTAAGACTTCTAGTGTGAAGTCAGCACCCACAGTAAAGTCTCCTTGCTCTGACTTTTGGAGAAAGTGCACCTGAGAGCCCCCTCCACAGCTTCTGGAAAACCCAGGGTCCGCCTTTGTAAACAGAACTCCCTCTCAGAATTTCCACTCAGTGGAGCCGCTGTCTGAGAGCCAATATTGGAAACCAATGTAATGGTAGATGCTTTTACCAATTCCCGTCCTTCATTCTTATATATGAAGAAACAAACTTTAGGTGACCCGATATGTGAGGGGGGAAAAAAGCCCAGCAGCCTAAAGAAAAAAAAGATCAACAACAACAACAACAAAATCACAAAGGGGATAAAACGGAATTCTGGTGTACAAAAAGATTTGAACAGGATGGGAAGAAAAGATTTGAACAGGATGGGAAGAAAAAGGAAGCAGAGACCAGTAAAGAGGTTGAAAATAGGAGAGAAAAACAAACAAAAAACAAAACAACAGCAACAAAACACAATAAAATGATAGGAAAAATGAAAGACAAAACTATCAAAAAATGTAAGCAAAACAATAAGCAGAAATACAATGTGAGAGAGAACAGAAGAGAAATAGAGAAACCGTCTTTTGACTTTGAATCTCAGAGAGAAAGAGAGCAGAGGAAATGGGGGGAAGAAGATTATCAAAGGAACAGCAGGGGACAGAAAATCCTCCAAATTGAGAAAAAACATTTTCAACAGAGAAAGAGTTCTTTCCTGATTGTTGAGTAGACTAAACGAAAAATCCTTGTAAATTTAAGAGCATCAATGATTTAAAAAAAAAAAATCACAAATGTTTCCAGGAAGGAAAACACAAGTCTGATCTGGAATTTGATCTGTTTTCTGGGACAACACAGCTATGCTACAAGCTTGGAAAACAGCCAGTCCAGATGAGCCCAGTAGGTCAGCCATCTGGTAAGGAAGTAGTCAGAGGACTTGGTCCATTATACAAAATAATCATTAAGCTAGTTAAGCTATGAAAGTATGACAAAGACATACAATTTTTTGTCAAAAAAACAAGCAAACAAAAAAGATAATTGGAAAAACAAGAGAGAAATAAACAAAGACTTTACAAGACTTTGAGTAATGCGTGACATTTAGGGGAGAGAGTCCTCTTTCTTTTCCTTTTTCTTTCTTCCTTCCTTTTTTTTTTTTCCCCCTGTGGGCTCCGCACAGAGGGCTGAGCCCAGTGTGGGGCTTGAACTCAGGACTCTGAGATCAAGAGACACCTAACCAGGGGCACATGTGTGGCTCAGTGGGTTAAGCCTCTGCCTTCGGCTTAGGTCTTGATCCCAGGGTCCTGGGATTGAGCCCCACATGGAGCCCCACATGGAGCCCCGCATCAGGCTCTCTGCTCAGCGGGGAGCCTGCTTCCTCCTCTCTCTCTGCCTGCCTCTCGGCATACTTGTAATCTCTGTCTGTCAAATAAATAAATAAAATCTTAAAAAAAAAAAAAAAAGACACCTAACCAGCCAAGCCACCCAGGTGCCCCAAGACTTCTTTTTTGTTGTTGGAAAGATGTTCCACTGAGCAGTCCGGAAACATAGATACTGAACGAATAGAGAAGAAATGTTTATTAAGCATACTACTTGGCCTTACTTTGGGGGAGAAAAAACTATATAGTCATAATTATGCGACTGCTATTGATTAGTCTTGTTTTTAGGGTCAATTAACAGGAAAATATAGAAGGTTTGCGTAGGGCTAGTGAACGGAATGTTCATACTAAAAGTCCTGAGAATGTAAAAGAAAAGTTGTAGCCGACAGAATGTGGAAAAGAGGAAAGAAAGTTGGAGAAAGGGGTGAAGGCACTCATCGTCTCATCTTAAATAAGTAAAGATTCAAGATAATGATGAAAGCTGATAGAAGACATGTCACTCGAACTGTATTGACGAAAGTATAGTGATAATGAACTGAAGATCTAAAAATGTAAGTATTGAACTGAGGGAATGAGACTGCATAGGGAAGTAACCAATGATATAAGTTAGTGTCTCATCTTTTATAGCAAGGACTCTGCAAATATTGTTTAAATAAAGGTATTAGCTTATAATTTAAAGTTTTACTGTTAACCATGAGAAGATAAAAATAATAGAAGCAGGTGAAGAATTACCCTTAGAAAGTGGAGAACAGGGCATGTGGGTGGCTCAGTGTCTTCAGCTCGGGTCATGATTTCAAGGTCCTGGGATTGAGCCCCACATCGGGCTCTCTGCTCAGCGGGGAGCCTGCTTCCCCCTGCCCCTCTGTCTGCCTCTCTGCCTACCTGTGATCTCTCTCTCTCAAATGTCAAATAAATGGATAAATTCTCTTTAAAAAGGCAGGGAGAACAGAAAGGGTATGATGGGCATTTTGCTATTGATAACAAGTTTTTAATTTTATTGACTATGTATTTTCACACAGATCTTATAACAGTAATTTTATAATAAAATAATGTGCAAAGAACCATCCCTCAGCCTCATCCATTTCTGAACCTCATCCTATCTTTATTTACACCCCAGATTTCATCTCTGTCCAACCTGTGCCTTTAACCCGCTCTTACCTCCTCCTGAGCTTGGGCTGAGCACATCGCTGATGTATCAAAATGACTCACCAAAAAATAAGGGTGACCCGTCATTTCATGCTCTGTGCCTCAAGTTGTCCTTTTGTAAGATGAGGGCATGCAGTGAATAATGTAAAGTCTGTTGCACTTTTAACATTTCCTAAGAATATTTGTGCCCATTTATGCATTTGCCGACACTAGACTATGAAGCTAAATATCCACTAGATGGCAGTCTAAGTCCAGTTCTAGAAAGAGTGTGCTTTCTTTTTTAATTCTCTTGCTGGTAGAATTTCCAAAGCACAAACAACTAAGAGCAAGATTTTGAGGAAAGGCTCAATCAGGCCATAAATACCATTCAGAGACAGGCACACTCCCCGCATCACTTCCAGCATCACTAAACCTCTCCCATAGTGTGGAGCTACATTAGGGCAGGTCTTTGACAGCCTGAACGTTAACGTAGTTTTCAAAATAACAATCCCCAAACTGTGTACATCTGGTTTGGACTTCCACTCCCACTGCGGGAAATTCAATCTGCTGCTCACTACTGTAACCTCTCCAGTTACTTCTGAGATCTCTGGCAGGAGTTTCATCAGCCAAACCTCTCAGCACCTTCCCTTCTGCACCCGTCAGCCTTTTCTGCCAGAGAAACAGAATGAGTAGGTTAGAAACATAAGACATTTTTATTAAGAAATTGTTGTATGTGGTTGTGGTGGCTGGCTAGGCAAGCCTGAAATCTTAAGGCGGTCTGGGAACTCTGAAGCAGAAATTGGTGCTGTCGTCCACAGGCCAAACTCTCCTACAGGGAAACATCAGTTCTGCTCTCAAGGCTTGCAACTGACTAGATCAGGCTCACCCAGGTCCTGGTGGATAATCTCCTTTATTTTAATGGATCAAGTGTAGACCTTAATCACAATTACAGAGTTATCTGCCTAGCCTATTAGCTCACGTTTGATTGAATAACTAGGCACGATAGCCTTGCTCGGTCAATACATAAAATGGGCCATCATGCTTTCTTCGCTATTTTCTCTTTCTTTTGCTCAGGCTTTTTGGGGGCAATGCTGACTCCCAAAGATGCAGATGCTGCTGGTGTTGCTCTTGCATAGTGTTTCTAGAACACTCTGAACCACTGAAGGGACAGCCACCGAGGCTTTGAATATCCTCCTGCTCCGTTGTGTTCTCAGTGCTTCTCCCAGATTTCAGGGACACAGTCCCTGACTACAGCCTCTCTTGCCTGGGTTCCAGGACACTGAGTAACCTGGGTGGGAAGAACCCAGGACATAATCTGCTACAAGCACACCACCAGCCACTAGCTCTTTTCTTTGGAGTAAACTTGAACCCCTTGGCTTTCTCTAACATTCTCTTAGGATGGGTGAATAAAGGTCTAATTCTTGGCATGGCATACAAGGCACATGGTCTGACTTCCGCTGTCTCTCCAGTGTCCTGTAGTGTGTTTCTCCTGCATCCTCCCTATACTCCTCTTTTCAACCTCTTTGCTCAATTCCTTGAACTTCCAGACTCACTCCTCCCTGGGCCTTGGAATGTGCTCTACCCTCTGCCTGGTATCTTTCCCCACATCTTTATACCCCATCATCTAGATGATGAGATGTTTCCTTCATATCTCACTTCAGTTGTCATTTCTTCGAGAATGTCTACCCTGCCTGCCTTACCCGGCTATTTCTCCATTAAATACACTTGCAGTTTTACGCAGCACAGATGATCATAAACCTAGCCACAGTTGAAATTGTGTTTTTCTGTATGTCATTTTGTTTATTATATTTCTCCCCAACTAGTGTGTACATGTCACAAAGGCAAGGATCATGTCTGGTTTTGTTCTTTATTATGTCTGCAACACAGATTATACCTGTGCAAGAGTACTTGGCACAAATCGGTGCTCAAAATATTTGAGAAATGATGGGGTGCCTGGATGGCACCGTTGGTTAGACGTCTGACTCTTGATTTTGGCTTAGGTCAGGATCACGGGGTCTTGGGACCAAGCCATGCATCGGGCTCTGTGATCAATGTGGAGTCTGCTTGAGATTCCCTCTCTCCCTCTCTCTCTGTCCCTCCCCTCGCTCAGGCAGGCAGTCTCTCTAAAATAAATAAATAAGTAAATCTTTAAATGAATGGTTAATGAATAAATCATTAGCTTTTGTATCCCTTTCAAGACCTAACAGAGTGTATTAATTTCCTACTGTAAAACTATAACAAGGCAATCAGGGTGGCCATAGCAAAGTACCACAAACAGGATAACTTATTGGGAATCTTTTCTTTCACCATTCTGAAGTCTCACATCTGAAATGAAGGTGCTGGCTAGGCCGTTCTCCCTGCAAAGTCTCCAGGGAAGGATCTTTCCTTGTCTAATCCAGCTTCTGATAGTACCAGGTGTCTCTTGGTTTATGGCAGCCTACCTTCAATCTCCATCTTCGTCTCCACATGGCCATCCTCCCTGTGTGTCAGTGTCTGTGACCAAAATTCCCTTTTCTTATAAGGACAATGGTCATGTTGGGCTATGGACCCACTTTACTTCAATATTATCTCATCTTATTTTGATTACATCTACAAAGACCCTATTTTCAAGTAAGGTCACATTCAGAGATACTGGGAATTAGGACTCTCACTTATCTTTTGGGGGGAATAAAATTCAACCCATAACACACAGTTTTAAAAAATAGTTGATAATGAAAATGTTCATTAAACTTAAGTAAATTTCTCCAGATTTCAAGCAGAAATGTCATCACATCATTGAATATGTTCTTTTTTTTTTAAGGTTTATTTATTTGTTTTAGAGAGAGCAAGAGCACAAGGGGAGGAGAGGTAAAGGGAGAGAACCTCAAGTCAACTCCCCGCTGAGCCCAGAGCCCGTTGTGGGCCTCGATCCCTCAACTCTGAGATCAACACCTGAACTGAAATCAGCAGTCGGTTGCTCAGGCACCTGAGCCACCCAGGTTCCCCACATAACTGAGTATGTTCTAACTGAGGCCATATATAGCTTATTCCCAGAATACCTCCAAACTACCAGGAAACTGGTCATTTATACTTGAATGTTCAATGTAGTTTAAGTCTCTTTTCATCCTGTACAAATAGTAGGTGTAATGAAAAGAACTTTTCAATTTGTCTTTTAACTCCAGCATCTCAATCACAGTTCTGCTATTTTAACCGTGCTAGATTTACTCTCCTAGTGTCATGTGCTACTAACAACGCACGTATTGTGTTGTTATTCTCAGGACTAAAAGGTGGTAATCTAAGTCATCAGATACATAGGAAATGTTATATAAATATCCATTTCTTCTTTCATGTGTATGGCAATTTTCTATTGCCTCATCTGAACACACACACACACACACACACACACACGGGTATTATAGGTACAGTATATGTACATGTGCTTATACAGAGTGTATATAAATATATACATTTGCTCTGTCCATGTTTGCTATGAAGAACATGGGAAAATCCATAATAGGAACTAACCCATCAAGCTAGGAGTTATCAGCTCCCAGGTCTTCACTCAAAACCCACCCTTAGCTTTTCTGTGATTCTAGTGGACGTTATTCACTGTCTCTGGACATCATATGTAAGATGAGACATCCCACTTCAAAGGGCAGATCTGTAGGACTACATAATTAAAAATGAGAATAATTGAGCATCAAGGCAATTGGCCATATCAGACACTTAAGTGGGAGACAAAATTGGCCACCACAATGTTTTCTTAAGAATGTTTGAGAGTATTAGTAAAAATGTTGAGCAATAGATACATAAAGGCCAAAACCAGAAATGTGGTGAATTAACTCCACAATTAATTATACCCAATGCCCTTCTCTCTACCTCAGATGGAATATTAAATAGAGCTAATAATAGAGCCAAAAACAAAAGCTAATGTGCTCTAAAACATTGTGGTCCTTAATAGAAAACAAAATGTTAATTTACTCTACGGAGGTGTTTAAAAAGCATAGATCAATAGAATTCTGCTAAGCCAGTGAAGGATATGCAAGCAAGGTGCTAGTAGATATGCCTTTAATTGAAATTTCTCAAGAAGTTTCTTGATTTTTAGGAAGAGAGAAAGTATATGTAGAAGTTTCAGCTGAATTTACAACATTGATCCTACAGACATCTAGGTCAGCATAGTATTTTGCCATTTTTGCCAAGTGCCCTCTCATTGATACAAGGTGAACGTGAAAGAGACTGCCTTTAGGCTAAGATAGGAATGTTAGGGCCAGAGTATTTTAGTTCATTATTTATTCATTAATTCAACAAATATCTATCGAATGCTTACTGTCTGTCTGACTTCATGCCAGTCACTGAGAACACCGCTGAGAATAATACTTCAAGGTCACTGTTCTCACAGAGTTTACGTGCTAAATTCTGGGGGAAAAGACACTATAGCTGTGGTCTAAAGGATGAGCTGGGGGCAGGGGTGAGAACCAAAGGATTATTTGAAGGTTGTTGTAATAATTCATCCAGAAGATGATGGAAATGAAGAGCTATGGCATATTCACCCAAATTACTACTCTTCCTAACTTCACTTCTCACCCCCTCCATACACATAACATCTCCCAGTACTCGTATAGCTGATGACTCCCTTCGGTGTGATCTCCTATCTTTGTCCCTGTGCTAAGCGATAAGCACCTTAAGAGCAAGAGATTCATAATAATAATAACAAAGACAATAACAATCATACTGTGATCACTGAACATTTACTATGAGCTCGATGCTACACTCTTATCTCTTATGATCTTCAAAAAAACACTCCCATCAAATATCAAATATCCCATCAAAAAAACACTCCCATCAAATGCAATTTTCTCTGCTTTAGAGATGAGAAAATGCATTTGGAGAAGCAACCCATTTATCTCTGTGGTTCCAGAGCTTTGGGTCTGACCCATAATAAGTCTCTAAAATTGTCAAGAAACAGGTTTATTGAATTGATAGAACCAAAGCATACTATTTGCTTCTGTTTCCAGTTCTGATTCCTACCGTCCTTGCTTGCATCTTACAACCTTCCACCATGACATCATTGAGGTCAAAAACATTATCTCAAGTTGAGAGAATTGGAAAATAAAAAGATATATACATATATAGAGAGATATAGATATATAGATATATAGATACAGATATATTCTTTTGGCAAATGTCATCTCATTTTCAAAAAATAACTTAGTCTACTCAAGTTTAGCACTTTTTTTGGTCCAACATTTTGTAAACAGACATAATACCTTTCAAGAAATAATAAAGGAAGTCCTTCATGTGAGAACAAAAAGACACTAAACAACCACACAAAAGCATAAGAAAATATAAAGCTTATTGGTAATATAAATATATAGACAAAGAATATTGTAATATTGTAATGGTGGTATGCTAATCACTTTTTAAAAAAGACTTTATTTAGTTGAGGAGAGAGAGATCACAAGCAGGAGGAGAAGGGTAGAGGGAAAAGCAGACTCCTCACTGAGCCGGGAGCTCCATGTGGACTCGATCCCGGGACCCTGGCATCATGAGGATCATGACCTGAGCCAAAGGCAGATGCTTACTGCTTACGCAACTGAGCCACCCAGGTGCCCTATGTTAACCACCTTCATTCTAGTTTAGAAGTTAAAAGACAAAAGCAGAAAGAAACTATAACTATAAAAATATATTCAAGGATCCATAATATAAAAAGATGTAATTTGTGACATCAATAACATAGAAAAGAAGAGCAAAAGTGTAGAGTATTTGTACGCCATTGAAATTGTTATCAGCTTAAAATGCATTGTTATCATGATAAGATGCGTTATGAAAATAACATACTAACTAGAAAAAAAATTACCTATAGATGATGGGCAGAAGAAAATGAGAAAGGAATCAAAGCATATGACTATGTAAAATCGATGAAATACAAAAGAAGACAGCAAGAGAGGAAGATAGGAGCAAAAAAGATACAAGACAGACAAAAAACATTTAATAAAAAAGCAATAGTAAGTCCTTCCTTATCAATAATAAAAGTGGATTGAATTCTCCAGCCTAAAGACATAGAGTGACTGAATGGGAAAAAAAAATTAAAATATCCTATGTTCATGGATTAGAAAATTTAATATTGTTAAAAGGTATGTAGTATGCAAAGCAACCTATAAATTCAATGCAATCTTTATGAAAATCTCAATAGTCTTTTTGACAGAAATATAAAAAATAACCCCAAATTCATAAAGAATCACAAAAGTCCCCAAATAGCTAAAAGGATCTTGAAAAAGGGCAAAGCTGGAGACCCCAGACTTCCTGATTTGAAAACACATTTCAAAGCCACAATTATCAAAACAGTTTGGTATTGGCATAACCACAGACATATTGATCAATGGAACAGACTAAAATGTAAAAAAGTAAACCCATACATATACAGTCAAATGATCAATAAGGGTGTCATGCTTCACAATGGGGAAAAGACAGTCTCTTCAAAAAACACAAATGAGATTACTTCATACCTGTTAGGATAACCATTAAAAAAAAAAAAATAAACAACCAAGTAAAAAAAAAAAAAAAAAACAGACCCAGAAAAACAGTGTTGGCAAGGTTGTAGAGAAATTGGAAGACTCGTGTACTTTTGTTGGAATGTAAAATGGTCCATCTCCTATGGAAAACCCTATGGCAGTTCCTCAAAAAATAAAAAAAGAAAATGGACCTATCACTGGATCCAGCAATTCCACATCTGGGTATATATCCCAGATATTTGAATCAGGATCTCAAAGAGATATTTGCACCCCCATGTTTATTTGCAGCATTATTCACAATAGCTAGAAGGTAGAAACAAACTAAATGTCCATTGATAGATGAAGAAAACAGAGCAGATACATCCAATGAAATATTATTAGCCATGAAAAAGAAGACAATATTGTCATATGCTACAACATGGATGAAATTTGAGGATATTATGCTAAGTCAAATATGTCGGTCACAGAAAGACAAATAGTGCATGATTCCATTTATATTAAATAGAATTGAGGTTGCCAGGGGCTGGGGAGAATGAGAGGTTGTTAGTTAATAAGTATAGTTTTAGTCATACAAGGTGAGATGTTTCTAGGAAATCTGCTGTACAACATTGTGCTTATAGTTAACAATATTGTACACAAAAATTTAAGAGGGTAAATTTCACGTTTTTTTTTAACCACAATAAACAATAATTCTAAGATAATTTTTAGGAGGGTTCATGTGCAGGATGAGAGTGGAAGGAGCTAGATAAGCTGATTTTTAAATTATAAATGAAAAAATAAATATACAATAATATCCAGAAAATATATGACAGAGAATCATAATGAGACAATGAGTTTTGTCAGATCTTACAACATAGTCTGAAGCTGGTATCTGTTTAAAAATGGACAGATCAGTGTAAAATGACAGAAATAGAGCCACTGTGGTGAACGCAGAGATTCAATAAAGTAGTGGGAACACAGATTATGAAATAAATAAATTCTCTTGGGATATATGGCTCTTTACCTGGGAAAATATTCTCTGCAACAATAACTTTCAAATGAATCCAAGATTTAAAGGAAAGAAGTGAAAGAAAAATTGGGAGAAAATGTAAAAGCTTTTTTTTTTTTTTTCAAATTTGGAATGGGAAAAACCCAAATAAAACAAAAATACACAGAAGTCATTAAAATTTATAAATATGACTACATAAAATCTAAAACATCTACATGATAAAAAATAATATAAATGAACATAAAAAACTAAGAAACCAAATAGGAAAAGAAAATTACTACACATAAAAAACAAATATTTCCTTTCAGACAGATAGAGAGATTGACAGTTAGAGATGAGTATCTTACAGTTCAGTACAAAGATCAAACATCTTATCAGAAAATAGGCAAAGCATATAACAAGACAATTCATAAAGATGTAAAATTGATTTTTTCATAAATGTGGTTTTTAAACATGAAAACCTGCTCAATCTCAGGCAAAATAAAAATTTAGGAATATTATACATAGACAAGAGTGTTAGGAAAAGTGTGTGTATATAGATAGGTAGATGGATAGATAGATATCTATTCAGATAGAGAGATAGATAGATAGATAGATAGATAGATGATAGATAGATTTTATATATATATATATATATATATATAGTACATGAAAATGTACAGACATGGGGCAATCCCCAGCACAAGAAGGTGACCAAGAGGGGCGCTGGGGTGGCTCAGTGTGTTAAAGGCTCTGCCTTTGGCTCAGGTCATGATCTCAGGGTCCTGGGATCGAGCCCCGCATCAGGCTCTCTGCTCAGTGGGGAGCCTGCTTCCCCCTCTCTTCCTGCCTGCCTCCCTGCCTACTTGTGATCTCTGTCTGTCAAATAAATAAAAAACTCTTTAACAAAAAAAAAAGAAGGTGACCAAGCAGGTATGGAACAGTGACTACAGTACGTGATGGTCATGCAAAGGGAAAGATGCATGCACGTAAGATCGTCTCTGGCAGTATTCACACCAGACTAGTAACTAGGGATTGCCTGAGAATGGGCGGGAGACAGAGGGCAGTGGGTACAAATGAGATTTACCTTGTTCCTGTGTATATTCTTTTAATGTTTATCTTAGGCACGAATAAGCATGCACTTAATACACATAAATACCCATGGAGTACAACAACTGAAATAGGTCAGTGAATGGGGACAAATTCAGAACCAGCTCCATGGACTTAGAAGTTTTCCAATAGAAATGGTCTTCCAAGTGTCCATGAGGTGCTCGTTCATTACAGCAGGTGGTAGTATTATACGTGAAAAGAGCTGGGGACTCAGTGCCTTAGGTCTTCTGGCCAGAAAGAGAATGGTTTGTTCATGGTTGAAATGTGCTCAGGTCTATTACTTGGTTTCTAGAATTTTATACTGCAAGGGACCTCGCTTCCTTTGGTATTTAGTCCAATATCTTTGCTCTATTTTCGAACACTGAGCCCAAGATGTCTAGCAGATAGTAGGCAACACAGCTGGGCAGAACTCACCCCTCCTGATTGTCTGGCTGTAGGGGCATGGTGAGACTGATGTGGATTTATGTTCTAAGTTTACGATTCTTATTTTAAACTCCAGTTTCCATCAGTCTGACTCTGCCCTTAAAAAGTAAGAGGAGAGTCAAATAACTCATTTGGAGTTGCAGAAAGCATTATGCTAGTTTATACAAGCACGCAATTTTGGTGGCCTATGCCTTTCCCTCTGGCCTCTTCTAAAATATAAGTCCTTTTCTGTTTCTCTCTTTAAAACAATGCAGGGTTATATTTGCTCATTTGTCATAATATTAGTTGTTGTGTTGATCAGTTTCGAGTGACTGGTTTTCCTCTTGTGCAGAATCTTAGTCTAACTGATTATCTTTCTCTATGTGAGTTTTCCCCTCACTTCTTTAGTTGTTGAGAAAATACTTTCCTTCCTTTCCTCAGTTTATGGTGATTCTTGCTTTTCTCATTGTGCAAAGGGAAAAAATAGAGGCAAACTGCACCGTTCGAGTTGTTTAATAACAGCTGCATTGGTTTATCTGCGGTGAGGCACTCTGGAGGAGGATTTTCTCCTTACACATGATTTTCTGCTCCGATGGTAATGCTCCTAAGCTCTAGAATGAGGGTTGGTGCCTATGTCACCAGCACCACCAACCCCAACTTCTATCCAATAATCTGAACAAATAGAAAAGAGGTGGAGAATGAAGGAAGGACACTGTCTCCCCTCCTGGGACAAAGCTCTCTCCCTCCTCTCGTCCCCCCTACTTCAGTCAAAGGAGGAAGATGAAGACAAGGAGAGACATAGGCTACAGAGGAAGGGTGACCACCACTCAAGACAATGGCAAGAGGTTCACCTACGAGCCATGGTGCCTGTTTGGCCCTACATTTTTTGGAACTGCTTCAGTCTAACACTTACATTCCAAACTCTCTGACATTCTGTGCAATTTGAGAAGCATTTAAACTGCATTAGATCTGAAGTCGTGAGGCATGTCTATTCTGTCAATCCAAGAGTCAGGGCACCCAAATGTTAGTTCTTGTTCTCACATCTATTACATACGTTATGAGGGGCACATGGACCCTATGTCAGCACCCAGACCCACCCATCGGTCTGGGTGGCAACGGGAATTCTCTAATTCCTAATGTTCCCAACGTAGCCTGGGACCACATCTGTGTTTTCAAAGCGACACAACTTTAAAAGAATACCCTGGAGCCCCTCTTGAAAATAAAAGATTTGAGATCTCACCCCTGCAGAACTTTATTCAGAAAATCTAGAATGGAACCAAATTCTGTGTTTTTCCCAAGAAATCCTCAGTGGTTATTATCATCAAGAAAGTGTCAGAACATTTCCACAAATTCTCCAAACCCTTAAGTACTATAACTTCCCCTTTGGATTGTTCTCTTTTGTCTATTGTGTTCTCCTATCTGACATTGCCCTTCCTCTACCTTCCCAGGTTTCACACATACCCAGGCTTATTTCCTAATTCCAACTAACAATCACCGGTGGACAAATGACATCTGCTCTTGCTTACTGTGCCCCGCTGGATAGTCCCCATTTGTCCCTTCGCATCCACTCTCCACCCTTCTCCACCTGATCCCTGCTGTTGGAAGTGAACTGTAGACCACATCAATGGGTTCCTTTGTCTTCTGACTTCCAACTGAGTTTATCCAATGGGAGGCATCAACAGGAGAGTAGAGAATGGGAGAAGAATAACACTGAGTTGTCGATGAGCCTCTTCCTCACCCCCTCCTGATGACTCACAGGATCACTGTGGGTTGATCACTGTGATCACCGTGGCCCTTCTGGGGACCTTTCTTATAGAGAAGACCTACTGGGATTCCAGTCAGGTGTAAGGTTGGAAACGTTGTAGCCCCAACAGTGTGGCTAGTCCCACGTTACTGTCCTACATTTTTAGATACACTTTAACCTTTCCCAAGATTTTTTTAGCTTATTCTTTTTTTTTTTTTTTAAGTAAGCTCTACACCCAATGTGGGGCTTGAACTTAAGACCCCAAAGCCAAGGGTCACATGTTCTACTGACTGAGCCAGTGAGGCACCCCTACCCCAAGCCTTTTTAAATAGTCCCTTTGTTTAAACTTCTTCAGTTACTCTGAGTGTGGCATCTCTGCTACCAGGACTTTGATGGGGACCATGATTTGCCTTTATCTCTTTCCTAGGTGCCATTAAGGGTTTTCTTGTTTCTTATTAGAAATAATAGAAATGGTAGATGTAGAATTAGAAATGGAAAGAATGGGATTCTGGGGTTTGAATGGCTTTCAATTTATCTGTTCCAGTGTACCGCCAAATGCCAGAATACTTTATAAAATATATCTACTTCATCCTGATCATTACAACTTCTCAAATATTTGCTGGCAATGATCATTTTCCCCCTCTAGGCTAAATATTATCCATTCCTTCAACACTTCTTCATGTAGCAGGGTTTCTAGATCTTTCTCCAGCCTAGCCATTGAGTATGTTTCTCTGGGTGCATCTTAAAATGTTTAGAGAAACATTTGCAAAGTAAGCCAAATGTGGACCAGAGTCTCACCTAGCTGGACAAGAACCAGGACCTCCATCACCAAGAGGCATATGGGAATGAAAGAGGGCAGCCCGGGGCCCTGGCTATCAAATGGAACCGTCGCCAGATAGAAAACAGGGACATGGGCAGAGGCTGGAGTCCCTCCTGGAGAGGGAGGCACACATCCAGGCTACACTTCCTGCATGTCACGGTTCCACTCTTGAATTTATACTTTATTTTTTTCTTCTGTACTTTTTCTTTTCTACTAAGGGGTGGGGATGAGGGGACAGAAATGGAACTCTAGTCAGGCCAAGAATTAAAAAAAAAAAAATAGGAGTGCTTTAAATTCCCATGGTCTGGAAGTCCACAGTCTCCTTTCCCCACACTAATCTAGATGCCTTCCTTGGGCTTCTAGTCTTCTGGCTAGATGTCAGTAGGTCATTTGTGCAAAATGGTGTGGAGCCTGTAGCACAAGACATTTTCTTGAGTGTGAGCTCCTTGAATTCTCTTACTTAGACTCTGCAGGCCTCAATACCATGGAATTATCACCACCTCAAACCTCATATTATCTGATTCAGGCAACCTAGAGGATCCAAGGGGAGAAAACTTTGTCCCAAATTACAGAGTAACTTACTGGTCAAGTCAGGATTAGAACCCAGATCTCTTTCCTCTCTATAATCCCGCCTCTCCTTTCAGTTAATTTACTCCATTCTTTCACCACAGATTACAAAACTGAAATGAAGAAATTAATACAGCCGGTACCCAAAGCATCCAAGTCAGACAGAGGCAGGCTTTGAATTGCACAATTGCCTTGAAAGTATTGGGGAAAGATAGCTATGTGCACATTACATTTGACACAACCTCAATGGTGAAGCAACCCATCATTTTCTCTAGAGGATTCAACCACCTGTCCTTTGCATCTAAGTCTAAACTTTCTAGCTTCTAAATCTTTTCAATCAGCTGAGCCATGGCAAGGAGAGGAAGGCTCACATTATCAGATTCCTGAGTTTGAATCTCCAGTCTTCCATCAAACATAAGGCTGTCCAATTTGTACAAGCTGCTTAGGACCTCGGGGATGACCCAGTTCCATAAAATTAAGACCCAGAATGTGCACAATTTACAAAGTTACAAAGCAGAATCAGGGTTTGACTCTTCTCCCACACTCTTTCATAGGCTCTGTGCTTGTTTCCTGGAGGACCGCCCTTCTTTGTTTAATTGACTCTCAGAACAGGGTATCAGATATTTGCATACAGCATTTACTACAACCGCATCATCAGATTCAAGGTCAGTATGTCCTTTATTAAATGAAAAGGGGAAGGGAGTGACATAAATGTTATCTTTAAAAGCTGCTACTAACTACAGGGAATGCCTTCAAATAGATTTGAAGGACTTCACAAATAAACAACATTTAGAGAACTATCAATGAATTCTAAGCAGCTGATAAGAAAAGGTGGTCAAGTTTGAAATGACCGAGCAAGTCAATCTGCATCCACTATTCTGAGCTGAACTATATGGCAGGAGAGGGTCTGACGCTAAGAGAGCTCTTCGCAGCAATTTAGGGGAAATGACTGTGTCAGCGGAAGAAACCACTTCCTAACAGCTGAATTTCAAGACTCTGGCAGATCAATAGGGCAAAAGGAATCAAAACTATAGCAGCTGCTGTTGAGAATGGCAGAACCTCTGGTGCCTCAGATGATCCCAAACTGAGCAAGCTCATGCAGTTCCAAGTGGCTGAACGCCTCCCAGGGACAAATCACCGTGATGTCTGCAAGAGAGGGAAGAAGAGCTTGTAAGCCAGCCTCACTGCCCCCGCCCCCCAGAGCCTCAAGAAGCCTTCTCATGCTCCAGAAGACATCCTTTGGCTGGAGACACCTCAATCCTCTCTCCCATTCGTTGTCTCAGTAACCAGAAAGTTACCTATAATGGCCCTTAGCCCAGAAAGGATTAGACTGACAGCCTAATTAATCCCTTGCACGGTTCTGATGCCCCCCACCCCAGGTAGGTATCTCCATTGGTTTCATTCTGTAGCTCTTTGGAGAGGTGACCCAAGACTTTTGACTGGAGCTAGCCTGAGGGGGTGCAGGTCACCGATCAAACAGGGTCTCCTCAAAGCACAACAACTATGGAAAGAATACAAGTGGAATTCTAGTCAGGCCAAGAGTTAAAATGAGAAATAGAAGCATTTTAAATTCCCATGATCTGGAAATCCAGGGCCTTCTTACTCCCTGCCCATTCAGATGCATTCCTTGGGCTTCTCTGACTCACTCTAGTTCCTTTAGATTTTGAAATGCCTAATATATCCAGTTGCATACTGAGAAGTAATCTCAAAGCATCTACTAATCCAATTTTTTGCTTCAGGCAATAAAATGCTATTATCCCTGAATTATGGAGAAGCTGACTGGAACCCAAAGAGATTAAATACCTACAAAAAAAAAAAATCAGAGTAATAGAGATGGGATTAAAACCAAGCCGAAGATCTCAGATCTCCCCTCAGTATAAAGCTCTTTCTAGTGTTCCAAATACGTTGGCAGAGTTAAGCATATCCTCCAGAGCCCAAAGGAAATTTGCTGGTCTTAAATACGTCTGGCCAAAATACAGAAGCAGTTGATTTAAGAGAATAGCAAATGAGATTTAGAAAATAGCTGGAAAATGTATTTGAGCTCCCAGGAGTGACATTTGACTGTAAAAAGCAAATACACTGAGAATTGCCTGGTAAGGACACTGATTACTAATCACACCATTTATCAAAAGTGTATTGGATGAGTTAAAAATACCTTCACTCAAAAACCTGCACAATGAGGCACATGGGTGGCTCTGTCGGTTAAGCATCTGCCTTCAGCCCAGGTCTTGGGATCAAGTCCCACATCGGGCTCTCTGTTCATTGAGAAGTCTACTTCTCCCTCTCCTCATCGCCCCCCCTTATGCTCTCTCACTTGCTATCTCTCTCAAAAAAATAAATAAATAAATAAATAAAAATCTTTTTTAAAAAAACCCCTCACAGTGGTGTTTATAGCAGAATTATTCATAATTGTGAAAATTTGGAAGCAACAAAAAGTCTATTTTTTAAAAAGATTTTATTTATTTATTCGACAGACAGAGATCAAAAGTAGGCAGAGAGGCAGGCAGAGAGAGAGAGAGAGAAGCAGGCTCCCTGCTGATCAGAGAGCCCGATGCGGGGCTCGATCCCAGGACGCTAAGA
Organism: Lontra canadensis; assembly: GCF_010015895.1. Classification (NCBI taxonomy): domain Eukaryota; kingdom Metazoa; phylum Chordata; class Mammalia; order Carnivora; family Mustelidae; genus Lontra; species Lontra canadensis. The sequence goes on along the minus strand of NW_022631003.1, from coordinate 21,784,318 downwards.
TCATGACCTGAGCCGAAGGCAGAGGCTTTAACCCACTGAGCTACCCAGGTGCCCCAAAAATATGTCTTTTAATAGGATAAGCAAATTATGATACAGCCATAGAAGGAAATATTATTCTGTGGTTAAAAAAAAAAAAGAACTATCCAGCCATATAGGACATGGAGGAACCTTAAATGAATAAATATTGCTAAGTGAAAGAAGCCAGGCTACAGAATCTATATACTGTATACTTCTAACCATATGACAATCTGGAAAAGGCAAAACTTTTGAGAGTAAAATGATTTGTGGTTGTCAAGAGTTTGTGGAGGGTGGGAGAAGGGATGAGCAGGTAGAACACGGGGGATTTTTAGGGCCTCTATTCTGTATGTACCTGTAGTTATGGATGCACAACACTGTGCATTTGTCAAAACTGGACAACACAAAGAATGAATCCTAATATAAGCTATGAATGCTCACTAATAATAATGCTACCAACACCGGCTCATCATTTACAACAAATGTCCCACACCAATGCAAGACGCTGATAATAGGGGAAGCTACGTACAGGCGTATGCAGGAGCTCTACACTTCCTGCTTAGGGTCTCTGCAAACTCAGAATGGCTCTAAAAAATAAAGTTTAGTATTTTTAAAGGGAAGATCCAGTCATTTTCATTCATTATCCAACAAGTCCAATTATTCTAGCCAACTGAAAAATCTTGGATTGGGTACATTCAGTGTGTAGGCCCTGTTCTGGGTGCCAGAGCATATGTAAAAAGAGGAAGGTGGTTAAGGAGTGCTTTGTCTGGTAGTGTGAAAAAGTTCTCCAGTCTCCTCCCTTGCTTCCAATACCTCACTCTGTGGCCTCCTACTGTCACTTCATTCCTCTTTGTCTCAGATTTCTCTTTTGAAGAAATGATGAAGTTGGGATAGACAAACCCTGAGAATCTTTCTACCATTAAAGTCTACAACTTGATGTCCTCAAGCATTGAGGAAGCATGTAAAGAACAAGAGGATTTAGTATCTTTGGACCTTAGCTTAATTTCTATTAGAGTTTTTGCCTCAGGGTACATGTGTATTTACTGAGGAGATTAAACTAAACCCCACACTTCTATGTCTTCAAGGATCTGCTTGCTGCCTTAGCTATTTCTTGTAATTTTTCACTGCCCTTTGAGGCCTAAAGAATGGATAGTGGTGAAATTCCAAGTGAAAGTCCACAGTCTTGGGAGGCTCACCTGTTCCTAGCCCCTCCATGCCTGGAATGTCATCTCCAAATCTATAGAGAAAAAAAGAAAAATTAGCTGACATCAGAGTGAAAGGATCCTGAAATGTCTCCTACTGACAGCTTCCTGACTAAGGGGGCAGGAAGAGGTTTAAGTTTTAGTCTTTGAGAAATATTTTATTTGCATTGACCTGAGGAAAAGACAAAGTGACTCAGGCTGGTTTCAGTGTGTCTCTGTGGTGACATTTGCCCCTCATAAAAATTTAGCTTAAGACAACTGAGAGCTAACTAGAACTATCCTTGGGGAAATTTAGTCAAGCTCCACTTTTAAAAATAGAAAATAGAATGGAGGCTCCTGGGTGACTCAGTAGGTTGGGTTTCTGCCTTCAGCTCAGGTCATGATCCAAAGTTCTGAGACGGAGCCTCACATCAGGCTGCCTGCTCAGTGGGGAGCCTGCTTCTCCTCCTTCTGCCGCTTTCCCTGCTTGTGCTCTCTTGAGCTCTCTGTCAAATAAATAAATAAATAAAATCTTAGGAAGGAAGGAAGGAAGGAAGGAAGGAAGGAAGGAAGGAAGGAAGGAAGAAATTGGAATGAAAACACAGTATGAAAGACATTAAAATGATTAATTCATCTATTTGGTTAGCTATACAAAAGCATTTATCAAGCATTTACTATGTGCCAGGCATTGTATTAAACATAGAGAATTAAGAAAAAAATGAATTTTCTCTGAGGAACTTCAATCTCAGAGAACAGATGTAAATAAATAAATGTAATGTAAGACAATACAGGTTATCACAGCTGAATGTATGAAATGCAAACATGGAAGTCATGATCACATTTGTCTAAGAGAGTCAGTAATGGCTTCAAAAGAGAAATTAACATATGAATATATGTTAAAGAATAAATTGGATTTTGCCAAGAAGAGAAAGAGAAAAATAAAGAATTGAAGATTTAACATCTGAAGCCATAAAAATAAACTCTGCGTTCTGGAAATGGCCAGTGTTTTAGTATTCCAAATTAAACCATAGGGTGTACTGGTGAAGAGGAGTGGTCAAGAAAAGTCTGGAAGGTCAAGTCAAAGGTTGCTATGACCGTCTCCATTTGTCGTTTTAAATGTCACCACAGACCTGGTGGGTGAGAGAGAAAGCATTCCAGGGCTAAAAACTAAATGATTCCGTAAAAACTCTGGTAGAGAGGAAAATACAGGATGGGGTAGAAATCTTTCTAAGTCTATTTAATATTGGGAGCATTAGTTTCTCAAAACCAAAGCAGGCTTGTGGGGGAAAATAATAGAAAGTCTTCTTTTTCATTTTGTTCTTACCCTTTAACACCTTTCTTAGGAGGCTTGCTCTTGAATTGGCGAGTCTGTCTCTGCTTAAACTTGGGGGGCCCCTTGCGTGGGGTAGTGGGACCCTGGTTTGAAGCTGGAGGAGCCAAAGTAGTGTTGTCGCTCATTCTGATGTCGTTGGGTGTCTGATGGTTCTCTTTCAGGTTCCTTAGATGGTGAAAGGGGAAAAAAAAAAAAAAAGATTCTTCAGGGTACAGGGACCATTGCTTCTTAGACCCTCACTGGAAAAGTCAGAAAAGCTCAGGACTTTGTCTTGACACAAAAGGGAAGAATCAATCATCTTTTAAAGAGATTTTCAAGAAAATATGGTATAAATCAATCACTCAATGTAGTGGAATGCAGACTGACAACAGATAGATTACAAACGAAAAATCTAGATAGATGTGTTGTTTCAATAAATTATCACAAGCTTTCCATGTGAATCTATTATGATAAGTACTTCCCATTCTGTGATCATCATCTGTGAAGACAGGAAAATGGACTGAATGCTATCTATAGTCTTTACAGCACTGATATGTTCTTTAAGTTTTATATATTTTTCCACCCTACTACACAATAACCTGACTCTTAATGTTTATTGCCTCATATTTTATGGGCTTTTTATTTTACAGTACCTTACACTGTTTAAGCCTTGTGTAATCAAGATGCTCCTCTCCTAGTTCTGGGAGATAACAGGGAGAGCTCTGAACCAGGGACACTAACACCCATGTAGTATGAGATACATCCCAGTACACACACACACACGAGAAAATCAATGGAGGATGATTCAGTAGTAGGTTTATGCTTTAACTCCATATTCAGACATGAGGTTCTTTAATCACCCATTTCTCTGAAATATTCAACATTTTCTCCTATCCAAATCATGGACTTATCCAATATAATTTTCACAGACTTTGATTTTAGCCATAGAAACGTACATTGTCATTCTTCAAGTACAAATAGGGATGTATTAACAAGATAAATTTTAAAAGTAAATATGCTAAGCTAAAGGATGACTTTTCTTCTTTCTCTTTTCTATCACAAAAGTTGATCATACTTCTCCTAGGAAGGAAGAGTCTAAAAAACTCCAAAGAACTTCTAAGTACCCCTAATCTCTTACCCTGAGCCAAACACTTACATGCTCTGCTACCTGGAAGATTTATTTATTTATATAATCTATAAATTATAGACTTTATGCTAATATTCTTAGCTTCAACTCTCCCTGACCATCTTTGGCCCATGCTAATCATCTTCCTCTTTCTCCACCACACTGAACATTCCTCAAATTTTATATTGTATGACTTCAAGTTCATCAACTTTTTCTTATTACTTTGAAAATCAGTTTAAATTATTATCCTGGCCTAAGAGACATTTTTTTCCTCATCTTCTTTTCCACAATTACTATTTTCATTTTCTCCTGCTAGTTCTCAACTTTTTCCATAGAAACGCATTAACTAATCTGTGAGTGGGTACCACGGATGCCGAACCTGGCCAGGTTTACTTGCTTATGAAACGGATCTTGTCTTATCTCCCCACTGGAAGGTGCTCCAGTGAGCTTCTTTTTCCATTTTTGTTCATTTCTGTCAAAACCTAGAACAGTGCCTGGCACATAGCAGGTGTGCTGTATATATTTGTCTAATCGTTGAATAAATAAATGGAAACATTGAACTACTACTTTAAACTTTGGGTGATGAGAACCAGAGCCTGTGATTTCTCCACCAAACCATAAAGAAGGCATCAGTTGGTCTTCACTTCACAAAGCTCTCAGTGGCTTTAGGAAATGGGCTGCCTGTTCGCCTGTTCACTGAATCCAGTTTTGTGCTGTGGACCCTCTCTCGCCCTGGTAAACAGGCAAAGTTTGTGTCTCTTCCAAGTGTGGTTGGGACCATGGAAACTACTACTAGGCAACCAAGAGTAGCATTGGTCTCTGAGTTTATACCAGTAGCTGACACATCCCAGCTCTGACAAAGCCACAGAGGAAAACTAGAGAATTTCTCTCCAATCAAGATTTTTGGACTTCTCAATTCTTTCAAAATAGTAAGAAAGCCCAAATTTTCCTTCTCTCATCTGGGGAGTTTACTAGGATTAGGATTACCGTATTTAACAAATAAGAATGCAGGACACCCAGTTAAATTAGAATTTCAGATAAATAAAAATTGGGGTTTTTATTATAAGTATATTCTAAATAGTTCATGGTACATACTTATACAAGAAAAATTACTTGTTATTTATCTGAAATTCTAATTTTACTGGGTGTCTTCTACTTTGATCTAGCAGTTCTATCTAGGATTCCACTGTGTCAGATTCAGAGTCTATAATATGAGGGTTTAAGGTAAACTAATCAGTCATATTACCCTTTGGGGGCAATGCAATGGAAAGACTATGTGTTTTAGATTCAAACAGACATAGTTTCAATTCCCTGCTCCATAAAAACTGTCTATGTGACCTTGGATAAATTGCATAACTTGTCTGGACCTCATTCCATCTATAAAATTAATCAAATATACCTTCTTCTTAGAGCTATGGAGAAAAGTAAAAGGCATAATGTAAATAAGTGTTTGGTGCAAAGTGCTCAAAAAAATAATAACTATGTAATAGACCTTCTAGGAAGCCAGCAAACAAATCTGTGATTGGGACACAGGTTCACCTGCCCTCCCTATACACTTTCTCCTGGGTGAACGGTTGAAGAGCCCTTGTCACATACCAGAGAAATAACTGTCATCAGCACTTGTTGGGTCATCTTCTGTATCCCTCCAACACCCTATTAATTTATGACTGGTCTTGAAATTCTGCCGTAAGCTTGGATTCCCTTGACATCCCCAAAAGCAGCCCCAAAGAACTTAAAAATCACACTTGACTTCCATCTTTCCTTGATTATACTTCCCCTTTTCTCTTGCAAATTTCTTTTGCATATTTATATATGTAATTTTGAAGTCGCAGGCTCAGATGGTGTTCCCATTCCTCTCTAGGTAGGATGCATTATACAAAGGCATTCTCTTCCGAAAGCGTTATAGAACAGTTGCCTCGTTCATCCCTGGATCCTCCTGATCCTCAGGGTTTGCACCATGGGTAAAAACTTTGTATTTATTATGCATTTCATGTATAATATTTCATTTTTTAGTAGATAGGACAATCTAACTCGTACAGTGTTTCTGTCATGGATGTGCCCTCCAGTTCTCCCTGTAAAACCATTTGGGAGGAAGAGAGCAAATATGACCCTTCCCTGCCTTGGAAGTTAATCTTGTCCATGCCGCATATCACCAGAGGCTAAACTTATGCTGGCCATGCTTTCCTAGGAATTAAAAGAGCATCCCCTGGCTAAATAATCCTCCGTCCAGTGTCAGACTTGCTTTCAGCTTTAGGAAGAAGATGTTTCACATTTTTGTCTTCCAAAAGTGTCAAGAAATTCATTCACTCCTTTGTGAGATGGAATGGCTTTCTATTTTTAAAGCAGTGTCAGCCCTTCCCTTTTTGAAGAGTAAAAACTGTTGTTCTGCAGAAGGAAGTGGATTCAGCAGAACAGTACGTCAAAGCACAGTTTTGTAGGGAATCAGGATTAGTGTCAACTTGGATGCAAGACAGCAGAGTTCAGAGTAAGAAGCTATGGAGGATGATCACCCATAAACCCCAGCTAAGGAAGAGCAGTATCAGAAGGTCTGGAGTCAGGATCTCTAATGCTGCTGTCATCACCCCCAGTCTCCCCTTCTCGGCAAAGATATAGGCAAATAGACAATTCTATTGTTGGGGGGCTAAGAGAAGGGGTAAGGAATAGGTGCAGGAGTGGTCTCCCTCCACTGATGGGGTTGGGCCAATAAATATCACCAGGGTCCTGCTGAGGCAGAGAGAATCAAATAATCTGGAGATCCAAGGAAGACCCTAACCAAAGCCATGAAAAGGGAAAAAAAAAAAAAAAAGTCCACAAGTACCTTCATTCGGATCAGAACAAACAAACACTTTGGCCTCAGAGGGAGAAGGCTAAGCCACCCACAGAGCACTGGGGTCATTCTGGCTGCCTCTTGACTCTCTTTCTCCTTATCCTCACACTCTCATGTCCCCCCTCTTGTATTTTGGTCTCTTTCAAGGACACCCTGGGAGTAAAGAACTGTTTGCTCTGTGGTCACTTAGTGCCCCAGATCCCTCCTTTCCCAGAAAACTGGGAGCCACAAAAAAGAAGGAGTCAGTTCGGGGTTCTTTCAAAATGAGTTGAGTAATCAAGTTTTGCAGCAACCTCTCAATAATCAAGTTTCACTTATTAGCTGGCTGCATGACATTATAAGGCAATTTGGATGTATTTCCTTCATGTTTTCTCCCAGTTTCATTCCCAGCCCCAGCCCAGGCCCGCTGGTTCAGTGTGTTTTCTTCCATTTCTTTATTTTAGAGCCAGATCAACCCTCCACCACCCACAAAGCCTTTCAATTAAAACCTACTTAAACACCAGAAGTTGAGAAATACTCACAGAGTTGAATGTTGCTCCCATAAACCGCCCAGTTGCCCTCTTCAAAGCAGATGAATAAAGGATCTATGCCTCCTGATTTATCTCCCTGTAATACCCACATGCCTCGTAATCCCACTGTTAGGAGCTTAGAGCACCAGCCCAGGTACAAAGAAGTTCGAAGAATAAAGGGTGAGACTGGGACAGGCTTAGGAGGTTTCTGACAACTGAAATACTCACAAAACTGACTTGGGCGCTCTCCTGTCAATCAGTAGGTGTTGAAACTACAAATGCACACAACGTGCTGATATCCAGGGGCATATTCTTAGTTTGTGATTCGCAAGCTCTTGTCTTCCTCCATTCCCACCACTGTCCTTGTTGTCTCCCATTCCATCCCGTTCCCTGACACACACACCCCCAGTCATAAGTCAATCCCCACCATACAAGCATCATGTCATAATTCTTATGGGAATCTAGATAACTGGAAAGAGGAAACAAAATCATAGTGGCCCGTGCTGCAGTAGGGACACTGGGATGCTGATTGTGTGAGCAATGACATTGAAAATATACCATATCTCCCCCTAATAAGTTCTGGATATATTTCCTCAGTAAGATAGAACCACAAATCAAAAATGACACAAAATTCACTGGTACTTGACAGAGAAAGAGCCCAACTTATAGCTGATAACTATTAACTGATGGCATTTATTTGAAAATTGATTGCTGAATCTCACATATCAAAGGCTTCAGAGTACAGGGCTCAGGCTACAATTCAATTCATTGGTACCCTTGGCTGCAGTCTTTCAATTACGTTGAGCCACTAGTATTAATTTGTACATCACTTTATATAGACCTTAGTCCATAGGCTGGCATCATGAAGTTCTTTTGAGAAATTTGTCGTAGAGAAATAAAGTGATTTACTCCAGACTGTGTATAAAGTTAGTAGTAGAGCCAGGATCAAGGCCTAAATCTGGAAACACCTTGCATATTCTGCTATCTTTCTATTATAGTATAGCAAAGCAGAATAGACCAAGATGCACATGTTGCTGGTCTCTCTTGTGCCTTGCCAGTGAATTGTAATGTGCCCTCCCTAAATTGTTACTTGTTAAAGAATTGCACTCCATAAGGTTATAGAGGAAGAGGGTCAATTTATCCTTCCCAGGCAAGGATAGATTCTTAACTGACAGCCCCAAGCAGATTACGTGGCAGCTAAAAAGCTTATGGGTTGTTTTTTTTTTTTTTTTAAATGAAAAAATAATAATAACCTTGGTCTTCACCAAAATTAGAGGAATTTTGAAGCAGCAAATGCAGTGCAGAGCCAGTAGAATATTTAGTGTCTGGATGAGTCTTTCCATTCTCACCTCTGGTCTCCATTACAATTCAGACCTCCTCTACTCTTAGAAGGCACATAGATACTGAGATTCTTATCTGTGAAACCCTCACCCATTCTCTATTTCTTTGCTGAAGGACTACGATTCATATAGGCAGTGAAAAGAGCAATAAGCCAAATGTTCTAGAGTGTTGCTACTCAAAGTGTACAAGCGTCCATACCACCCGAGCGTTTGTTAGAAATACAGGACCTTAGGGCCTGCTCCAGACTTACTGAACCAGAAGCTGAATTTTAATAAGGTTTCAAGGTGATTTGTTTGCACAGTACTGTTGTAGACCCATGTGCAGGCTTGATCTCACCACATCTCTGCTATGTGACAAGAGTGCCACCTCCTCCAGTCTCAGTTTCCTCATGTCATATACCATAATGTGCCAAGGTTCTCAATTTTTTCCATCCCAACACACTTGAGAAAGATAAACCACATTGATTAGTAAAAGGATTTCTAACCAGTGATTCTCACTGTTAGAGGAAGGAGGAGGTTGTTGTACCATGACACTTCTTTCCCAGGGAAAGCCAGAAGAATGGAATGTGAGGAATGAGATGTACAACCAAGTATATAGTTGGAAAAACTCTTCTAAAGTGATTTTAGGGGCACCTGGGTGGCTCAGAGGGTTAAGCTTCTGCCTTTGGCTCAGGTCATGATCTCAGGGTTCTGGGATCAAGCCCTACATCAGGCTCTCCGCTCAGCGGGAAGCCTGTTTCCCTCTCTCTCTGTGCCTGCCTCTCTGCCTACTTGTGATCTCTCTCTCTGTCAAATAAATAAATAAATAAAAACTTAAAAAAAATAAAGTGATTCTAATTTAGCTCTCAAGGATTTATGATTAGAAAATCCTCTAATTGCTTTAATGACTTAAAAATTTATTTTCCATCCAGTTTTGGACCAAGATTGAGTAGATGTGTTTCTCCCCATTCCTGTGCTAAGTACAGCTAAAATTCCTAAATACTATATATAGAACAAACATAAGAGTATTTTAAAAGGTCAAGAGAAGAAGAAAGACCAAATAGGGAATTTAGTGCTCTAGGAACAATGTGGCAGTAAATTCCTTGAGCTTTCTTTTAGTTTTGTATATCCTGAACTAGTGGGAAGAGAGGCAGCAACCCAGAAACACAAACAGGAGCAGATTAAAAAGAAAAAAAATTGGGCCCCTGGGTAGCTCAGTGGGTTAAACCTCTGCCTTCAGCTTGGTCATGATCTCAGGGTCCTGGGATTGAGCCCCACATTGGGCTCTCTGCTCAGCAGGGAGCCTGCTTCCCGCCCCGCCGCCTGCCTCTCTGCGTACTTGTGATCTCTGTCTGTCAAATAAATAAATACAATCTTTAAAAAAAAAAAAAAACTCTCAAAAAGCCTACTCTTTCTTGACAAATGACCAGAAAAGATGTAATCTAGTAAGACAGAAAAAAAATTAGACAAAAATCACCCTATGCCATGGGGAAAAATCCAACCTCTTGTTGGGGTAAAAAAGGCCAGTTTCAACCCCATCAGCACAGGTTGAGCATCTAGACTTCCAACCAGGCCCAGCTATAATTAGGTAACCCTACTCCACCCCTACCTAAGTAGTATCAGAGAAGGCCATATAGGGATCTTAGACTTTCAACTCCAACCAGTGCTAATGAGGCACCCTCTTCCTTCTTACCAGAATGGTGTCAGAGGAAGCCAAGTGGGGAATTTTCACCACTATTCAGCAATAACAAGGTACCTAAAGAAGAACAAAATGAACATTTTAGACTAATACAATAACAAACACAAAAATTCAATGAATGGGCTTGACAACAGAAAGAAGAAAAAAAAAAGAATCAGTGAACCTGAAGCTAGAACAGTAGAAATTACCCCATCTGATCAAAAGAGAAAAAATAAATAGAAAAAGAGGAGGAGGAGGCAGAAAAGGAGAAGAAGGAGAAGAAGAAGATGATGATGACGACGACAACAGAACAACAACAGTCACCAGAGACCTTGAAAACTAAAAGATCTAACATTCATGTCATCAGAGTTCCAAGAGAGGAGAAAAGGATGAGGCTAAAATGTACTTGAAAAAATAGGCTAAAAATTTCCTAAATTTGATGAAAGACAAAAGCCTATGGAATCAAGAAGCTATCAAACCCCAATGGGACAAACCCAAAGAAATCTATGCCAAAGCACATCATAATCAAGTGACGAAACTAATGACAAAACAAATTTTGAGAGCAATTAAAAAATATATACATACCACCTTACCTAGAGGTGAAAAAATGGAATGATGGAGGATTTTTCATCAGAAACCATGGGGCCAAAAGAAAGTAGCACAACATTTTTTAAGTCCTGATAAAAATAGAACTGTCACCTCTGTGAATTTATCCTTCAGGAGCAAAGGGAAATGAAGACATCCTAATAAAGAAAGACTAAGACAATCTATCACCAAAAAACCTACACTAAAAGAATGACAAAGGAAATTCTTAAAACAGAAAGGAAATGATAATTTTAAAAAAAAAGGAATTTTTGAACATCTAGAAAGAAAAAACAACGGAAAAAGAGGAAGTGTGGGATACAAGGGGATGTGTGGAAGACAGGAAACTCAACCACATTCGGCCGGGTTTGTGGAGACCTAAACATTGTTCAAGACACTGTGGAATTCTAGAGATCTGGTTAGTTTGCATCTTCAGGGACTGTACCCATTGTTCTCTGTTCCAAGTGGTTGTTCTTTCTGTTTCTCTACTACTCCTGCTGCCACTGAGTCTTAGAGGATTTGAGTAGCCAGGTTAACCACCAAGAAGTACACACTGCCTCTGGGAGACAGAAGAGTTCTACCAACTTACTTAATTGGTAACTTGCTAGCCTCTTCAGGGCTGACTTTTGATCAGTTATCTATCTCTGATCGTACAACCAGGTAGTGGAGTCACATGGCTCTGAACGAGGTGATAGATGATCAAGAAATGCCTGTGGATGACCTTTGGTTGCCCTGGACACTCCAAGATTTCAGAGGCATAAGAAATAAAGCCAGCAGAAACATTGCTGGGAAAAGAAAAAGAATTATTGGTATATGTGATGACATCAATGAATAGGAAGCACATTTTACTAAGTGAAAGAATCCAGAGTTGAAAGTCTCTAATGGTATCTGATTTAATTAATGACATTCCAAAAAGGAAAATCTATGAGGTTGGAGAACTAATCGTTGGTGGCCAGGGATTGAGAGAAGTCGACTGCTTGTAAAGGGACAAGACGAGGGATTTTAAAGGGTGGTGGAATTATTTGGTGTCATGATTGTAGTGGGGGATCTGTAACTCCAAGGATTTTTACTGTATGCAAATTTAAGAACGAAATATCATAAAAATGCTTCTAAAAATTCATAGTTCTATAATCCTTGGTTCTTGATACTTTCTGACAGATGGGAAAGTATTATTAATCACATACAGAGAGTTAAAGGGCAGGCACTAAGTAATTAGAAAGTAATCAAAATTTTAGCTGTCCTATAAGCTCCTTACACAAACACTAATCTCTAATCCTTCTTTAGTGCTTCTTAAAATACCTTTGAGTAGGAAGACACACATCAGAGACACATTTCCTCTACATTCAGATTCTCCTAGACCAGGATTCCCACTCTGATGAATACACAGTGGACCCCAGAGAGGAACCCCCTAAATGTGAAGAAGGAAGGTACAAGGGTCTCCCCCATCTTCTCCTAATATCCAATAATATTTATGCCTTTTCCAGAACATTGTTAATCTTGAAAAAAATAACTTATTAATTAAAAATACAATACTTCCTTTCAGAAAATAGGGAAGTAGGAACAGTACTAAACTCATTTCATTAAGCCAGTTTTACCCTCACAAAATTTTTTAACACTAAAACCAAAGACAATAAAAAGGAAAAATACTGATCAATCTCTCATAAATTTAGATGTAAAAATCCTTTTTTTTAAAGATTTTCTTTATTTATTTGACAGAGACAGCAAGAGAGGGAACACAGGCAGCGGGGAACGGGAGAGGAAGAAACAGGCTTCCCACTGAACAGGCAGCCTGATGCGGGGACCCTGAGGACATGACCTGAGCCAAAGGCAGAGGCTTAACAACTGAGCCACTCAGGTGTCCCTAGATGTAAAAATCCTTATGCTTAATGAAATAATAGCAAATCAAATACAGGAATGTACAAAAATAATAATACACCATGATCAAGTGAGATTAATTCCATGTATGCAAGACTATTTAAAGCCTAATGAACTAACATAATGCACTATATCAACAGCCTAAAGAAGAAAAATCATATAACCATATCAATTGATATAGAAATGCACAGAAAATGCATTTTGCAAAAACCAGTGCCCATTTATGATAACTCTCAGCAAACTAGAAATAAAACTGAACTAAAAAAAATCTTCAAAATAAATCAGCCAACCAAATAAATAAAAAAACCCTACAGTTTACTTCATACTTAATTGTAAAAGACTGAATGCTTTTTCTCTAAGGTCAGGGACAAGCCAAGGATGTGTGCTCTCATCAGTCTTATTCAACACGGTACTGAAAGTTCTGGCCAATGCAATCAGGCATGAAGAAAATAGAAAGCATATAATTTGGAAATGAGAAATGAAGCCACTTCTATTTACAGATGACATGATTATCTACATAAAAAAATACTTAAGGAATCTTCATTTTAAAACTATACTATAACTAATAACTGAGTTCAGCAAGGTTGAAGTATATTAAACTAATACAGAAAAATCAATTGCATTTGTACATAACAATGAATAAATGAAAACTAAAACTTAAAAAGTAACATCATTCACAATTGCTCTAAAGAAAATGAAATACTTAGGTGTAAATCTAACAAAGCATGCACAAGACTTGTATGATTAAAAACTATAAATTCTAATTTTCTAAAAACATTTTATGATTTTATTTATTTATTTGACAGAGAGAGAGATACTTCACAAGTAGGCAGAGAAGCAGGCAGGGAAAGAGGGGGAAGTAGGCTCCCTGCTGAGCAGAGAGCCCAATGCGGGTCTCGATTCCAGGACCCTGGGATCATGACCTGAGCCAAAGGCAGAGGCTTAACCCACTGAGCCACCCAGGTGCCCCTAAAAACATTTTTAAAAGAGAGAGTGAGTAAGCACGAGCAGGGAGAGCAGCAGGCAAAGTAAGAAGCAGGCTCCCCATTGAGCAAGGAGCCTGATGCGGGACTCAATCCCCGAACCCTGGGATCATGACCTGAGCTGAAGGCAGACACTGAACTGACAGCCACCCAGGCGCCCTACAAAATCTAATTTAAAAGAAATCAAAGCAGACCTAAATAGTTGAAAAAACACACCATGCTTATGGATTAGAACACTCAACATAGTAAAGATACCAATTCTCACTAAATTGATCCATATTTATTACAATTCCTATCAAAATTCCAGCAAGGTTTTCTATAGACATAGAAAAGTTTATTCTAAAATGCATGGCCAAAACAAATATTGAAAAAGAAAAAAGTAGGGTGAGAGGGAATCACTCTTCCTAATGTTAAAGCTTACTACATAACTATGGTAGTCAAAACAGTATGGTATGGACTGAGTAATAGACACACAGATCAGTGAAACAAAGTAAGGAACCCAAGTGTAGATCCACAAAATATGCCCAGTTAACTTGTGACAAAGGTGCAAAAGCAATGAACTGAAAGGGGGACAGCCTGTTTGACAAATGGTGCTGGAGAATGAACATCTAAATTCTGGACAAATGAGGCTGAGCATTGACATTTTGTCCATGGACATCAGAAATAAAACAAAACAAAACAAGACAAAAAAAAGTGAATCTTACACCTCACACTTTATGTACATAAATTCCACACCTAACTACCACACATTGAGAAAACTAGCTTAATGTGTATCACAGACTTAAAGGTGCAAATTAAATCTATAAAGATTTAGGGGAAAAAACTAGGAGAAAATCTTCAGGGCCTAAGTTCTTCAGGACTAAGCAAAGATGTCTTAGACTTGCCAGCAAAATTACTTAACAGGGAAATCTGATATATTTGACCTCATCAAAATTAAAACTTTCACTCCGAAAAACCCTGTTAAGAGAATAAAGAGAACAATAATATGCTGGGAGCAAATATTTGCAAATTACACACCCAACAAGGGATTTGCCTCTAGAATATACAAAGAACTCTCAAAACTCAATATTCAAAAGGCAAACATGCCAGTTAGAAAATGGGCCAAAAATACAAATAAACATTTCACTGTAAGAGAATATACAGATGGCAATAAGGACATAAATAGATGTTTTCCATAATCCTCCATTAGGGAAACACAAATTAAAGCCACAATGAGGAAATGAATCAAGTATGGCTCTCCAGGAGGAGAGCATTCCTGTAGAGACAACACCTGCTGAAATGGGAACCTACTTCTCCTGTAAGGATTAGCAGGGGACAGAGAACAAAAGAGAAGGGAGAGGAGTCTGGAGTGGTGCAAGGGGCACCAGTTATCGAATAACATAAAAATTACCTCAAAATTTGGCAGCTCATAAAAGTTAACATCTGTTATATCCCACGGTCTCTGAGGGTCTGTTCAGGAGTAGTGAAGCCAGGTGGTTCCTGGTCCGTCCTTCATGAGGCGACAGCCAGGCTGCTGGGACTGGTGGGAGGGTTCACTTCTTACATAGCTCACTTGCACAGCTGTTAGCAGAAATCCTCATTTCTCACCATGTAGACCACGCTGCATTGTCACTCATACGTCACGTTAGTGTCCCTATGACATGACACCTAGCTTTCCTCAGAACCGCTGATCCAAGAGATCAAGAGAGAAGGCATGATGTGTTTTATAACATAATCTCAGAACTGACATAGCATCACTTCTGCCGTGCTCTATTGGTCCCACAGACCAAGCCTGATACAATCTGATCAGGGTTGATAGCAGGATCATTGGGGCCATCTTAGAGGTTGATTACCATAATAAGCCCACCTGCATACCATGGCAAATGCTTCCATTTTATTGTAGATGGCTAAAAGGTCCCTAGAAGTTTCAGATGGAAGGAATGTTCTGGTCACGAGTGTGCTTCTTACTCTGGTTACTCTGAGGAGAATAAAGCATGAAGCTATTACAAAAGTGGAAAACATTCAGAGCCTGTTCTAAAAGTATCTGAAGGCATGGTGATGGTAGGGCTAGGCTGCTAGCAGAGGAGGAGGTGAGAAATAATCAACAGGTTATATTTGAAAGTAGAGCTTGCATAAGATGGGATTTTCCTAGATGTCAGCAACTTCTCTTTTTATACTTTCTTGGGGTGGTCTCATCCATTTATGTGGTTTAAGACAGTGTTTCTCAAATGTCACAACTTACCTGCAGAGTGTTTTAAAGCAGATTCCTGACTCTGGCCCTAGAGATTCTGATAGCATGGGTCTAGCGCTGTCCTGATAATTTGCATTTCTAACAAATTCCTTTGTGAATTCCATCTGCGGAGCCACAGACCACACTTTGGGAAACCTGGTTGAAACTACTATCCATAACCCGATGAATCAGTAGTTTAGAGTTGAAATTCAGGATTATATATCTTTCTGTCTGTCAAAAATCACCTCCTAGAAATGGCATGATTGTTTTCAAACTCAACATGTCCAAACTCGAGTCATAACCTCCCCTGAGACATCTGTCTTTTCTTTCGTATTTTCCAAATCAGTTGGTGATACCACCACGGATCCTGTCATTCTTGCAGAAATCTGTTAAGTCCTCCCTCCTCCCTGTCCTCATCCTTCACATCCCTCCAATCACCAAGTCATGCCAACTTCACCTGAGTATTTTTTAGAGCTGACCCCCTCTGTCTATCCCTACTATGAATGCTGCTCTAGTTCAGGCCGAACAGTCTGCAAACTGATTTTGTGCCCATCAAACCCATCAACACAGCTACCAGAGTACCCTATAGAGTAAAACACAAAACTCTTCATGTGTCTCCTTTACTTTCAATGGCTCTCCATCGCTGACAGGATCAAAATCAAGTTCCTTATTTGCATAGCATGAGAGGTCGGCTGTGATGAGGACCCTGTGCCTGTCCTGCGCAGACACATTTATCATCCTTATCTAATGTTCACTTTGAAGTCCAGCAACCTCGAGCTGCTCCTTTATAATTCCCTGCACACACCACACCATTGTAGGACGCCATGCCTTCACTTATGCTTTCCCTTTCCTCAAATGCATTCTCCTCCACCTCCAACCCTTCCCATGTCAAGTAGCCAACTGTCTACTCTCCTTTGTAGACTTAGAGTTGGAATCGCTTCCTCCAAGAAGCCTTTCTTGATGTCCTTACTAACTTCTCTTGATACCTCCCATACATTTCTTTTCCTAAGCACACACAAAAAATTTAATTTGTTTATTTCTGTCTTCTTCATTACATTGGTAGCAACATGAGGTCTAGGACTGTGCCTTAAAAGTGGGTTTATCTCTGACCTTGTGCACAGGTCCTGGAATATAGCTGGGTGAGAATTCTTAAGGGCTTGTTGAATTTGGAAATGAACCTTTATGCCAAGACCACGAACCCCGTCAGAGTGTAGTTCAATATGTCATATATATATGTATATATATGTATATATATGTATATATATATGTAAATGTATACATATTTACAGATTATGTAATTATTGTAATTGTAAAACATATGTACTATTACATATTACATATATTTACATATTACATATTACATATATTTACATATATACATATATATGACATATTGAACTACATTTATCATATATATATGATATAGATTCCTTTCTTACATATGACACAGAAAAATTGGTCTCAGTGACTCCTATGGATACATGACTATACTCATATTCCATTCGTTCTTCCCCAAGGCAACATACTAACCAGAAGAAAGAGATGGAATGGGGGTGCAGAATGTAGTCATTTCTATCTTATTTAGACAGATACATATCTACTTGAGAACTTTCCTCAATTTCTTGCATTATTCAGCCAAGTATCATGCTAGCTGCTCCAAGGAATATAAGACAAATAAGACACGGCCCTTTCCTCACACATTTTATATTTGGATGGAGGAATAACTCTACTATTCAGAAAATAATCACATAACACAAAGCAGTGCCTACTAAAGTCCTAAATTATATTGTACAAGTAGCGCACGCTCTAGCTCAGAAAAAAATATAACATGCTTGTCCTGGATCAATGCTGGAAAGAAGAAGAAGGTAGGTGCCTGGGTGGCTCGTTTGGCTAAGCATCTCTTTTTGGCTCAGGACATGATCCCAGGGTCCTGGGATGGAGCCCCGCATCAGGCTCTCTGCTCTGCAAGGAGCCTGCTTCTCCCTCTCACTCTGCTTGCTGCTCTCCCTGCCTGTGCTTGCTCTCTCCCTGTAAAATAAATAAAATCTTAAAAAAGAAGAAGAAGGTAATATTTAAGGTATATATGTATTTGAGATGTGTGTAGGCTGATTGAAAGCACTTAGATGAAAATGACTCGCTCTTAGTCAATTTCATATGTGGTCTGCAGTAATAAGCATCAGAATGTCCTGTGGAATTGATGATGGTGATGATTTTCTCAGCCTCGATCATTTACTGAGTATTGAGCACCCTGCTGGACACTTTCTCATACATCATTTCCAACCCTTCCAGCGATGCTGAAGGTTGATAGGCCTCTTTTACAGATGGGCAAACTGAGGCTCCAAGAAAAAAAACCATGGCCCAGGGATACACTGATGGGAAGACACAGAGCCAGGACATCTGTCTAACTATAGCTCCCCACTCCCCACCCCCAGCCTGCTTTTGGTGCCTGGTGGACACATTTCAGAATGGACAGCTTTCAGGGTGGAAAGTCTTCTCTGAGAATTTGTTGTCTCAACTTGGAGCCTCAAAGAAATACGTCTGTGCGAAAAGGGGAAGTGTTAACAGTCGGCCCCAGTCTTTTCTCATTTTTTGAGGTTCATGGTAAAGGCACCGCCCCATGGAAGAGTTGTCCAGAATTTAACTTTCAGTCGTAGGCTTGTAACAACAAAGAAAAACTGGAAAATATTTCAGAGTTTTGATGATTGTTCCGGAAACTCTCACGTAGGTTTCCAAGTTCTGTTGATTTCATTTGGCAGCACAGGACTAAGGTCCTTGGAGTAAGAGCTTCCTTGCTGCCGTGACAGGCATTGTCCTGCATCTGAAGAAGCTTAAATATGGGGAAGGGAGTCTGGGTACATAACACATCTTTGTCAGCATGGGCTGGAAGCATAGTGTCTCCCCTCATGGGTCTCTTCAAAGAGTCTCTTCGTCTGTTTCCTCCGCTGATAAATACAGGTGCACAGTGAATAGTAATGGAGGAAAAATGAGAAATGGGAATTTCAGGGCGTCCCTGCCTGACTGTGATGTCAGGAAGTACTTTAGGAAAACATGGTAGTTGTCATCCAACTTATGAAAAGCCCATGACTGTATCATTAAGAAGAGACTTTCAATGAGCAATTCTTAATCCTTTCGAGGTCATGGACTCCTTTGCTGGAAGTTATGAATGCTCTCTCCTCCCCCAATAAATACACACATACTGCACACATACCTAGTGATGTTACAGACACTTTCCTTCCAATGTCCGTGCCCAATGCAGTGCATTGAGAAAAATTGTGGAGACACGTTGGGCTTGACAGGAGAAAAAAAAAAAAAGCCTTGTTTGACGAGTGACATCTTCCCTAATAGCATGGGAAATGGGGAGTGGAATGTGGGCTATGAATCTACCATTCCCAATTTTTAAATCCTCTTTGTTCTAAATAATTTATTTTTACCTATGTTATTTTTTCATTGTCCCCCCTAGAACATAACTGCCACAAGAGAGCAGAGAGTTTTGTAGTCTACTGCTGTTTCGCTGGCGCCTAGAACAGTAGCTGAAAAAATAAAGGTGCTCCACGAATGTTATTGAGAGAAGAAATGCATCCCCTCTTGGGAGCACCAGGTTACAAAATTTACTCTCTCCCATGTGAATTAGTGTTTGCTTTGATTTAAAATATGGCCAGATGCATTCAAAGGCTATCTTCTATCTTAGCATTTTAGGAAGTTTACAAACGAAGTCTGTATTGGGTTTTCAGGACTTTTGCTAAATTTAATTATATACTGTTTTCTTTTTTTTTTATCTGCCTAGATTCATCTCTTTTCTCCCACCAAATAACCATCCTCTCGGCTGTTTCAGTTCCCATGACTAAAGATGTATTTGGTGGCATCAGTTTACGAAATAAAGGGAACAAGACGCAGCACATTCAAATGACAGCAAAATAAATGTTAGTTTCTCCAACTATATTTGCTTAGTCAGCTCTACACATATCGAAACAATGTAAATACGAAATATGGACGTGCTCATATAAATAAGCTTTTTTTTTTATTGACAGCAGCTATGGAGTATATGAAATCAATGTGGCTGCACTACTTAAGAACTGCTTGTTCCTTTAAAGGGTTTAAATATGGCACCTGCAACTTGTTCCCATTTAAATGACTTCACAAACCATTTCCCTAAATAGGGTACGAAGTCGGTTTTCGTACTTGTTAAATTACCACAAATTCTGTGTTACAAGACTGAATTAATGAAGTCTTAAGCTATTTTGTACTCCTCATTCCTAGGTTTAATCGAAAACAGTGCTTTACTTCTTTTTTAATTAAAAAAGTAGTGAAAACTACAAGTAACATTTGATTGTGCTGCAGTGCAAAGCTACATTTTGAAATTATAACCAACAAAACTCCAAAAAACCTGTTTCAGGGCCAAGTATATGCAGTTAACATTTATAATTCCTTGGAGCTCTGCATTGGCTGCCAGCAAACTTTCAAGATATCTGGCCGATAAGAAAGCTGGCAGAGACCACACAGGAACAGAAGTCAGTGATACGAAGTAAAGCTCATGCGAATTTACTGCTGCTGGTTTTCGGCTACTTGCCTCAGTTAAGCTATGCACTGCAACGACTTAATTTGTTTCAACATATCTGCACAATGATCCTCAGTGCTCAGAGGCTATGGCCTCGATGCCCTTGCACAAGCACTCACGCATATTCACGTTCACACTCACACGGGCAGTCATGCTCACACCTGTGCAATTACTTGACAAGAACACTGTTCAGTTGACTGATCAAGAGATACGCAGTGCAAAGGAACAGGATTTGAGACAGCCCAGGGTTTCCTCTTCTAGTAGGTTTAAAACATTTTTTTTCCTCACTAACTTCCTTCCTGTTCTAACTGCCAGAACTCAGAAGTCAGAGTGAGAGACAGAGGCACCCCAGAGAGCCGTGAGCCACTGAATGTAAGTTGAAATACCTCGGGGTGGGGGAGGCTATAGGTGGGCACAGGCAAATGCAGGCAATCTCTCAACCAGGCGACGACCCTCTCCAATTTATTTTTTTAGATTATCTTTGAAACCGATAAGAAAGTACTAAGGAGGCGGTAAGAGCAGTTTGCAGAGAAGGGGAAGTCAGAGCAGGGAATCTTAGCAATGACTCAGGGGAGAGAGCTCAGCGAAGGAGGGGAGGGCGCGCCCTGCAGCAGCTCGGTTGATGAGATCCTGAGTGTGTGGGAAAAGGGCCATGAGTGTAACTCCTGAGGAGTGCCCGGAGGGGTTTCCTACAAGGTAGGGGTGGGCATCCAGCCAAGTTCAGAAGCAAAAAGACTGTGGACCCAAACTGGTGTGGAACATGCTAGTAGATGAAGGGTTGCTGCTGGGGTGGAGATATGTGGTTTCCTGTTTTTAAGTAGATGTAAAGAGACTGATTGAAAGGAAAAAAGATAAAGACTCAAAGCTGTCAAACATTAAACTGTTTTCCCCTAAAGAATTTTTCTGGTGATATAAGAGAAATGCATAATGAAAGCCTTCCTTTGAGTACTACGGGATTTAACAATCAAAGGGAAGGTAATGGTAGAACATGTTGTTATTTACTCCTTTGTCACAGTGGAATCAATTTCTATCACTAACAAAAACCACGTATTAAATTCCTACAGTCAGGGGCACCTGAGTGGCTCAGTCAGTTAAGCATCTGCCTTTGGCTTGGGTCATGATCCCCGGGTCCTGGGATCGAGTCCCGAGCCTGCTTCTCCCTCTGCCTGCTGCTCCCCTTGCTTGTGCTTTTTCTCTCGTTCTGTCTCTGTCTCTCCCTCTCTGGCAAATAAATAAATATCTTAAATATAAATAATAATCTATGTATGTAAATTCCTGCAGTCAGATGGGCAGAAAGTTCATTCCTGTTATTGCTAAAAAAAAAAAAAAAAATCTTTACATCCAAGAGGACTAAAAGCAGAGAAGGCACCAAATAATTTATTAAGAGATAGGTTCTACAAAAATCCAATTAGCCCGGCTAGGATATCTAAACCGCCAGCCTTCAAAATGTCAAGGACTGAATTTGGCGACCATTAGAAGTGCCTTAGGCATGATCTGAAATTCTTCCCTTTAGAGGCGGCCCCAGTCTGCATGTTTTATGAACCTGGTCTGTTATTACACTCTAGACTTAGTTATGGTTACTTGTGGCCTGGGTCTGATTAACCCATGGCTGTTCTTCCGTGCACGGTCCAGGAAGGCAGACTGCTCTCCCAGAGAGATCCGCCCCATAGTCACCCTTTCACATGGAAACCAAGAGTCACCAAAATCTGCATTAGTGTGTTGGAGCCTCCCTGCAGGAATGCTCAAGCAAGGGAAATCCAGAGTTCGGTGCCCAGGCAGACATCGCAGATCTTTGCCATCGCTTTGTTTTGTTAAGTGTTCAAGAAAACGTCCCTCCCAAATCCAAATGTGACACAAGCATAGTAATAAGATCATCTTACTCTTTTGTGAGATGGGCAGAGAGTTCTGAGAGAAGAGTTCCTTCTCCATTCAGGATGCTCAGACCTGGCACGTGTGGAATCGCCGTGCTCCAGCTGAACCAAAGCTGATGGACACATTCCGGCACATTCCAGGGATGGGGGTTTAGTCCTTGCTTGTTTTGGAGAGCATGAATTTGTCCCTAGGGAAGTAGGCTGGGAGCACCATGGAGGTTCTGTTGTCAGTGGAAGGTCACCACAGCGAAGTCATTCTGACGGGAAGATCAGCCCAGGCCAATTTATGGGAGCACAATATAGTACAAATTTCAGCTAGCAGCCCAGGGACTAGAACAAAGCAGATAAAGAAAAAGAACTGACATCCATTGAGTACCTTCTCTATGTCAAGCCTGGTGGTAGAAACTTTCCAATTTGAATCCTGAGAGGACAGTAAGGCTCAGAAGTGTTCAATTATTTGACTAAAGTCACCAAAAAAAAAAAAAAAAGAACCAACAACTACAATGCCTTAGAAGGACATTTTAAGAAATGTCCCGGGGGGCGGATTTTCTCTAATGCCACATTCTGGGCGTCCTTATTCATAGGCAGTGTTATGCTGTCCAGGGCCCTGGATGAGAGGCCATGCCCAGGGGTGGCTCTCATGTTCAGTCTACTACTTCAACGTTTATCCCTTTAGTAAGCACTTCCCCAATCGCTCTGGGCCATGTCACACTCTGGTGTCCACAGCCAGAGCTGGTTCAAATTCACCTGAGCTTTCTTCTCAGCACCCGTGGTTATAGATGGTGTCTTTACCCCTTTTCATGCTGAATTTAAAATTTCTGTGACTGTCTCAAGTTATGGCAGTCTAGTCTTTTGCTTAATAATGGCGTCCTTGCTGCAGTTTTCATCGAGGATTATTTAAAATAAGTATTTGTGAAAATACCCAGCATGGTTAATTTCACAGGGCAGACACCCAGCAAGGTTGAATGGGGCCACCGAGTTCTCTCTCCTTTTGCATA
Organism: Lontra canadensis; assembly: GCF_010015895.1. Classification (NCBI taxonomy): domain Eukaryota; kingdom Metazoa; phylum Chordata; class Mammalia; order Carnivora; family Mustelidae; genus Lontra; species Lontra canadensis. The sequence continues at coordinate 21,761,278 of NW_022631003.1, read as the reverse complement.
GAAATCTGGGTTAGAAGAGTATACTGTGAGTGTGCCGGGAAGAAAGAATGTCTCGTTGCTCCCACCCAGGGAAATGTTGAAGAATTCTGCTTCTAGTCATGTGTATCGTTCTCTGGATTGATTTTAATGTCTATTTTATCTAACAAGACACCATCCTCTCAGGCACTGAGTTGGTTCTCCTCACTCAGCTTTGCTCTTTCAGATGGTCTTCACAGAGCTAACAGGGTAGAGAGCAGCCCTGAGGAGCCCAGGAGGCACCAACCCTCCATGTTGCTAAGGAACACTGAGAAACCACAGAGGACTCCAGAACCAAGACAGCTTCTGGTGTCCCAAGGGATCAACTTGGAGTCCCCAGATAAGCCCAGTCACCAGGCAGGCAGCAAAACAGACCCAAATCCTTGACTGGCTCTGACATGCCGGCCATCCTTCAGGGATGGTCCAGCTCTCCATGGCCCGCTATCTAGAGCTGCAGCCCCAGGTTTAGCGAAAGTGGGACGTATCCTTGTCAGCAGGGAGAGGACATGACAGGGTGACAGAGAATTCTAATGCTTGCATCAGCACTTCTCTGATGGAAATCCCCCTACTTCTGGTACTTCCATATTTTGCTGTCCCTTTGTTATCTCCACGTCTTCTCTCTCATATTCATGACCTGTGCATCTAGAAGCATCACCTAGCAACTTTGGAACATGAGATCGGTCTCCACATAATTTTGCTCCAGAGCCAAAGAATATTCTCTCCATTGGCTGCACCTGTTGTCTTTTGTCATTTCTCGTCATTCACGGAGTCAACTCTGGCTTCAATTAGGAAAGGGAGCAATAAATAGAATCTAAAATTAAGTTGTTCATGAGGAAGCTTTTTAAAGAAACATAATAGTGATATTCCCATTTTAAGCTTGATTCAGTTAATAAACAGTTCTCGCAATTCCCAGAACTTCTTGTGTCTTCTGTACTCCTCAAAGAAACAAAATCTATTTTTAAGATGGAAGGAGTGGACATTGTCAACACTGCAGCACCAAGGGAAAGCATTCGGTGCCCAGGGAGCCAGTTACCTCACTTCACAGAAGCTGTGCAACAGGACAGACCATCCCACAGGGCAGGGAGCAGAGGAAGAGAATGGGTAGTTTAGTGAACATCTGCTACTGGCCAGGATCGTCTGAGAACTTTTCATGTGTTTCCTCCAACTCTTCAACCCCATGAAGAGAGATCATTATTTCCATACTACTGGTGGAAAATCTGGGGCTTGGCGAGGCTGATCATTTGCTTAGTTAGGTCCTATAATAAGGCAAAGCAGAACCACATTGTGAATCTCTGGCCCGCCAGACTCCAAGTCCAGATCCTAGTAGGCCTTGAAAATCACCTTTCTTTGAAGTAGCCAGGTAATCTGTTTCATCTAAACTCAAGAGTTTCACCTGTTCTTGCCCTCTGCTTCTTTGGAACTGCATCACTGAACCAGACGAGGGTGCTCTATCCTGAGATTGGTGCATATTCTTAAGTTCGGTATCTTGAACATTTCACTGGATTTGCAAGCAAAACCACCATTGTGTGCTATGGCATAGTCATGCCACGAGTAACTTGTCCTAATTTAATGTGGCATTTTAATTGAGCCTGAGAGGATTAAGTTCCTATCTCAGCACACCTCCTGCTTACACTGCCTGCCTGCCTAGCAAACAGGAGGGTGTGAGGGGTTCACTGTGAAAATTCATCTGTGGAGGCATCCATGAAGCAGGAGATAAAGATAATGAGTAGTAAGCACACACACACACACACACACACACACACGCAACCAGTATGTACTTTGGGTCTTGATGGAGTGCACACTAACCTTGTTCAACACATAATTCTTGAGTCTCCATTTCACTTTTACTGTGTCAAAAAACCAATGTCAAAATGACCTCCAAGCAAACAAAATACCTCTGCTCTTTGTGGAACGGTGGGTGAGCTGCAGAGGAAGGTGAGAAAAGGCCAGCTAGAATGTTCTGCACAGATGAACTGGGTTCTCCCCAACCCCACCTCCACTTCCTCTTTTCTTTTCTCATTTCAGAGGCTTCTTTAAATAAAGGAGCATTCGAGTCATTGAATTAGGAAGAGGCCTCAGAGGTCCTTCTAAGGCAATGATTTCATTTTGCAGAGGACAAAACTGGAGCGCAGAGAGGTTCAGGGACTTGTACAAGAGTACACGGGACAGAGTGGCCCTGAAACCCTCTCTATGTGATGCCTCCCTGCCTCGCTAAAGCCTGCAGAGTCTTGCAAAGAAGCACATTTCCTACTGCCTGTGCACCCTCAGGATAGATTCCCAAGATGACTAATGGGTTCTATAATTTCATTTTTACTTCTTACTTAAGACAGCTGGAGCAACAGAGCATAGCACCTGCAAGCCAGACAAGATGGCGGAGATGGCAATTCTGCCCCTTACATAGGTCTTCTTCCGCAAGCTTCTCATCTGAGCTTCAGTTTACTAACCTGTAGAAGAGCATATGACCATGCCCGCCCCCGAGGCTGTAGTGAGGAGTGATGAGCTAGTCCTCAGGACAGCATTTAGCGTTATGTATGATAACTATTATAATTATCATCATCAATAACATCTTTGGATGATACTCGAAGGTAGTTGTGGAATTTCTATAAAATGCCCATTCTCCCTTTCCTAGGCATATCCCACTGTAAAATGAGGGGATAAAGAGAGAAGACTGATATGTATGGTCAGTATATACATAGTTTACATGTATATTTATATATTCACATGTATAACACACACATAATTTGGGAAATCATTATCAAACTCCGTAAGCCATGATGGCTGAGGCATTGGCAGAATCCATGGTTCCTCAGAGATGAACTGTGAAATTAAAAATGCTGTTTCTTTTGGGACTTCAGACAAATTTGAGATAATGAAACAGAGATTGGGTAATTCTCTTCTGTACACAAGTGAAATAAGGTAATCAAATGTGTGCAACTCAGCTGACGCATGTCCGCAGGGCAGAACGAATCTACAGATGGAGAACTTAGAAAGGGAAAGCACCTAGAGGTGGTCTGCTCCAACCCCCAAACTTCAAGAGAAGGAGAATAAGCACCACAGTGGGTAAACCAGTTGCTCAGGGTGTGACAGCTGACTAGTAGCCAAGCCAGAATCAACACCTGTGCATGGTGAGAACTAGTTCAATGAAGAGATAATTATCCAAAATCAGGTAGATTGACCTCAGAACACTTTCCCTCAAGAGCTGTGCCCTATGCACCTTTGCTCCTCTGCCAGGCTGGGTGTTCATATTCTCTCAGATACAGATGTTACCTGATATCTCCTGCTTTTTCATATCCAGCATTTGGGGTTTGATAGACATGATCCTTGGCTGGAAGCTAGTTTGGGTCACTGATGCCGCCAGGCCTCCAAAAGAAGAAAGCTTCCACTGTAACAGTCAACTCTCTGCTTCATGTTTCCAAGAAGTCACAGTTTCAAGGTCATGTTTCTAATCTTGGACTCTAGTAAAGTCTATGAGCCTCTGGATTGCATGTAGCATCTCATGGGCATATTCTTTTTTTCCTTTTATGAGGATTGTGACTTTCACCAGATCTTTAAAAAGACGTGTAATTTCCAAAAAGATTAAGAATCATCAGTCAAACCATGGTGGTTGTCCATCCCACAGCTCCTTCTCCACTTTGGAGAGTAACTTAAATACCAGTAAGTGGTAAGGCAGTGAGCCTTATAAAGAGTAGGTCTCACCAAATATTGTGCTTTAAAGAAGCTTTCCTTGAGAATTGCTTTTCCGGTTCCTTATTTGTTGTATTACTATGTTTTCATCTTTTTCTAATCTGCTTTCCAGATTGAGCTGGTTTGGGGTCATTTGGCTTCATATCATTTTTTCATATGCTATATATTTAAATCAAATTATTTTAATGTGGTCCTGAATTTCCTTCTCTTTACTGCAACAATTTTATATAGAATCTCACGTTATCTTCTGCTTTTACCTGTCTTTTAAATAAACTTACATTTCATTTGTATGAACCAATTATTATATATCTGTTTCTAATGAATCAAGGAAATTTAGAATTGACAGAAGTCTCAGAATTACTAATAAGCATATCAAGATCTAGATGACTGAGAAATTGACTTGCCAATGATCCCACAGATGTTGTTGAATCCTTAGATCATGTCTTTGTCTTTTTCTCTCCCTTTTTCTCCCTCTCTCTCTCTCACTATCCTTTCAAAATTGAAATTTCAGGGTACAGAATAACAATTTCCTGCAGGTTATGGAAATCACCTTGAACTAAGTAATGGGTGGGTGTGATGTTATCTTCTGATGGTCAGACTTCAAGCAGATGACTTGTTAGAACCAAGCGATATATTCCAGAGAGTCCTAAGAGGGTCAACACATCCTCATGTATAAATAGGTTTCCTGATGATCTGTTCACACGTATTTTTTGAAGATTTTATTTATTTATTTGAGAGAGAAGTGGGAGGAGGAAGAGAGCAGGAGGGAGAGAGACAAGAAGATTCTGCACTGAGCGTGGAGCCAGATGTAAGGCTCCATCCCAGGATCCTGACATCATAATCTGAGCCAAAACCAAGAGTCAGACACTTAACTGACTGAGTCACTCAGGCATCCCTGTCCACATGTATGTTGTGTGATGTCCACTCTGGGTATCTGGTCAGATTCCTGGGTGTCACCAAAGGAGAACCTCTCTCTTCTGACTAATCTCATCTGGCTGCTCTTCATCTGCCCCTTAATGATTGTCCTCAAGCTACCCACAACCCACTGCATTCTTCATTATTTCTTCATTATTTTTCCAACCAGTTCATTCACTTTCCCTGAGTGTTGTTTGGAATATGAGTTGAGCTGGTCATGATGTTTATTATGCTGTTCTTGAGAGGCTCAGTTATGAATGGTGTTGAGTTTTCTGCTGAGACAAGAGTTGCCATAGGAACAAACCTGCATGCTTCCTTCCTGCACAGGAAGTGGACCTGGGCATTGCAATGCTATTTGCAGACTTGATCAAGCTCATGGTGTTTGGCTTGTTATTTTGTTAGAAGAGGATTGATGAGCCAAGAGATATCATTTCTTTTTACTCTCTGTTTTTTCCTTCTTTTTCTGTTAAAATTGTTTTTGTTTGACTTTACTTCCAAATTATTTTTCTTTCTGATGCCAGTGATGGAGACTTTGAAACTCAAAACCACAGCTGATTTTGGCCAGAGATAGCTTCACCCCCTGGGGGACTTGACAGAGGTTTGCAGAGTCACTGAAGATGAGATGTGCTAGATATTGTCTAGAGTTGTGCCACTTAGGAACAATGTAGTCTTTAACCAAAGGCAGGGAGGACACTCTTGAGGGAGGACTACAGGAAATCAGGAAATTATCTCCTTGTCCAAATACCTCCCATGTTTCCCCAAATAGCTCCATTGCTACAAGCCACAGTCCTGAAATTCTTTCAGTAGAGACTTCTTCCTCTTTATTAAGACACTGCAATTCATCCAGATATGAAAATTTGGGCATTTCTCTTAACCTCTGAGTTTCAGTTTTCTCGATGATTCCATAATGGGTTGGAATATCGCACCTCTATGGTTTCTTTCTGCTCTGAAAATCTCTGACTATACATGGCCTAAAATGAGTAATTTTTAAACCCATTATTCAGTCACTAACAATTAAGTGTGAATCATTTTATTAGAATCTCCCCTCAAGATTTTAAGATATAGCAAGTAAATGTAGATAATGAGAGAAGAAGACAGACTCCAGGGTATGCCAGGGTGAGGACTTAGAGCATAAAATCACTAGTCTTCTGGCAGGGAGAGGGAGATACCAAAAGGGAAGGGGACCAGAAAAGGGAGATCAGTGATAGATAAAAGTAGAATAAAGACAGGTTAACCCTTCCCATTTTGTCTGAAGGAATTTAAAGAGTCTTTTGTTATTTTTATGTCATTTCAAAGGAACAGAAGATCTTTAGATACAGAGACAAATAAGCCAAACCATGAGGGTTTATAAAATGCCTAAACTATTCAGTTATGGGAGATTCAAGAGAAGCACAGAACCTAGTGCCTGCTGCCCTCAGGGAGTTATTAGCAGTGTTGGATGGGAACCGTTCAGACACCTCAGGCAGGTGTCATGGCAGTCTACAGCATTGCATGACTTACCTTTGAAGTATCTCAGGAGTTTAGGGGAAAGATTCAATTAATGGGAGGAAGCCATCCATTTCTTTGGTTACATGTGTTTTGAAATCATCACAACAGGGATGGTACAATGCTAAGAACTTGGACACTAGAGTAATGGCTGGATTTAGAGGAGTGTAGTTATTCCTATAATTGTTGGAACTGGGGCTATCTGTTCATTATTTGGGACTGTTTGTGTTATGTTGTTTCATTCGTACATTATTCATAAATGAGCTATTTCTTTCTGATCCATTTATTCAGTGAATAAGAGATAATTGGCCACAGTTTGGAGAAATTCAGGAAGGTCAGAGAAAAGACTAACGGCATTATATGCTTATTGCATGAAAAATAAAGAGATTAAACTAGGAAAAAATATCCTGGAAAATCACTGATGATTACAGAAGCCCATTATGGCCAGGATGGTGCTACCAGCAGCCCCACAAACCTTTTTCATATCCACTGACTTTTGGCTAATGGACTATCGTCCTCCCTCTCTCTCTCTCTCTGAAATAGATCAAAATGACTGAAAAGGATGCAGAAACACACCTGGAGGAGGATGTCGATGAGCTGGACAGCAAGCTCAATTACAAGCCTCCACCTCAGAAGTCCCTGAAAGAACTACAGGAGATGGACAAAGATGACGAAAGTCTAATCAAGTATAAGAAAACACTCCTGGGGGACGGCCCTGTGGTGGCAGGTGTGTGGAGAGGCATGGGGGGCAGGTGGAAGGCATACATTTCAGCAACTCAGGAGCAGGTGCAGAAGAAAGACTACCCAGTGGTTGCCAGGGATAAGTAAGTGAGGCACAATCTCTATATGCTGCGTAAAGTTACAGACCATAGGATGAAGACTTTTTTGGAGATACAGCACAAGTCAGCATGGCAATAGGCAAAAATTATATATGGGGATGATTTAGAAAGAACCCCAGATTCCCACTTAGAATTGTATTCTCTCCATGCTCTCACATTTTCTCTCCTTCTTCTTTCTCTTCCTCACTCCTCCCTTGCCTATGCATTCATCTCTTCCACAGACACAACAACAGAATAAGATAGAGGGGCAGTGCTCATCGAGCAGAGGAACTTGACCATAGCCACCCAGGAAATGTTTGCTGTTGATAACAAGGCGGACCTCCGAGTCCCGGAAGCAGAACTAGCACCACTCTAATGTATAAGGCCGTCGAGACCAGCATGGGGAACCTGCCACTTCCCTTTCTATTTCCACTCCAGACAGAGATACCACTTTTCTTCTTATGTTCCCGCTCTCCCACTTAAAATGTCCACATACACTGTACACACGTGTCTCTTCCCTAGGCTTACATTCTTTTTTGAATCCTGCAGACCCAACAGCCCCCAATGTCACGGTCACCCGGCTTACCCTGGTTTGTGAGAGTGCCCCAGGACCCATCACCATGGACCTCACTGGTAAGTGGACACAACTGTTCTGTTCCAAGGGGCCTAGTGATATCATGGGGAAAACTTAGTCTCTGCCCCTCTCTTGGCAAAAGGAAGCACAGTAAGGGGAATCCCAGATACAAAAATGCTGAGACCAGTTCACAAATCATTGCTCTCAGGGTACACAGTTTTTACGACATGTGATGAAAAGCCCACTCTCTGTCTTTAACTGAAGATGGTGCAGTCATAAGTAGTAGGTCTATTTACTTGTATCAACATATTTACCTCTGATTTTTATCTCCATGCAGCAACAGGGTAGTTATTATTCATGTAAAATGACTTGATGGAAATATTACAAAGCAAGTTGTATACTTCTGAAATGTAATATTTATACATTTTAAACATCAGAGAATATTGATCTTATAGCAACTAGAGAAATTCCATGAAGGCAAGAAGCCATCTAAAAATCTTTTAATTAGTGCTGGGAATTCTACTATTAAATACATACTAGTTTAAAGCTCTGATTCTTGTAGAAGGGACTTCCCTCACTAAAAATGTACAAATTAAGATGTTATTTCCTGGGGCGCCTGGGTGGCTCAGTCGGTTAAGCGTTTGCCTTCATCTCAGGTCATGATCCCGGAGTCCTGGGATTGAGCCCTGCGTGGGGCTCCCTGCTTCCCGGGAGCCTGCTTCTCCCTCCCTTCCACTCCCTCTGTTTGTACTCTCTCTCTCTGCTCCCCCCACAAAATTTATTTCCTTTCCCCTTATTGTGACAATGGTCAAGTCCTTTCCTGACACTTGAATATTGAGGAGATAGAGCTGAGAAGGTGGGTATTATAGGGGAAATCTGCATCTGAGAGGAATGAGGAAAAGGGTCGCAGAGTCAAGAGGTTAGAGGCATCCAAGGCAGCTCTTCAGGGGAAAAAAAAATGATTCCTGGATTCAAAAGGTGGACTCATGAGACAGAGCAAATGTGACTCCAGAAGGGTAGGCTCAGCAGCTAGGTGATTCCCCTCTCATGGGGCACATCCACTCTTTACCTTATATGGCTTTATTTGTCTGAAGGAGGAAATCAGAGGCTGAGAAGACACACTTCCCCTTCAACTGAAATTATTACAGCAGACACAAATTCACCTACCCCCACATTCTAACATCTCTCTAGGAGAATACCTCTCTCTCTCTCTTTCTCTCACCAGGACTCAGGCCTCTTCCTGTGTGAAATTGTGTAACGCTAGCAGGTACAACTGTTAATTTGTGAGATGAGGTCTGAATTAGCGCTCAGGAAATCTAAGGGCCTGACCACACTGCAGGGAAAACTCAGTCTCCTTCACTTTCCTACCATCAGGATGCCCAAATTTGGTTTTCTGTCACCAAGAAGTTCCTGAGGTGAATCCCAGCATAAACACACACACACACACACACACACACACACATAATACACATATAGTTTGTGTAGAAAATATATAGTATATAAGTGTATAATATATACATATATTATGTACATATACACACATATATAGTGTGTATATGTACATAAATATACATTATATATACATATAATAAACCTATAATTATATACAAAATATATATTATATACATATAATATATGTACATACTATATACATAGTGTGTGCATGTTATATAAATACACACAGAATATATGTGTATATAATACACATAATATATAGTGTATATAAAAATATATGGTATATTATATACATACTATATACACATAGTGTATGTGTAGATATATAGATATAGATATAGATATAGATATAGATATAGATATAGTTCACACACATATATACGGCATGAAGCACATGCACAGAGCTATATAAAACACACACACATGCACAGACACACACACATATACATTCACCCCAGAGTGTCAGATGATACAGGATCACACTGGGAGAAGAACAGAGAGTGATTACGTCTCTAACCAGAATACAAGAATTAGAGTCATATCCTGGTGGATGGAGCTACTGTTAGCAGAAAAGCCTAAAGCTTTTATCACTTAAGAGACTTTCCTTAAGAAAAATAATATGAGATTACATATGCAAATGTAAAGTACAAAAGTGAATATATATTTAGAATGGTAAAAGGGAGCCAAAACAGGTAAATTTTTTAAAGCTAGGAAATGCCACAAACATCACCAGATCTACAAGAACAAATAGCTAGTGCTCTTACATAATATTTTTCTTATTTATTGAGGGGTAGGGACACATTATTTAATCATCTTTTTGTTTGGCCATATATGTCATATCATTTTCAACAGAGAAAATAGAAAGGTAATTCAGATTTTCCTCTGATTAAATGGATGGCTGATTAAAATTTGTTTTTATTATTGACAATTTGAAAAGACATTGTCAGGGTGGCTGGTTGAGCATGCACCCCTCAGACATGATTTCAGTCATGATTTCAAGCCCATGCTGGGCATGGAAACTACCTTAAAAAAAAAAAAGACATTGTCATGCATAACTCGTTGCTAATAATACCTTGTATATTTTAGGGCTGTCATCAAATCTGGGGGAGAAAGTGCTATCCCAGTTTTTTTCATATATACCTGTAAGATTTCAGGCATTGCAAGTGCGTGTGTGTGTGCGTCTGTGTGTATGTGTGCGTGTGTGTGTGTGTGTGTGTGTGTGTGTGTGTGTGTGTGTGTGTAAACTCTGATATTCTTTGAATTAAGGGCCATGTGGACCACGTTATTCTGACAGGCGCAGCAAACAGCTCTGGAGTTTAAAGTCCCATCATCTCCTTGTGTTTCTCCTGAGGAGAATAAACTCTTTCTAAATCTACTTCTACAGGAGATCTTGAAGCTCTCAAAAAAGAAACTTTTGTGCTAAAGGAGGGTGTTGAGTACAGAGTCAAAATTCACTTCAAAGTAAGTATCTTGCCACGTATGTTTTTATAAAGTCTGCATTCTTCCTATAATCAGAGAAAGAAAAAATCAAATGTCTTGCATTATCATGTTGTCACAGTTTTTGTTTCTTTTTTTTCCTCTGGATCTGGACAGTCCTCTCCCCAACTCTGAGCTCTATCTTTTGAGGCCCACCCCTGCTTCATGACTTTTCCCTACCAGGACCCTCTCCTGAACTCCCCGTTGATCACTTAGCCAACAGAAACCCTCTTTCTACGAACTCTGAAAGCTCCCAACCATAAGCACGCCTTGCTTTATTTTGTACCATTTTTGCCATTTCTTCCTGGTACCACCCAAGTACCCTGAGAAAGGGGAAGATTATATTCTCTTCTTTCCAACATTTTACACAAAACTTTGTAAGTGATATTTTGTGAATATGTATTGAGAAATTAACACAGGAATGAATCGATTAATAGTAAGAAATAGAACAATTAGAGCCTCAGTTCTAACTGCTCAGTGAGGATATACATCCAGAGAGTGTGGGCCGTGGTAAATAACGGGGAATTACAAATATAGTTTTGGAAAGAGCAAGACTAAACAGGAGATAAATTGACATATAATGAATACACACATACCCCAGTGAACGGCCAAAAGCAAAAAGAAAAATAATCTTAGCTGAAACCAAGTAAGTCAGAAATGTACTGTTTGCTCTTAATTGCCTGTATTTGCCTTGGTTGCCCTTCTCGGCCATATCCTTCAGGGCGCTTCAGGGCCACCAAGGAAGACCCCATCTGCCCTCTGTGTCTGAACACTGGGCTCTTCTTTGCCCCTGGTGCAGGGTTGATTGAGGATCTAGGAACAATTACTATATATCACACATAAATATGCCTCAAAATAATTTCATTCTGAAAATTTTTATTGATGCCTACTCTGTAATACATACTGAGCTATGCTTCACTTGCTTGTTTTCTATATATTTATTATTGAAGCACCTGAGAGTTTGATATTGCATCCAAATATGCCTAGAATTATATGCAAGGCACTGTACCCAAATAAGCTTAGAATGCATTACGCATTAGCTGAATTTTTAATTATGAATGCTACTACCTTAATTTATCATTTTGGTAAGCCGGTTTGTACCAAATGAAACAGAAGAGGTAAATTTTGATGGGAATAAGATCAGAAGGAAATGTCTGGGGCATGGGCTTCAGCTCTGGGTGGGAAGGCCGAAGAGAATGTAGTGGTCGGTATTACATATCAGGGTGATGGAGGAGGGGCACAGAAAGGGGTTTTCAAGTCCCATCTGCTGCAGAGGCTTAGCATTTTCTCACACAAGAGAAGAACCACTCTCTCTGTGTAACGCACACAAAGTTTAACCAACCTGTCCCAGCATGGAGCTACCATTAGCAGAAACGCCAACCCAAAACTGGAAATAACTGAGAAGCAATTTAAATCTTTAGTGACATCTGTTAAAAAACACCCAAGAAGGTTTGTTTTAATAACCACAGGAACACATCCTAAAATCCTCTTGCATCATCTCTCTCTTAACTGTGCTCCATGTTCTTCTCTTTCTCCGCCCCCCTCCTCCAAAAACTTCATGGTTCTCTCCAAAACCTGGCCTGGGATGTTCACCTTTTCCTTCTGCCTCCCAAGGAAATGTAGTATCTTTGACTTCCACAGGCTTTTTCCTCCTGGGATGAGGGGAAGCAATGGGGAGAGACTTGCAGATGGAAGAAGAGAATATTCATATTTTTCTCTTACCCATCTCAAATACATCTATATTAAATGAACCCTCAGGGCACCTGGGTGGCTCAATAGGTTAAGTATCCAACTCTTGATTTCAGCTCAGATCAGGATCTCAGTGTCCTGAGATCAAGCCCCATGTCAGATTCCAGGCTGGGCATGGAGCCTGCTTAAGATTCTCTCCCTCTGATACCACCTTACACCAGTTAGAATGGCAAAAATTGACAAGGCAAGAAACAACAAGTGTTGAAGAGGTGGAGAAAAGGGAAACCTCTTACACTGTTGATGGGAATGCAAGGCGGTACAGCCACTTTGGAAAACAGTGTGGAGGTTCCTCGAAAAGTTAAAAATAGAACTCCCCTATGACCCAGTGATTGCCCTACTAGGTATTTACCCCAAAGATACTGATGTAGTGAAAAGAAGGGCCACATGGATCCCAATGTTCATAACAGCAATGTTCACAATAGCCAAACTGTGGAAAGAGACAAGATGCCCTTCAACAGACAAATGGATAAAGTTGTGGTCCATATGCATTTGGAATATTACTCAGCCATCACAAAGGATGAATACCCAACTTTTGTATCAACATGGATGGGCCTGGAGGAGATTATGCTGAGTGAAATAAGTCAAGCAGAGAAAGTCAATTGTCATATGGTTTCACTTATTTGTGGAACATAAGGAATAGCATGGAGGTCATCAGGAGAAGGAAGGAAAAAATGAAGGGGGGGAATCAGAGGGGGAGATGAATCATGAGAGACTGTGGAGTCCGGGAAACAAACTGAGGGTTTTAGAAGGGAGGCGGGTGAGGGGATGGGTATTAAGGAGGGTATGGATTGCACAGAGCACTGGGTGTTACACACAAACAATGAATCATAGAACAATACATCAAAAACTAATGATGGACTGTATGGTGACCAACATAACATAATTTAAAAAAAAAAAAAGATTCTTTCCCTCTCCCTCTGCCCCTCCCAATTCTATAAATAAATAAATAAATAAATAAACCCTTCTATGCAACAGCAGAAAAACAGCAGACTCTGATTTGAAGTCCTTATCTCTGAGTAGCAATCACCATTCCCGTTTTTCAGACTTTTTGCTACCAGACCACATCACCCATGAGGCCCAAAGGAAGAGCTTAGAGACTTCTAGAAAAATGCATTCACTTTTTTCTATAGGCATGAGCCACACCTGGCAGATGCAAGAGGATTTTAGGATGTGTTCTGACACCCAAAAAGTTTGGGTGTCATTTTTAGCACCATTTCTTCAATGAAGCTATTTTCATTCTGCTTTTGAAAGATTCATACCATAGATTCTATGGAGTGACAGTCTCAAACCTAAGCTGGCCGTGCTCACTGCTGTGCCGCTTTATCGCCAACACAACGAAATATAGCACTGATAAATCGGTTTAATTACTCTGTCCAAGACAAAAAGGCAGCCATAATTACCATGGGAAGAAATTATTTAAAGATGCTTTCATTCTTCATCGTGGCGAACAATTCACCAGGCTCCCCCTACCTACTGACACAATGTCCACTTTGTTTGTATAAACACGAGCACTGTATAAAATTAATGGACAACCAGTTCATTCCTAGGTACAATGAATCATGGAAAAACAAAGTGCTTTGGCTGTGTATATTTTCATCCTGCTTTAGTGACCTTTCTTTGAAAGGCTTGGGGAAGTGGTGACATCTCAGAAAACATCTGTAAAGAACAGCCATCCAAAATGCTTGCCAGATACAAGCGGATTTCACCCATTATTTATTTGCAGGGAGGATGTTTCTGTGGGGCAGAAACTCTTCATCTTTAGACTCCAATCTCAGCAACATTAGGGGCACAACCCTCCTCTAGACATGATTTTCCATTACAGCTTTGCTCCTTGTTGTTTGTTTTTCATGCTAGGTGGATCATTTCTGAGGTTAGGGCTTTTGGGCACTCACAGAACATTTTCCATTGGTACCTTTGTAGCTTTTCCTAAGACAAGGACGGTGTTCTGGCCAGTAGTATTGGGAAGGGGAGGCTCAAGACCATTCTTTGGACCTTTAGAGGAAGGAGAATTGTAATGAAGAATATCGAGACTGTTTTATTTAAGCACCCCCTCTCCCCCAAGCAAACAGCACAGTATTCGATGATTAAATCGTCGATTTAATCGTTGGTTGGCAATGTTGACTCTTGGGAGCTCCTCTCTCCAATCTCTGTTTCGCTGTCCACACTAAATGATAATAGTAACACTTACTCTGAACTAAATCTTAACCTTCTTTCATCCTCAAAGAAGACTCAGCTAGATAGGATAAGCATGAAAGAAAAGGGAGAAATGAGAGACCGTTTTTAATCTGAATTGCTTGGATCCTTCCCACCTACAGGTGAACAGGGATATTGTGTCGGGTCTGAAATATGTTCAGCATACCTACCGGACTGGGGTGAAAGGTAAGGGACCCACACTTCACACTGTCCCAAACTCTGTCCCCCACTGATACTTAAACTTCTTCTTTTTAACAATTTTAGTCACAGACTCATTTAAGAACCTGACAAAAAGCTTTGGATTCTCCCCCTAGGAAACAGCACACATATACTTCTGTCTAGACACTAATGGCAAGTCCTACATTCAGAGATCTAGTTTAGACTGGGTCAACCACTAACCTTTAGCCTTAGGCCTCTGTGATTTAATATTCACAAAGGGGAAGAGTAACCAAGATAAATTTGGATAAAAATGGAGTCTATTAAAAAAACTCTCAAAAGTTAAAAAAAAAAAAGTAGTCCAGAGGTATAAACCTAAGGGTCAGCAAAACCCAAGACTGGAAGTTTCTATGGTTCTATACAGTGGTGTGTGTGTTTTTTGGGAATAAGAGTTGGAAGTAGCATGTGGGCAGGTGTGGAGTGAGGATGGGGGAACAAGGAGCTTTTAATTTTTTTAATTTTTAATTTTTTTAAATTTTTAAATTTTTAAAACATGAAACAGAATTCTTTCTAGAATTAAGAAGAGCTATGACAGAGACATAACACAGCATTATCTGGTCTTCAGTTGCCCTTGACAAGTTGTACCTAAACTGTATGTGCCTTGGGGAACTGCCTTCAGTTTCCTTCTGACGCTACGGGCAGGGTGAAATGAAACTTGGAAAGGTGATGGAAGTACTGATACATTCCCTTTGACCTTGAGGGCTCTCTTCTTCCAGGGGTGGGAAACAGTAAGGCATAGGTCAGTTCCCCCAAATTAATAAACAAAGGGTTTGAGGGGATATTGTTGGACAAATCTGCATGACTTGGGCAACCACTCAATTACTCAAATCCCACAGAAGGTTGTTGACCTGTAAGATCCTAACCTGTCTTTCCAGGACCAAGTCTCATTGAAAAAACAGTTCAGTTTCCTGTTTTCCTTTGGGTATAGAGATTATGTTGCCTCACTTAGTCAAGAGGATAATGATATGTCTGTAGCTGTTCCTCCAAACTTATTCACAATATTTAACAGCCAACTACACATTGCCTGCCTGTCTCTCCTCCTGCCTACCTTTAGTTATACTTTCTAATGCCCTCTGTTTCTTAATATATGTCCCAGTTATTCACCTATTAATAACTTTGGTTGGTTATTTTCAACATTTGTCCCAGTTTTTCACCTTTTTTTAAACCAAATTATCGATTTTCCCTTTCTATGCAATTCTTCCACCCATGATTTCTGTTCATTCTGATCACCAGCTGTTACCTCACCTCCCCAATGGATATGTTCATAGAATGATAGTTTATAGATAGGAAGTCCTTAACGTTCATTATATAGAGAAAGAAACAGAGGCCCAGAAATGTCATATTGATGTAAGTGGTTGCAGAGATGAGACCAGAACTCAGGTCTCAATTAATGAGGGATTTTTTAATAGGATTTTTATTTATTTAACAGAGAGAGAGAGGAAACAAAAGCAGGGGGAGTGGGAGAGAGAGAAGTAGACTTCCTGCTGAGCTGGGAGCCCAACATGGACCTGGATCCCAGAACCCTGGGATCATGACCTGAGCGAAAGACAAAAGCCTAACGACTGAGCCACCCAGGTGCTCATAATGAGGAATTTTTTAATGGTATAACCTGCTATAGCTCCATAAAAGAAGAGTCTTGATCCCCATAGACTTAAGGTGCTAATTTCCCAACTTTCCTGATAGCAACAGCTGTGAGGCTTCCTAAAAGCACTGATTCTTGGAGCACCTGTTGGCCCAGTTGGTGAAGCTCCTGCTTTTAGCTCACGTCATGATCCCTGGGGTCTTGGGATGGAGCCCCTGTATTGGGCTCCCTGCTCAGTGAGGAGTCTGCATCTCCCTCTCCCCCTGACCCTCCCATTGCTTGTGCTCTTTCTTGCTCACACTCTTTCTCTCTCAAATAAATAAATAAAATCATAAATAAATAAGTAACAAAATAAAATAAAAACACTGATTCTTGACACTGCCCATAGCAGATTACTGATCCATAGTTTCTGAGAGCGAAACTGTATTATTAAAAGGCACGCCAATAAAATACACACACACATGTGTGTGTGTATATATATACATACATATATATGTATATGTATGTATATATATATATATATCTTTTAAAGCTGAAAAAAAAAAAAAGATGCCCAGGTAAATCTGTTGTTTAGCCTGGTCTGGAAACTATGGCTTTTGGTTTTGGTCACTGCAGGCTGTGCTCCAAATTTTCCAGTTTTCTGTGTTTGCTTTTCCTCTGTCAGACGCTTACCCTAATGAACTTGTCTTTCTTCCTAGTGGACAAAGCAACATTTATGGTTGGCAGCTACGGGCCTCGGCCAGAGGAGTATGAGTTCCTGACTCCAACTGAGGAGGCTCCCAAGGGCATGCTGGCCCGAGGCACTTACCACAATAAGTCCTTCTTCACCGACGATGACAAGCACGACCACCTCACCTGGGAGTGGAACCTGTCCATTAAGAAGGAGTGGACAGAATGAGCACATCCACCCATCCGTTTCCCTACCTCGCCATCCAGAAGTACCCTCTCAGTCACGTTCACCACCCTGGCCCTCCTCCCTGTTCATAGCTGGATCCCTTCCCCAATACGCCCCACATTCTATTACCAACAGATCTTATCCTGCAATGTCTCTCAAAGTGTTCCCTAGCACAAGAAGCTTAAAACCCAGGCTTTAACCCCACCCATTCCTTCTGGGCCCCCATTAAGCCAGTTCTTCAAAATTCTTCATTTCAATACCTAGTCATTTAATATTTCCTTCTACGTTTCCCATGGGAGCAGCTAGAGGCCAGGAAATAGGCAAATCATCATTAACAGTCCTTTTGCCTTGGGTTACAGTAGCTCATTCCCACCCCTGGATTCTTCTGTGGTCGCTGCTGGCTCAATGAAGGTCCCTAATCACGTTCCCCACCAGTGGAGGTTCTTCTTTTCTGGGAGACTGTAAACAGCACAAGAGAGTAAATAAAACAATTATATGATCTGACTGAGACCCTCATTTCCCTGCTTTCTTCCTTCGAACAAATATGATAACTAAATTGTTTACCTTTGTGAGTTTCCTCAGAGGGCATGTGGGCTGGACACAGGAGAAAAGGTATTTACATCACTGGAAACAGTTTGGTCTCCCTGTTCCAGTGCGATGAGCAGCGGATATTCAGAATATGAGTAGTAGAAATCTTGAGTTATTTCACCTTGTAATAGTTCAACATGGAACTTTCTCCCGAGCTTGAGACCTCTGTAACCCAAGGCCTATGGAAATCCCATCTTGGATATCCAAGGGCACCTGTGGTCCAAATCAGACACCACCTCTTTCCTGCTTATGATTTTTCAGCGTAATCCCATCACCTAAAGAATAAAGATCCTATACTTATTATATAATGCCCCTTACAATCTGGCCTAAATTCAATTACTAATAATTCTCTCACACATTACGTTTTCATCTCCGTGTTTGGCTCTTTACACAAAACTCTCAGTCCACCTTTGTTGTCTGACAACAGCCTATTTATATGCTTACACATCCGCTGTAGGAAGAAAACCTTCACTAAACCCCACCACTGTCCTAAATGCCCTTAAGTCTGTATTCTCATAGTATCCTATGGGTTTCTCAATTTTTCAGTCACGTCTTGTTTTATATTTAAATGATCCACTTGTCCATCTCTCACACTAACAGTCTAAGCTGGGAAAGGCTGGATTGGATCATACTTACCTTTGTATCTCAATGCCTGTAAACATTTCCTTTTTTTTTTTAAATCCATATGAACAGACTCCACTTTCTTCTGGTTGGTTATGTTCTGAGGTCCTGTCACAGAACTTGGTTTTTTATCTCAAAAGTTGAAGGTTCCCATAGAGCCAGCTGCACAGTTCCCAGAACACTAACAACACCACAGCCAATTACCAGGAGTGGGCTGCCCTGAGCTGGTCTCCCAAAAGACAAAGTCCAGGGCTTGGAGAAGGAGCAGGTAAAGAACAATGGAAGCTGACCAACCCAGACTCCTATTTCTATTATTTCTTTTCACATGGCGACTGTCCCCAGAAGTTGCTGCAGAAGTTCAGGAATCATCAGGTAAAAGAAAAAGCACTTGGGTGACCATATGGTGAAAATGTTGTTAGGGGAAGGGAAGGGAACATGGGAGTGCCCTGGGTACTTTTGCTCCAAACAAAGAACATTTCTATGAAATGGAAAATGGATAAAGACCTGTGTTGCCCAGTGGAGAAAAAAGAAATCTAGAGTTGTCCTTCAGAGAGAAACCATAAGGTGGGGTCACCCTCCATATGTTAGTAAAACAATAAGGCTTTGGGATAATGGTAGTGTCCCTAGAAACCGTCATCTCTTTGGCCTTGGTATAGAGAGAAAAAGTAGAGATGCCCTCAGCATTTAGAACTCCTCCTCTCCCACAACTTCTGCTTCTCTCTCTCTTCCCTCTATAGATGGTTCTGCTGCTTCTCAGAAACCCGTGTCACTCACAGATGTCCCAGCAACCATGGAATTCATTGCTGCTGCTGAGGTGGCCATCATTGGTTTCTTCCAGGTTTGTCCAGATACCCTGTTTCTGTTCCCATAAAGAACCAGGAGCTTCCTGGCCCAGAGCAGCCATAACAGTCACCTGCTGGCCAAATGATCCTGCACTAGAAGTCAAGGGGTACAGAGTCTGTACCTCTCAATCGAGACCTCTCAATTTCAAGACATTCCCCGCCTCTGAATTATGTCTTTCTCATACTTGCTTCAGGAGTTCTGAGGCTCCTCATTATAGGAGTGCTCTGAATCTTAAATCCTGTCTCGGGACTGCTGAGGCAGGAATCAGAGTAAATCCAGCTTCTATCATCAGGCTACACAGCAGCCAATGGTTAATCTCTGTCTAAAACCTTACCAAATAGGGAGTCCCTCATTCTTCTATCTCTCCGTTTGTTCTGAAATGTTGAGAAAGGATGACCTTTTGAATATTGAAGGCGTTAGCCGCCATCTTCCAGATTGGCTGCCTGGCTAATGAAAGCAGCCATACATGAAAGGGCATCACTCCGGTATTTTTATCTTGCTTTGAAGGTAACATCTGGTTATTCTCATTGATCAAGCCCCTGCTCTTATTGCAGACCTTCTTATCCATTTCCATTAATTAGTTACAACGCGCCATCACCCTGGCAATTCTGGGTACATGGCCAGAAATGGCTGCAATGACATGCAGGTGGGGAGGAAGGCGGGGAGCCCATTTCTTAGCAATGAGAAATTGGAGCTGGAGACCGCAACAGCCACCCTCGGGAAGGCAATGAAAGTGGGAGTGGAGGAATTTGCAATAACTTAAGCAGCCACCAGATGCCGTTGGTCATTTGATCCATGAGTAATTCCATGCTAAGGAGAATTAAAAGATTAGCACTTGTTCATAGCCTCGAATGAACTCCATACACCATCTCCAAGGAGCAAGATACCAACTCCCTCTGCTTGACCCCAGAGGCAAGGCTAGTCAGTGTCTTTTCTTTTTTGCACTTCCCCTCCTTAAGGCCAGAAAGATGTCAGGAAAGGATATTCTCCCTCCTGTTCATTGCCTGGAGCTGCTCTGGGCAAAGGTCCTCTGACAGCAGGGAAAATGATGCCAGCTTGTCATGGAAGGGCTGGAATCCTTACTCAGATGTGGCTTCCCTGCTCCCTCCTGCAGGCCTTTCTAGAGTTGGAACAACACAGGAACAGTATCTTCATGGGCACTATCTCAGGCTTAATGCAGGGAAAGATGACCATTCTTCCACATCCCACACAAACCTTTGTTAATAAAACTTATAGGCTTCCATTTTAATTTCCTTTATGCTTTTTTTTCCCCCTTTTTGGCCTTTGACAGCACCTATTTCTTATTTTTGCATTTCTTCTTTCCTCCACAAATTGTTTCCAAAACTTTTGCCTCCTCGGGTGGTCAATGACAATGTAGGAAAACTCTGCAGGCCTGTATGATTTGTGAGCCCCTCTCTGCTAATAAACTACAAGCTTTATGATAAGGTCAGACAGGAGTTGCAGGCTGAGCTACAGTTTTGTAGCTACCTATTAGCCCACTCAGCCTGGGAAATTCAACAATCCCACTGTGAATTGAGCCTGCAGTCTTGGAGGTAAGTGCTGTTTCACCTGATACAAAATCAAGTCTATGATTTTTTTTTTTTTATAAGAGTGAGCACATTTATTCTCTATTTCTCTCCTCTCCAACATAATCCCTGTGGGTTGTTTTTTTTTTTTTCTTCTTGTTCTTAGGATTTAGAAATACCAGCAGTGTCCCTATTCCATAGTATGGTGCAAAACTTCCAAGACGTGTCCTTTGGAATCAGCACCGATTCTGAAGTTCTGGCCCACTACAACATCACCGGGAACACCATTTCCCTCTTTCGCATGGTAAGTTGGGTGGGCTGCTGGAGGCTTCTTCCTGTTTTTCCTTAGGTTATGGATTCATGAACTTGTGAGCCTAGAAAGGGCTCTTTGCCTTTAACACTAATGACGGTGCCAGGGACCAAGGAGTCAGGGACAACAATGACAAAAATGGCGGCTCCACTGAAGTTTCCCAAACACGTGCTGTCATGAAGTGGAAGGAGGACTAGACTGATTGTCAAGGGGTAGGATTACAACATGGTTTTGTCACTGACCAGCCAAGTGACTTGCACAAGTCACTTGACATTTTTTAGCTTCAATTCCTTCATCTGTAAAATAAAAGAGTTTGACCGTGTCACCTCTAAGGTCATCTTGAGATCCAAAATTTTATATTTTTATATCCTTGGGAGTTCACATACATTTACCAAACATGTATTGAACAACCACTGTGCCCTCTGCAAGATACTGAAAATAAAACATGTTAAATATGTTCTCTGTTCTCATAGGTCTTAAAATATAGTTGAGAATGTAAACATAGTTTACAAGTATCTACAATGCAAAGTCGTTAAAAGGATAAATGAAATGTAGGGATTCTGGCAAAAAAAAAAAATGATGAAGGAGAAAACTGAACTGGGATTTAAAGGAAAGATAAAATTTGGACAAAATAGAGGAGAATTCGTGTCCAAGGTGGGAAAAACATCAAACTTAGCAAACAGTGATCAAGCCAGTTTGACTGGATCTCAAGGTAAGTGTTTAGAGAAAATAAATATAAGAAGTTTGATTGAAACCATATTATGGAGAAATGTGAATACCAGGTTAGTGGGTTTACATTTAACTTGGTTGGCACTGTAAAGCCTTTAAAGCCTTTAGATCCAGGAGTAACATGAACAGGAATGTGTTTTAGCAAGGTGATTCTGGCAGTGATAGCTAGGATGGATTGTTAAGCAAAAACACAAGAGTAGAGAGGACTTTTGTTAGGCTGACAAAATCAACCATGTACTAAAGGTTGGAGCAGAGGGGGTCTGCAGTAGAGTGGGGACAAAAGAAAGTGAAGAAGAGGAGGACCTGGGTGGCTTAGTTGGTTAAGCTCCTGCCTTAGGCTCAGGTCATGATCTCGGGTTCCTGGGATCAAGTCCCACATCAGGCTTCCTGCTCAGTGGGAAATCAGCTTCTCCCTCCCCCTCTGTCCCTACTCCTTCCCCTCCTCCTTCTCTTCCCTTTGCTCCCTCCTCCTTCCTCTTCTTCCTCCTCCCTCCTGCTCATAAATGCACAAGCAAGCTCACATACTCTCTCTCTCTCAATTAAATAAATAATTTTTTTATTTTATTTATATTTATTTAATTTATAAAAATGAAATAAAATTAAATAAATAAATAAAATAATTTTTTAAAAATTTAAAAAAAGAAAGAAAAAAAAAAGAAGAAGAAGGCTGGTCCTTCTAATGGTTAAACATGAAATTTCTGGATAGGAGGCAAAGTTTAAAGCCAGGGTATGTAGGAATAGTGAGGGCATATACAAATATAGGGCTTTAGTTAGTTGTAAAATGTGTATTATTGGTGGAATATTAAGATAAAGATGTATAGAATCTATTGGAAATGCAAAATTGGGACAAAAGATAAAGTTATCAAGATCTCTGTACAGTCCTTTCCCTTCTAGCTTCCATCCTATATATTTCAATTCTCATCCAAATCTCTTTTAAATGTATTTTATATTCAGTGCCTCCAATTTTCTTCAAGCTCTTAAATACCCTGCTAACTGATCTATGCCCCACACTCCATTAAAACTGCTTTATTCCAGGTCAGCATGGCTTCTATATTTCCAAACCCAATGAACACTTTAAGTCTTATCTAGGTAAACGTCTCTGCCATATTTGACATTGTTGACTCTCTAACATTCTTTCTTTCCTTAACTCTTAGGAGCCTACTTCTGGTCTTCTTCTTTTCTTAGTCTCCTTGAGACCTCTGCCTCCATGTACACTGCTTCCTGACCCCAGTGCTCTCCCCAGTCTGGATTATAGAATTCGTGTTCCATAGAAGCCCGAACTATTTTGTTTACTACTTCAATGACAGAACCTTAAAAAAGTGTCGGTCATGCAACAGGTGACCATTGTTTGTTGAGTGAATCAATGAATGAATGAATGTATTTCCTTAGGTAATACAGTTCTTTTTGTTTGACTATTATGTGTCTGCTGAGGATCTGAAATGTTTTATCTCTAGCCTGGGACCTCTCTCATGATTCAAATGCTTGCTGTATATAACTATTTGGGATATTTTCTTTCAGCGTTACAGCCCTAACATGTTCAAAACTGAATTTATTATCTGCACCTGCTGAGTTACGCTCTTTCCTTTAAAATACTTTTATTGAATGGCTACATTCATTTGGTTTAATTTTTGCCAGTTGTACTCAAATCTAATTGAAACTATATTCCCCTTCACTCTTTCTACTTCATTCCTCTTTAGGCTCCTAGCATCTTTGGCATAAACCATTTCAATAGCTTCTTAATTATCTCCCTTTGCTACTTCGTATCCAATTTCTAGATTGGTATCACAATGATGTATATAAAATGCAAAGTGGACTGCAACACTCCCTTCCTAAAAACTCTTCAATATTCTCCATTTCTTACAGAATAAAGCCAAGACATTTAATGGTACATATAGTCTTTTATGACCTGGTCACTACCTGCTTCTCTAGTCCCTTTTCTAGCACATTACCATGGTAGGTTTTACCCTACCAGAGTGTGATGATACAATTCCATGACTTCACACCGGCCCCTGCGTAGCATGCCACCACCCTGAATGCCACCACCCCAGTCACTTAGCTTCCAGCGGCGAACTCCTCAGATCCCGGTGAGTCAGCTGAGGCATTGCATCCTTCACAAAGCCTCTGTGGAATCTTCAAATCAGCCTACCTGTGCCTCTATACTTCCGTATCTCTATTTACATTTTCCACTTTATAGCGCATGTTACGTTTCTCCGTGTCTGTCTCACCTAACAGTGACATTAGACCATGAGCTATCCAAGGGCAGGGACCATGACTTACTCACATTCATACTCCAAAGCTCCACAATATGCCTCTGGTCATAAAGACACTCAGAAGGCTTGAGAAACTGACTCACCTCCCAAAGTCCATCTGAGTCCCTAATCCTTTGCCCACCTGGACGGTAGCTGCAGGTTGTTCTTTCCACCATTGTGAAATAGGATTAAACCAAGCTCTTTCATGAAAAGCTTTGGTAAGGCAGGTAAGGAAGGTAGGACTAATGCCTTTCATGTGACCGCTGAACCCCTGGAAGTAAACCTTCCATAGGAAAGTCCACAAGTTCTTCTTTTCCCAGTTTGTTGTTTATAAATCTCACAAAGGCCTGATATAAAAGTCTTAGTACTAAAAAAATTTTTTAAATTAAAAAATTTAAATGAATAAATAAAGAAGTCTTCATGCTACCAAGATACACAAGTGGGGAAGAGAAACCAGTGTGGTTGCTTCCAATGTCTCTACCGGCTTTTCGATCTCTAATGGGTGCATTAGCCTGGCTTTCAGTGTATTCTTTATAAAGGCCTGTTGATGACTTCCCAGGGCTGTTACAGGTCTTTAGCAACAGTTTTTTGTTTACCACTAGTGTCAGACCTACTCTGAATGAACTCCTGGGAACCCCGTGAATGAAATCATTGATGTACCATACCAAAACCAAACACACTGGCTCCTGCCCTACTCACTTGGCTTAGTCTAGGAGAAATTCAACCTATGCCATGTCAGCTTTTAGATAAACATATCTTTCTCAGTTTACACTTTCAAAACTTTAGTCCGTATTCTAACAGAATTATTATTTAGGAGTTTCGGATGACTTTTTCTTTTTCTTTTCTTTTTTTCAAGGAACGTCAACCAAAACTATTTTTTTTAATTGAGAAATGTGAGCCTGTTGTGAGTATCTTCATCTTAAATGTACAGTCCCTTCTGTATGTTTTGTTTCTTTGTTTTTAAAAAAATTTTTTTAAGATTTTATTTATTTATTTGACAGACAGAGATCACAAGTAGGCAGAGCAGCAGGCAGAGAGGGAGGGGGGAAGCAGATTCCCTGCTGAGCAGAGAGCTCGATGCGGGGCTCTATCCCAGGACCCTGGGATCATGACCTGAGCAGAAGGCAGAGGCTTTAACCCACTGAGTCACCCAGGCTCCCTGTTACTTTGTTTTTAGTGCCTAACTTATGATAGCACTGTGCTAGGTGTTTTTCAGTGTTCTACCATTTAATTCTCAGAAGAATCCGATGAAATAATAATTATTATTCCTGCATTATCAGTAAAGACACTAAAGATCCGTATTCTGTATTCTCACAACTATGGAATAAACCGACGTCTGATTCATACCCAGCTTTGCTGTCTCCAAAACATGCCATTTCTATGATACTGTAGTGACTTTCTGAAGTACTTAAGCCTGACAAAAATCTTTCTTTTTACTCCTAGATTCTATCAGGCTCATTCTCCAGCCTATTTATTTAAACCTTCTCCTAAACCATTTCTCTATACCCCCTGGAACTACTTAAACCCTAGGATTATTTCTCAGGATTTAATCTGGACATTACATATTTTGGCAAAGAAGTCTCAGGATGTAGACAGAGAATTTTCTTTTTTTTTTAAGATTTTATTTATTTATTTGACAGACAGAGATCACAGTAGGCAGAGAGGCAGGCAGAGAGAGAGGGAGAAGCAGGCTCCCTGCTGAGCAGAGAGCCTGATGTGGGGCTCTATCCCAGGACCCTGGCAGAGGCTTTAACCCACTGAGGCACCCAGGTGCCCTGAGAATTTTCAATTGTAAGAACATATTTAGAGATAAGCTGGAATCACAATAAGTGGAAAAACAGTAAGACTGTAATGAGTTGACATGACTGGATGCTTTGAACTGTTAGAGCTGGGGCACCTGCGTGGCTCAGTGGGTTGAGCCTCTGCCTTCGGCTCAGGTCGTGATCTGAGAGTCCTGGGATTGAGCCCCACATCAGGCTCTCTGCTTGGTGGGGATCCTGCTTCCCCCTCTCTCTCTGCCTGCCTCTCTGCCTACCTGTAATCCCTCTCTGTCAAATAAATAAATAAAATCTTTAAAAAAATAAAAGAAAGAAAGAAATGTTAGAGCAATACGAAGCCAGCAAATGCTATATTGGTGGAACACATCACCCTCCAGAAATAGTGCGGGCCGACTTTATAAATGGGATCAGAAAGAATTTAAGTCAGTGAAACAATAATAAGTTGTGTATGACGACCTGTTTGGTGTGTATGACAGCTTGTGTTTTGTGAGTGTGACTGCAGGCAGACCCTCTACCCTGACAGTACCCTCATTGTTGCCTTAATGGAGATGTAATCCTGGGCTGAATAAACCATGAGCCTGTTCTAAAATGGAATCTCAGATATTATTTGAATGTTTATCCTGCTTTGGGTTTCCTCAATCACCTCTATTTTAAGAAATATAATTAGCCTAACTTTGACCCAGTGGGATAGTAATGGAAACACAGTGAAGGCATTCTTCCATTCCTTGGACAGTTATGTGCTGGATTCCTATTATAAGAAATGCACCTTGCCAAACAAAGAGAATCAAAAGGAACTAGTGCATAAAAATAAGCTAATAAATGTAAGAAGTGAGATCTATCAAATTATTAAGTATTTTTTCTCAAGTATATGTATTACCAAATATATGGTGAGCTAAGCAGTTTGTAAAAAAAACAAACCCAGGAACAGGAGGGTATTTGTCTCACAAATGATTTCTCAGTGCTATTCAAGACATTTAATATTATAACTGTGGTGTAAACTAAGATGACTTTAATACATTTTATGAAAAACTGGGTTCTTAATTAGAGAAATACATAGGAATTCAGAGGAATATTGCTGAAGTACCAATGAACAGGAAAAACTAATCTGTTGTAATGATACAGTGTCTAAAACATTTAAAATAGCCCACTTCAAATACTCTTGGGAAGACTCAAAATTATATTTTAAGGTGGCAACCCCTCTGGTATACTTTTTCTGTTTTTCTTCTAGTGCCTCTTTTCTTGGGGAGAGAAAGAATATGATATCTCAAGTAAAATTCTTTCCAAAAACTGGATAAATATGTAAAAAAAAATATTTCCCCAGCTCTTGGTTTCAGGGTCGGATTTTCTGTCCAGTGCATTATACAAATAATTCCCTTTACAGAAGGGAGATTTCCTGTTCAAATGTTGTTTCCAGGAACCCTACACATGAATGTTCCAGAGTTTATTAGTTTAAGACATGGTGAACTAATCCGCCATGTTTCGTTACAAGAAGCTCTACAAACTGGAGAGAATTCAGAAGACTGGTTTTTATTAAAACTCTTTGCTACTTAGAGAATGTTATCACCCCTTAACATCCTTGGCCTCCAATATACCGCATTCCTGAAGTCCAGAAACACCTGGAGCAGCGGGCACTTCCTGTTCTCCCTGTTCTGGGAAATGGTGAGGGACTGCCTGGAAAAGAGCAGAGAGGGAGGGGCTCCTGGCCACAGCACAGCTTGGTTAGCTGAGACGCAGCCACTAGGCCTGCAAGTTCCTAGACAAATAATCAGGAAATATTTAGACACATGAAATATTAAAAAGGCTCCGGCTGGGATTATAATAATGATGATTTTGATGTTTGCAATTAGCAAAACCTGAAGTGTGAAGGAGACATGCCAGCTGGCAAAGCAGCAGCAAAGAGACTGCTCATTCTCTTTCTCTCCTGACTCTTACTGACTTGAAGAGGAGGATGGGAGGGGAGGGGTTGGGCAAAGACCCCACAAGAAGACTTCCCTTATTTACTATTTCTGCCCCAAGCTTTCTACTCAGAACTTTGTGAATATTAAAACAATTAAATATACAAAGGGAGTTCACATTTTTTTAAGATTTTATTTATTTGGCAGAGAGAGAGAGAGAGAGAGATCACAAGTAGGCAAGCAGAGAGAGAGGGGGAAGCAGGCTCCCTGCTAAGCAGAGAGCCCAATGCTGGGCTCTATCCCAGGACCCTGAGATGATGACCTGAGCCCAAGGCAGAGGCTTAACCCACTGAGCCATCCAGGCACCCCAGGAGTTCACATTTTAAAATATCCCATGATTTTGATGATTTTTTTTAAAAATCCTTATTTTGAAATACATTTTTTTGCCCTCAACATTTATTTGTTTTATAACTTTGAGTTGAGAAGAACAGTCATAAAGTAATTACTCTTCTTTAAGATTTTATTTATTTATTTGGGAGAGAGTGAGAGAAAGAGAGTATGAGCAGGGTGAGGGGCAGAGGAAGAGGGAGAAGCAGACTCCCCGCTGAGCAGGGAGCCTGATGGGGGACTCCATCTCTGAATCTGGGACAATGACCCGACCCAAAGGCAGAGGCTTAACTGACAGGTGCCCCAAAATAAAGTGATAAAATTGCTATTTGAGTGGGGTTGCCTGGGTAGCTCAGTTGGTTAAATGACCGCCTTCAGCTCCAGTCATGATCCCAGAATCCCGATCAGTCCCGCATAGGACTCCCAGCTTCTTGGGGAGTCTGCTTCTCCCTTTAACCTTCTCCCCTCTCAAATAATTCATTTATAAACGTATTTGAAGAGAATGACTGGGTATATCAAGAATTAATATTGTTAACCATAGAGTGCACTGGGCTTCTTAAAGGCGCATATTGCTTTTAACTAACCTGGTGCGAGACCACCTTGAACAAAAGAAGAGAAAAATAGGCGATGGGAATCATCTTGGGAATGACAATAATGAACAATATCAGATTCCTACAATTTAGTGACTTCAATTTATCTATGCCTGAATTCCCTCCTGCATAAACTATAATGAGACTTACCTCTGACTTTGCTGGGTAGACTGGGAGAAAGTATCTTGGGGCTAAAAGGATGGTTCTAAGGGAAGATCAGATTGGGTAGGACCTATACTAGATAGCAGATCTAAGGGAAAGGGGTTGAGATGTCCAAGTGTTGGTGGCCCAGTGATCTCAAACTATTTTAGGCAACAGAACCATTCAGGAGCTAACATTTGTAGGCATAGTTGCTATGGGTGATAAAAACATTATCTTGTGCCTTTATGGGCCTGAGTCGTTTGGAGGAGGGGAATGGAAAACTCTGGAACAATGATGGACAATATGAAGTCCTATGTTTTAATATATCTGAATATAGCGGAAAGGTAGCTCTAAAATGCAAATATGGGATAATGGACTAGGTAACTAGGTACCCTTCCACCAAAAACAATTTATTTTAAAAGCCAGGCAAGCGGAAAAGGAGGGCAGGTGGGTTTGGAGAACTAGCAAAAGAGAGAGAAATGTCTAGAGTAAGATTTAGAAAAGATGAAAACCCAAAAAGAAAGTCCTGCATTGGGACTGTTTTTTGTCTGGGGGGCTTTTCCTACAAATTCTTGAAGCAATCAAGAGGCTAAGACATTTATTAATTTTTTGAGATCTTCAAAGAGCCAGAAAAGTAAATAGTGAAATCCAGAGCCCAGAAATGAAGTAGGAGGTAGATTTGGTAAAACACCCTTTGCCTCACTTTGGACCCTTAGAGAGCAGTACCCTAAGGACAAGGATGTACCATAAGTAAATCAGCTCTTGCAAGGTCTGCAATGGATTTAAATCATCTCAGTCCTTGAAATTGGATTAAGATGACCATATATGAATATATAAATTATAAATACCCATTCATACATGCATATATGCAGACACACATATACCTCTACACATACATAATTATACATGTATCATACATACAATCTACCCTTAGCCATGCCATAATATAATTGCTGAAAGTCAAAGAGAAAAATTTGAAATCAGAGAAGAAATTGCCCTGAGAGTAATCTCAAAGGGTAATACTAAATTTCACAGATAACTTCTCAGTGGAAAGAAAGGAATGCTACATATAAAGAATTATATCTTGCAAAAACTGAAAGAAAGTAACTGTCAACTTAGAATTCTACCTCCAGCAAAAATAGCCTTCAAAAATAAAGGTGGAATGATGATATTTTAAGCAACCAAACTGAAAAACTATGCCACCCAACAGATCTTACTCATACTAAAAGTCATTCTCTGGGCAGAGGGCAAAACATCCCCGATGGAAGCTCAAAAGTGCAGAAAGAAGTGACGAGAAACTGAAATATAAGAATGTGCATGAGTGCAAATATATACTGACTATATAACAATAATAATAACATCTTGTGAGATTTAGAATTAAAATTTGCAATAATAATCACCAGTAAGTCTTCAGTGTGGAATCAGGGAATGGAGTTGGAAGGAGGAAACCTGTATTAGAATGTTCTAATGTCTGCACTGCCCAAAAGGAGACAAAATTACCAGTTAAAGTTAGATTTGGATACCTAAAAAACGCATGTTGTGTACTGTATGCTGGTGAACCTCGAGAGTGACTGTGGCATGTGTAACTTCTAAACCAACAGAGGAAAAGAAGGAATAATATAAAGTGCTCAATCAATTCAAAGTAGTCCAGAAATGAAAGAAAGTGGGATTTGGAACAGGCAGAACCAATAGGAAATGCTGATGGAATTAGATGTATGAGTGATTATATAAATATAATGCAATCAAAAGGCAAAGAAGACTGGATTAAAAAATACAACTCTGCACTTTTTACAAAGGACAGATCATTTTTAAACACAGGAACACATTTAAAATATCTAGGTTAGCTTAAAAATAAAGGGATAAACCCTATGATCCAGTAATCACACTACTAGGTATTTACACAATAGATGCAAAAGTACAGACTCAAAGGGGTACATGCACCTCAGTGCCTGTAGCAACATTATCAACAATAGCCAAACTATGGAGTGAGCCCAAGTGTCCATGGACTGATAAATGGATAAAGAAGAGGTGATATATATATATAGATATAGATATAGATATCTATATCTATATATATATATCACAATGTGCTATTACTCAGTCATCAAAAAGACTGAAATCTTGCCATTTGCAATGATGTGGTTGGAGCCAAAGTGTATTATACTAAGTGAAATAAGTCAGTCAGAGAAAGACAATACCATATAATTTCACTCATATGTGGAATGTAAGAAACAAGACAGATGAACATATGGGAAGGGGAGGAAGAGAGAGAAAGAGAGAGAGGGAGAGAGAGAAACAAACCACATGAGACTTTTAATGATAGAGAACAAACTGAGGGTTGATGGAGGGACGTAGGTGGGAGATGGGCTAAATGGATGATAGGGATTAAGAATGGCATTTGTGATGAGCCCTGGGGTATTAAATGTAAGTGATGAATCACTAAATTCTACTTCTGATATCCAATATTACACCATATATTGACTAACTAGAATTTAAATAAAAATTTTTAAAAAAATAAATTCCTACCCAAATAAAAAAAAAGAAAGTGAAAGAATAGAGCTATCCCATACAAATACTTCCAAAAGAAAGCTGATTTAACATATTAATGTCAGACAAAGTAGTCTTTTAGGCAACAAGAGATAAAGAACGATGTTTTATAAATAAACATATATTTCAGTTTGGCCAGAAGATGTAACAATTCTAAATTTGCATTCATCTAATACATGGCCTGAGAATATGTAAGCAGAAACTGACAGAATTATTTTTTCAAAATGGTTAAATTCACAATCAAAATGGGAGATTTTAATACTACTCTCTTGATAGAATAAACTAGCTAAACATATCAGTAAGAATACAGAAAATTCGAATTACAAAATTAACCAAGTGAGCTGCTAGTATATACAGAATAGTGTATTTGAAAGCTGCAGAATATACATAATTTTAAGGACATGTAAACATATAAAGAAGTTGACAAATGATATAAATAAAATGTAGAAATTAATAACAAGATTAAATTAAGAAACATACTTCTAAATAGCCAATAGTTTAGAGAAGTAAGAACAGGAATTGAAAAACATTTTGGACTGAATGATAAGAAATCTACACATAAAATTAATGGATGCATTTATAGCCCTGTAAGGGGGAAATGTGTAGATTTTAATGTATAGTTTAGAAAAGGAAGATGATAAAAATCAAGGCTCTAAGCATCCATTTTATAGTGAGAAAAATGAGTTCCAGGTGGATTTCCTATCCATTGTGAAAGATAAAATAGTAATGTTTCTAGGAGGTAATATAAGAGAATATATTCATTACCCTGGTGTAGCCTAAGATTTTTAAATAAAACAAAACAAAAACACTCACCAGCTATAAGGGAAGTGATTGATAGCTTCAACTACATTGAAACCACCTTCTGTTTCTGAGCAATAACATAAATTCCCAGTGAGGAAAGATAATGCGATATAGAAGCAACAAAGGGCCTGTATATAAAATATATTTTTTAAAAAATCTTCAAACCAGCAAGAAAAAGAGAGACACTCAATAGAAAAATAGGCAAGTGATTTGTATAGACACTTCATAAAAGAGAATATACAAGTGGTTACCCAGGGAAATACAATTAAAACCACAATAAGAGACACCCGGGTGGCTCAGTCAGTTAAGTGTCTGCTTTTGGCTCAGGTCATGATCCCAAGGGTCCTGGGATCGAGCCCCAAATTGGGCTGCGTGCTCAGCCAGGAGTCTGCTTCTCCCTCTGTTTCTGCCCCTTCTCCCCACTTATGCTCTCTCTCTCTTGCTTGCTCTCTCTCTCTCAAATAAATAAATAAAATCTTTAAAAAACACACACACAATAAGACACCACCCCATACTGACCAAAATGAATACAATTAGAAAAGCTGATTATAGCAAATGTTGGCAAGGTTGTGGGGCCATGGGAGCTTTCAAGCAATACAGGTGCAAGCATAAATCATTATCTACTTGAGAAAACTGTTTGGCATTTTTGGCTAGTTGAAAATACGAATGCCAGGGGCGCCTGGGTGGCTCAGTGGGTTAAAGCCTCTGCCTTCGGCTTGGGTCATGATCCCAGGGTTCTGGGATCGAGCCCCGCATCGGGCTCTCTGCTCTGCGGGGAGCCTGCTTCCTCCTCTCTCTCTCTGCCTTCTTCTCTGCCTACTTGTGATCTCTGTCTGTCAAATAAATAAATAAAATCTTTAAAAAAAAATACGAATGCCCTCTAATCAAAAATCCCAGTCCAAGGTGTATGGTCAACAGATATTTACCATGAACAAGAGTGTTCACTGAAGCATTATTTCAATAATCAGAAACTGAAAACAGCCTAAATATCCATCAGTAGTAAATGAATAAATAAATATTGCATATTTATACAATGGAACATTAAATAGTAAGGAAAATGAATGAATTTCAGATGCATGCAGACACACGGGTGACTCCTAAACAAAATGTTAAATAAAGAAATGAGGTACACATACCAAAAACACACTGTTTGTTTCCACTTACATAAACCTTAATAAAGAAAACTGAACCATGGGATCAAAAGATGCATCTTTAAGTGGTAAAGCTATAAGGGGAGGATTGAAAATGGTCCCCATAAAAGTCAAGAAATGGTCATGTTTGGCAAAAAAAAGAGAGAGAGAGAGAGCAGATTATGGTTTAGAAGGGAAGACAGAGGGCCTCAGGGATTCTGGCAATATTCTATTTCTTTACCCAAGTGGTGGTCCCACATTGTTTGCCCTATAATGATTTTTACAACCTGATTTTTTTATATTTTCCATTTTGTGTTTTTTTCTATATGTGTGTATTATTTCATATTAAAAGGATACATGCATACATACCTCTATGCATACATACATAAAATCTGATTATGCAAGTGGATCTTCTTGCCTTCCGGTTAGACTTTAATCTACCTACCTCAGCTTCAAGGCCGCAAGTTTACCCCAGCCTACCCCACTAACCTTCTCTCTCTCCTACTCACACTTCACATCTACTGTTACAGTCACAGCAAACTAACTGCAGCTTCTAGAACATGGCAGCTCGCATCTTTCTGCCTTTTGCAAATACTGTTTTTTAATTTACAATTCCCTTCCCATCCTCACTCACCTGACTTTTCAAGAGTTGCTTCTTCCTAGAAGTTTTCTTCTCTTCCTGTAGTTGACATATGGGCCTGCAATTCCCCTGTGATGACATTTCTGTTCACTTCTTTGATTCCCACAGGACAGTGTTCTTTGAAAGCAGAGAATATTTCGTATGTACCTTTATGTCTTTTGAGCCTTAGTCAGTGCCTGACGTGTGGTAGATGGTCCAGAAATATTTACCAACGAATGAATAAAAACAACAGTGACAATTTTATCCTTTCTGTGTTACCCAGGTGGATAACAAAAAACTGGATTTAGAGAGCAAAGACATTGAAAGCATTGATGCCACCAAATTAAGCCGTTTCATTGAGATCAACAGCCTCCACTTGGTGACAGAGTACAACCCTGTGGTAAGCAATAGCACTTGTCTCCAGACCCTTAAGTTCCTGTGTCAGAGAGGGTACTTGTCTCCATAGTAGAGATCCCTTCCTCCAGGAGTTCTAATCCTTTGACCAGTAACTGCCATTATTGTCGTTTATGTTGCTATCCTTACTACTACCCTTTATGCTTGACAGAGTTGTCCTTATTCAAAAAAGAAAGAAATGGGGTTAAAAAAAAAACTTTAATACCCATCAGGGGATGCCTGGATGCCTCACTTGGTTGGATATCTGGGTCTTGGTTTCCACTGAGATTGTGATCTCATGGGTTATGGAATTGAGCCCCCCACATCTTGCTCTGAGTTCAGCATGGAGTCTGCTTGGGATTCTCTCTCCCTCCCACATGTGCTTTCTCTCTCTCTCTCTCTCTCTCTCTCAAATAGGCAAATAAGTCTTTTGGAAGGAAGGAAGGAAGGAAAGAAGGAAGGAAGGAAGAAAGGAAGGAAGGGAGGACGGACCCTTAAATACCCATCAGATGACTAGTAAGAAAGAGAGCCAGAATGCAAAGTCAAGATGACGGATTCAAAAACTTCTGAGTTTTCTGCCTGGGAGGGCTCACTAAAGGCAACTCATCCAAGCAATCCTCTAGACCACACTTTTCAACAAAATCGCAATCTCTGCTGAAGGTCCACGTTTTTCCAAAAACATTCAAGACCAATACGTTGGTAAAATACAATGAAAGTAAATTAATAGACAAAATATTAAAAAATAAGGCCCACTGATCACATATTTGGATGTCACAGCAATGTAACATTCTATAAAAACTTTTAAAACCTTCCCCTACCTGCTAGTGGACCAGTAACTGACAGCTCCCTCCCTGGTACCTCCTGCACAGGCCTAGACCCTCCCCGCAGTTGGCTTTCTCTCTAGGTTTGTCTTCTTCCGGTGTTGCGCGCTTCATGCAAACCGGGCGAAGGTGAGGATCCACCTGTTCTGATCATCTTCTGCTCTTCTAACGCTCTACAGCCTCTACAGGTACCTTCTATGCCCGGTCTTTTACATTCCCTGAGGCAGATAGTAAAGTGATAGAATATTAATTTCCACTGACTTCCTCAGTTCAGAAATGCTGTACGTTCTCTACTAACACGACTTGAGAATGCACATCTTGAGTTTTAGAACTCCCAAAGCCATTTCACACCCATCTTCTCATTTAATCTTCACGTTGCCATTTTGAGGTGGGAGAGAGAAAGCGATTATGCCCGTTTTATAGAGGAGCACATTTAAGATCCAAGTGACGTGTCTGGGATCCCATAGTAAGCAGGAAAGGCACTGTGGAAGGCAGGAAGTTTAGCTGACACATTAGTTTCTATTGTCTATTTCCATTTTCCAGAAGAAGAAAACGGGGTTCAGAAAAGTGGCCTAACCTCCTCAGGGCCGTATGACTAGCTCTTCAAACTTCAGACACAGCCCTTTGCACCTGTCCCTGCTTTTTTTTATGACTCGTTTGTCTGACTGAATCCTGTGGTTTTTCCTTTGCCCCACACAGCCTTCAATAGTAAACACCCCTTTTCCTGTTGACTAAATTCCTGTCCACCTCCCACACCACATTTGTCTTCATGGAGTGGTGACTCCATTTCCACTTTTGCTAAGATTCTAAACACATGCACCCCAGGAGTGTTGGCAGCAATAATCAAACTGTCATTTGTCTCCTAGACTGTCATCTTTCTCATGATTATGTCTGTAGAGGTCAGAGTTCCTGGGTTTCTGGCCCCAGGGTCCTGGAGTTCTGCACACAAATGAAGGTAGGGGCGAGGACTGGCCTTCCTGAGCTCTTAGGACTGGGCTGTCTTGTCTCTTACAAAATACTGACACTGTTTTTAAAATCCACATTAGTAGTGAAGGCAAATCACATCAAGAAGAAATTAGGTAAGAATTTCTTTAGGGAAGCAAGTCCAACTTTTACTGTGACTTTTTCATTTCCCAAAAATGATATTTTTCTCATTTGGATACCTGCCCCCACTACTATAGCTATTTCTTACCGGCTGATGATGCAGAGGTTTGCACAGTGACAACGACGGGGCAGAATTCATGACTGTGTATTAAGCTGGCTCTATGCTATTTTTTTAAAGATTATTTATAAATTTGGTTGGAGGGGGTGGGGCAGGGGCAGAGAGAGAGAGAGAGAAAGAGTCTTAAGCAGACACTGCACTAAGCATGGAGCCCAATGCAGGGCTTGATCTCACAATCCTGAGATCACAATGTGAGTTAAAACAAAGAGTCAAAAACTCAACTGACTGAGTCCCCCAGGTACCCCCACCCCCAGCTGTATACTTTGAATGCATACACTCAATACTTGGTTTCAGGGTGAAAAATTAGACTGTGTCTATTAAGATTAAATTACTCACTTCTGATTAAAAATTCAATTTAACTTAATTTAAAAATTTAAAATTAAAAAAAATTTTTAATTAAATTAAATTAAATTAAAATTAAATGTCTTCTGCTAAGACAGCTGTACCTTTTGACTCCTTAGCTTTGATTTCTTGAATTCCCAAAAATATCCTCCATCTTTGCCATGGGAGGACAGATGCATACCTTACATTTTAGTAGCAGGACTTAGTAAAACAAGAGATGGCTGTTTAACATCCAGTCTCCCAAATTTAAAATCTAAGAACTGGCTTTGAACTCCAGGAGAAACTTTTGGGAAAGAACTCATTGAACTCTCCTTGCCTACAGGTTGGTCAGTAGAGCTGGATCACTACAGAGCAGCGTGTAGCTTCCAGAAGCCTACCTAGCTGCTGCCTTTCCCATCATTCTGGAACTCTGCCTTGACAGTTCATTAATCTTCTGCACTCTCCCTCTTCCCGTACACATGCCAGTTTTACAGCAGCACTTTCTGCATTTAGGAGGGAGAAGTGGGGAGGGATGGGATTTGTTTAAAACAGAGACACATGGAACAAGCCAGTGCCATTGTTTCACACTCTCTCCTCTCCTCATCCTGGCGCACAGCTGTCCTGCTCCCCTTCATCACCAACAACTTCACTGGAAATCACCCTTTCTCATCAGCAAATAAAGGGCCAATGCTTCCAGTCTCCTGAAAGGCTAATCTTTTTGCCAAGGTTTGAGGTAGACGGCTTCCAGCGGAGTCGGTTTAGATGGGGTGTTGCAGTGAGCTATATGCATAAGGCATATCCTGATGGTCAAGAGCCTGGACTCTGGAGCCAGACTGCCTGGTGTGACTCCCAGTCTGCCACTTATGTGACTGGGAGAGATTGTGCCTCAATTTCCTCATTGATAAACCTGAAACTTTGAGGATTCCATTAGTTATATATAAAGACCCAGAAACAGTGCCCAGCACTTGATAAGCATTCAAAGGTGTATGTGACTGCTCTTGGAACAGGAAGAGGGACTGATAAAAGTAACCAAAGTGTGACATGGTGTATTCATTGTCCATTGATATATAACAGATTGCCTCCAATGTATCAGCTTAGAACGTAAAAATTGATTCTCTCCCACAGTTTCCGTTGGTTAGCAATTTGGGAGTGGCTAGGTTAGGGGCTTCTGATCTCGAGGCTCCTGTCATCCTGGGTCAGAGAGGCAGTCATCTGCAGGTTTGACAGGAGCTAAGCTATCTGCTTCTGGAGGCTGGTAAGTTAGAGCTGGCTGTCAGTGGGAGGTCTTAGCATTGTGCTGTCTGGGTCTCTTCGCAAGACTGCTTGATTTCTCACACTGGGACTGGCTTTCCCCAGAGTGAGTTACAGAAGAGAGAATAAGCAGAATAAGGCGGAAGCCCCTATATCACATATGACTTAACCTTGGAAGTCACGCTCCATCGTTTCTGCAATATCCCTATGGTTATTCCGCTCAGCCTTATCCAGCGTGAGGAGTAGGGAGCTACACAGTGGCATGAGAGCCAGAGGCTGAGACCTTCTGATGGCCAAGTTGGAGGCCAGTTACCATTTGTGTTATGGGTGGACAGCTCTCATTCATATTTCTGCCTACTTATTTACTGGGTTGCTACTAATGTGTGTTTTTTTTTCTCTTTGTCTCTTTCATTCTACTATAATACACCTCAATTTGCCAGACAGCAATTGGTCTATTTAATAGCATGATCCAGATTCATCTTCTACTGATGATGAACAAGGCCTCCCCAGAGTATGAAGAAAGTCTGCACAGATACCAGAAGGCAGCCAAGCTCTTCCAGGGAAAGGTAAGTCTGAGATGGGAGATACCCTTCTAAGTACTCAGTACCAGGACAGAGGACACTGAAAAGGGGGAGATGGGTCCAGGGAGATTAGGTAAATGAGGAAAGTGAGTATTCTTAAGAGATAACAAAG
Organism: Lontra canadensis; assembly: GCF_010015895.1. Classification (NCBI taxonomy): domain Eukaryota; kingdom Metazoa; phylum Chordata; class Mammalia; order Carnivora; family Mustelidae; genus Lontra; species Lontra canadensis. The sequence goes on along the minus strand of NW_022631003.1, from coordinate 21,722,766 downwards.
TAAGAATGGGGACATAAAGAATCACACTACTCTGATGTAAAATTAAGGGTCTATTTTATACTTTTAAAGACCTATATAACCATATTTTCCCTTGGTGGGAAGTCTACATTTTTTTCCTGCATTGAGAAGTGGAGAGAAAAATAGAGATCCATAGAGGCTGAAAATAAAAATCCCCTATTGGTCACAATGTATTTATTCTTTGCCACAACCTCTTAAAGTTTTAGACTCAGGACTTATTTCTCATGTAAAGCACCTATCACGTACCCAGTGTCTACTAGATATCAAATAAATATTTAGTTCTGCTCCTTCTCTACCTTGTGCAGCTCTATTTGGTATCACTGAAATAATAAATCTTCAACCGCCTCAAAGCCACTTCATTAAACTGGAACTTTTCAATGTTGACAAGTGTCTGGTAGTAACATAAGCTGGCTTTCAGGTGACTGTTTCTCTAACACTGGAAGTTTTCAGTGTTTCTGAATGTAAATGATCCTCTAACAACATTCTAAAGGTTTCTATTTTGGGTAGAAGGTTTGATTTAATTATGTTAAATAGTTGACATTTACCAGGCATTTATCAAATGCTAAAAACTGTGCTGGACATATTAAATGGATCCTCTCCTTTAATTTCCCCCAACAAAAGCCTGTTTTGCCAGTGAGAATACTGAGTCTCAGAGAGGCTGAGTAACGTGCTAAAGTCACATAGCTAGAGAGTCCCAGAAGTGAAATTTAAAATGTATTATCTGCTTCTAACCATTAGTCTATACTTGCATATTTAGCTAATCACTAAAGCTGTTTCCAATTCTGTGTTCTTAAAATTAAATAAACCTGATCAAAGGGATAAAACACCAAAGCAGAGAAACTCATTAAAGAAGAAGAAACTCGTTAAATTATAGGGCACAGACCACACGTTCAGTCAGTGTAAACAGCAACAATTATGAGGTGTCTCTTTCTCCTCTGGACCTCAGATAGATTTTTTTTCCCCCTTTCAAACCTCTCCAACTGCAGATTCTTTTTATTCTGGTGGACAGTGGTGTGAAGGCCAATGGGAAGGTGATCAAATTTTTCAAACTAAAGGAGTCTCAACTGCCAGCTTTGGCAATTTACCAGACTCTGGATGAGGAGTGGGATACACTGGCCATTACAGAACTTTCTGTGGAGCGTGTGCAAAATTTTTGTGATGGATTCCTCAAAGGGAAACGGCTGGTAAGTGGAGACTTCAGGTACAGCAAGCTGAGTTTTCCTCTCTGTGTCCTCTTATTTCCTGTTAAGTGTAAAAAGTCCTTGAGCTTTACTGGTTTTGATTAAGAACAACAGTACATGGGGATATATGGCGGAGAGGATCGGGATGCTTGCCAGGGTAGAGTCATGAGAACAGAGCTACACATGCGTCTTTAAAAACATCTCGCATATTTGAAGGAGCTAAATTTGGGGTTTTACCATTCTGTTGACATTATTAATGGGAAACAACCCAAATTCCTATAATACTAGAGTTCATGAGATAAAAATTAAGGATGGATTTAGGACTTCCAGGAGTCATTAAATAGCTCAGTTTGCTAATCTTGGAGCTCAAAACCAAGTGTGGGTTCCAAATCTAAGTAACAGTGTCATCATGTTTTTCAGAGAGAAAATCATGCATCAGAAGAAAAGACTCCAAAGATGGAACTCTGATCTCTCCCTGATACTTCTGCATACTACCAAGTATTTACATGAAATTAAAAAAAGGCAACTCGAACCTCAGAGACACGAAACGACAGGATCGCCAAGCCTTATACACACACATATGCACCCACACACAGCTCTCTGGTTTTTTTTTTTTCCTTAAAATCTCATTTATCTCCTTATCCTTTCTTTTAAATTGTCTACACTCTCTCACTACCCATCCAGTCTTCTTCTACGCATTCACACTGTGTAGTCCCATACGCCGCAGCACACACCACTGAATGGCACCTTTAACAGAACTCCTGTGATACCTCTTTGAAGGGGAGACATTTCTGGAGAAGGTTTTTCTGATTTGTCGCTTTCTATTGAATCTGCACACTGCACAGGTCTTACACGCACCATAGATTCTGTCCTTTTATGGTTAGTAACGGGTAGAAAACTCTCTTCCTAAGCACATGTCCCTTTCTAACTCAGGGCCAGGAACAAAAGGACGGTTTTAAACACCTTTCTGGAATTGTCTTTTTGCCAGAGTCAAATGATGTTTCCAAGTCTCCAAACTCAGCAGAAACAGGCTATGTAAAAAAAAATCCTATGCTTGTTTAGCGTTCCCAACTCCCATGTAAATCAACGATCTCCCAGTAAATAAAAAGCAATAATGTTATAGGAGAAGACTGGCATCTCTTTGTAGGCTGAACCTTTGGTAAATACCCAGCTGCCCAATAAGTAGTAGGTACCTCCCCCTTTGGTGCCCACTGTTTAGTGTCTGGCCACAAGCCACTAATGTGTTATTATTGTTAACTCCGTGGGTGGGATGGGAGGTGGGTAGAGACCATCCTGCGTGAGGATTGGTATAAATGTGGCGAAAGAACTGGGAATCAACTTAGGTCAAATGTTGGGGACTAGGTAAGGAGGGGGCCACTTGGTGCTGGGGCCGGCTGGGGCTAAGGCTGGATTATTGCAGGTGGGGTGTGCAGGGCAGCCTATGTGAAGGAGAGGGAGAGTCTGGCCAGCGTCTCTGGCCCCCAGGCTATTACTGTCAACACACAGACACTACATTGTTCCCAGGAGGCCCTTGGCTCCGAAGGAAAGAGCCTAAGTGCTGAAGATCTGAAAAAAAAACAGTGTATACCTAAGGATTGGTCCAAGGGACGAACAGGGAGTGAAAGACTTAGTTGTTTCTTTCTGCGGGAAAAACTCCACAGCCTCTGAGCTGGGAGTGGGCAGCTGGCAGAGGCTGTAAAGCAGGAGTGCATGGCATACCTCTCAGCAACATGAGACTGGTGCTCTGTGGGGAGGCCATCCAGCCCATCCTCTGGGCTGCAGGAAACCACCCAGTCTCTCACTGGAGGTTACAAAATAGTCCTAGGGTAGGCACATCCCAGAAGCCTCACTTTGATCCTGAGAACCAGTACTCTTGACATTTACAGTCAGGAAATTCTTCCTGATACCCAGCGGAGGTCCTCTGGCCACACAGACTCGTTTCTTCTCACCTGTTGCCCATGGAAATTGGTAACAGCGGCCAATCACCGCCATCTCCAAGTGACACCTCCAATGCTTGCTGGTTGCCCTTGACCTCCTGATCCGTCTTCTTTTCTCCATACCGCCAGCCCAGCTCGGCAGCCAGCTTATTTCCAAGTCACTTGATTAACTTTCTTATTTTTCTCTCTTCCCTCTTTCTCAACTTTCCTTTTTCCTTCTTATTTTTTTGTTTAAAATGGAGGATTCTAAACCACTATAGGAATTTAGTAAATGTTAAAAGACAGATTCCCAGGAGCTATATTTTGTTCCACATTGGGTTGATTTGTCAAATATTTTCTTTAAAGTATTTCCCCCAATAACCATAGTCAACACTGACCATGTCTTTATAGGGCATTTTGCTGCTTGATGACATGTGATAGCAACTTTATTACATACTGCCTTTTTTGTTTGTTTATTTTTATCTTTACTGTATTGAATTGAATTGTTCCTTCAGTCTGTGGGTCCCCAAAACTACAGGTAAGTTTTCCCTGTCTTCTTCACAGCTAATCTGTTCTTTGTAACTCTGATGACTCATGACCAAAGAATGGAATTCTTACAGAAAGAAGAGATTTCTAAAGTTTCTCATTCATTCACTGAATATCAGATTTAGGATTGTAAAGTGCTTCAATTTCTAGATCTTCTCTATCTTCGAGAAATATCTTTCCTAAGATTCTACCTTCATTTCTCCAAGGCCATGTTATTGTTGAAATACCTAGGTATATCTTAACTACTTTTCACTATGGACTCATTTTTTTTTAAAGATTTTATTTATTTATTTGACAGAGATCACAAGTAGGCAGAGTGGCAGGCACAGAGAGAGAGGAAAGGAAGCAGACTCCCTACTGAGCAGAGAGACCAATGCAGGGCTCGATCCCAGGACCCTGGGACCATGACCTGAACTGAAGGCAGAGGCTTTAACACATTGAGCCACCCAGGCACCCCTGGACTCATTTTTTAAAGTATGAAGAAATTACCATACTTTAAAGTGTGAAGGAAGCCATGATGTTCTACAACAGAACTTTGTAAAAGATACTAAAGGATTTGGAAGACTTTGATAGAAGGCATAGAAACAGGGCACGATTCAGAGAAATCACAGGAAAATTGATGTTTGAGTCTCATCTCTTCCGTATGTGGTTTTGTGACCTTGGAAAACACTGTCTTTGAATTTCAGTTCATTGAGGATAATAAAATGACAGGATTTTTTTAAGATCCAAAGTTGATAATACATATGAAATAAAGTCTGTCATTACCTTTATTTTTTTAACTTAATACTACACTGCCTTCTATGGGTAGTAGCTATTTCTACTAGCTACTAGTATCAGAATATCAGAACTTCTAGAAAAAGAGAGGCTTCCCTCAGTAGAGGCCTCACACTTGGGATTAGAGAAGTATTTGATACAACCATTTTAATGTTTAATTAATTTATTTAAATTTAACTAATATTTATTTAATAAATAAGTTTACTTATTTAGTAATGATATAACTAATTTAATTTAATTAGGTTTTATTATTACTCATACATGGTGAGGCAACAGATCAGGAGGCAATTGACATTGAAAAGAGAGTTTGTTACAGTTTCCAAGAGGAAAGATCGTGTCATATTTTGGGGAACCACCAGGATTTGTCAGGAGGCAGAAGGAGCAAAGGGAAAATATAAATGAGAGCCTTTATTGTGCTTTCTGTGGGAAGGAACAGGCAAGACCAGGTAAGCAGGCTTAAGATTGGCTGCTTTGAATAATATCAGCAGGCTCTGGGGCAGAGGAGCTGTTCTTAGTTGCCTGGACCCTGGCCCTGGGGTGTTTAGAGCAGGTGCATAGTGGCTCAGAATGTGAAAGCCCAGTGAGAACTTAGTTAAAGAAGGTTTTGGGGATATGAGCTCTGGCTTGGTTGGAATTGGCCAGCCTTAGGAGGAGAAATCTCTCCAGGGTCTACAAGGCCCCAGATGTCAAGGCATCAGAAACACAAGTTAACAAACACCCATCTGTCAGGGGACTCCTCTCCCAACTCACCTATTTTGGTCCTGCTACAAAGGAAGGCATGCTGTTTTCTTCAGGCTCCTGTTAATTCACGTTTTCCTTGGGTGGGTGGAGGCTAGGTGGGTACTAAGTGGTATATTATGAGGGAACAGTTTATTGATTCGTATTCTCATCCATTTATTTAAATACTTACTAATCAATTATAAGTGTGCCAAACAAGATTGCCTCCTAAATGAGCAAAGTTAGCCTTGGATGAAGATGCTGTAGAAGGGGGCATTTCAGTTACCATCAGACTGACCGTGACCCACAACAGAACAGGGAAACAACAGAACAGGGAAAGCTGGATGAAGAAGAGAGTCACTGTGGAGAGGGATGGACAGGATGCTGGAAACAAACCACAGAGGTCTCAGAGTTAGGGGAAGAGTAGCCACAGGGAAAATAGTTGACTGCAAAGGGAAAGAGGCTCATCATGGACAAACTATTTCACAATGACTTTGGAACCAGCCCTATTTATTTTACCTTTCTGAAAATATCTGGTTTTCTAAGCAAAGAAAAATAAAACAGGGAGTGGGATGTATCAGAACCATGCCCCTAATTACAGCACTTTTACATTTCGAGAGAAGAGAAAAAAGTGGAAGTAAAAACCTCTTTTTAGTTTGAACCTTTGGAGAACAGGTATTCTAGAAATCAAAAAACAAACGAATTTTAAAGTCCTACTCATATAAGTTTGAAAGAGAGTGCCCCTCTTTCAAATTATTTCCACAAGAGGCCAGTGTGTCCTTCTTTTCTTTCCATTCTGTCATTGCTCCCATGGGTTTGACAATGAAATGTCTGAATTACATTGGGAGTAAAGGTAAGGAGGGGAGAGTGAGGACAAGGGGTTAGGTTACTTCTACAGGTTATGAAAAGTGTAAAATCCAGACATTAATGCTTCATTGTCCAGATAGTTTCACTAGTCTTTTTTTTAATTGAAGAATAATTGATATACAATAATATTGTTTCAGTCTCAGGCATACAACATCATGATTTGATATTTATATACATTATAAAATGGTGACCACAATAATTCTACATATCATCTGTCACCATACAGAGTTATTACAATATTATTAACTATATTCCCTATGTTGTACCTTACATCCCATGTCTTATTCATTTTCTAACTGGAAGATTATGCCTCGTAATCCCCTTCACCTATCTTGTCCATCCTTCCCATCTACTCCATCTTTTAGATTTAGAGAAATGAAATTGGATGGTATTTGTTTCTCTCTGCCTGACATATTTCACTTACCCAATACCCATTAAGTCTATCCATGCTATTGTAAGTTGCAAGATTTCATTCTTTTTTAATGTCTGAGTAATATTCTATTATATATACCATGTTTTCTTTACCCATTCATCTATCCATGGACAACTGAGCTGCTTCCATATCTTGGCTTCTGCAAATAACATTGCAGTGAATATAGGGGTGCATATGTCTTTTCAAATAAGCGCTCTTATTTTCTTCAGATTAATACCTAGAAGTAGAATAGCTAGATTGTAGGGTAACTCTATTTTTAATTTTCTGAGGAACCACCATACTATTTTCCATAGTGGCTACACCAACTTACATTCCCAACAATGCACGAAGGTCCCCTTTTCTCCACATCCTCCCCAACACTTGTTATTTTGATTGCACTCAGTCTTAATAGCAGGATTCAATTTCTACATTAGGCCCACTGGTCTTAATAAGGGAACATGGTGTTAGCCTAGGCTTGAGGAAGAAAAAATAGACAAGATATGACATAATTCTAACCGTGGTGAAGTAAGAATTTTAAAATTCACAAACATGTTGTGTCAGAGGTTATGTTTCCCAGGAAGAAGACTCTGAGACTAAATTTCCTTGTGGGAAGTTTATTGGAGAGTACTCTTGGGACTGTGGGGAAATGAAGAAAGTAGGATTGGGAGGAAATGTTGGGCTATGACATAGTCACAACGAAGGTTTAGATTACCCCATAGGGATATTTAGTGCTGAGGTGTCCTTGCTTGGAGTTGTCTCAGATTGGAGAATGGGGACCAGGCTTTTTTACCCTTATCCTGTTATCTCTCCTTCCTGCTCCTTCCTCCCTCTGGCACATCAACATTCTTGCTAATAATTACTACCCTGCGGTCCATCCTTTATAACTTTACTACCAATTCATGGTCTCTGTCTCTACTTCTTGCTCCATCTTCACCTCATCTGAGAAAGTTGCTCCAGGTCACCACATGGGGCAGAGGTTGAAGCAGTTTGAGTTATGCATCAGGGCTGCGCAAAAGATTATGGTCAGGGAAGGAAGTATGGAAGGAAGTGGTATCAATTGAACAGTGTATTAACATCGTGGCCCTGTCCTGAAGTCTCTACACTACATCAAGATCAGGAGACTCTCACTGATCCCAAAGGGCATTCAACCACACTTGGGCAAACATGCTACAGAATGAGTAACTCTCATTCCACCACACTTGGGCAAACATGCCACAGAATGAAGATAGGAAATAATTACTTGTGCTCTAACTCCTTGGACCTGCAGCCTCTCTTGGATTGACTCATTCTGGTCACTCCACATGCTCTTTTCCTTCAACGCCACAAACGATATGCCAGGGCTGGAGAAGGGAAGAGAGGGGAGGACTTCCAGGGTCAACAAGTGGAAATATTGGGTGTTCACAGCAGGCAGGTAGTTTGTGGGAAGGTATTTACATGATTGTGAAACTATGGCAAACATAAGAATGGTAATGTTGATTTGTAGGATGTGGGTGAAGGGTCAACGAGCCACTGCTTTCTTGGGGCCAGTTGGTGTTTAGGAAAGACTGGTAGCCAGTGAGGTTAAGGCTGGATATAATTATGGAAGCCAGACCAAGTGTTAAAATGGCAGTTTACTAAGGGCTACAGTTTTAGAACTGTCATCAGCTTATGACCTTCTAGTTCTCCTTCTACCTTCTCATTTTCCAATTTGCTAAATTATAGAATATTCAAGTCCACCAGGGTTCCCTGAAGGAGAAAATTCACCATTTTCCAATCTGTGTGAGTTTAATTATATCTTCGTGTCTTAGCATAATGATTTCTGGAAAGCTCAAGTCACAGAACACAAATTCCACATGGCTCTCAAATGTTTGGTTTTAAGCACAGTGTTTTCAAGTTCCAAGAAGAGATAGAAATTTCAAGAATAAATTTAAAAGGACCTTGTCATGAGATAACTAATGAATGAAGGAGGAAAGCTGTGATAACCATCAAGCATGATCTTAAAAAGGAAGCATTGGGAAGAGGCCATATATTAGTTACAGTTCTTAGTCACCAAACAGAATACAACCCAAACCACAGCAAAGGCTGTTTTGTTTGCAGAGCTAATATTAATTTCTCATGCACCTCTATGAATTCTTGGCCATGTTTCTGTAAAGGACACATCCCTTAAATAAACGGATTCCAAAAAATCCATCAAGATTAAAGCCTTCATTTTTTCCCCTTAAGAGAGGGCAAGCATCTAAGATTGGAGCAAAGTGGCCATCATTGTAGGAAAGAGAAGAAATGTCAAGGGAATGGGAAATCTAAGGAAAAATCCATTTCTCCAAGCAACTGTCTCTTCCATCAGTGCTCTGCTCTGCACTTCAGAGACTGTTACAAGGTTTCATTTATTTAAGACATCTAGTCTTTTAGAATGTGTCATAGGAAAATGTCCATGAGAGAAGTCCAGCATGGTATACAGTTCATCCCCAAATGCCCGATGAAAGGATTTGCCTCTTTAGACAGGGAGAGTTAAATTTTAAAGTAATGGGACCCCCCCCAAAAAAAAGTGGCATATGGGTTCCAAATGCCACACATCTCTTCAAAATTAGCCCAATGTGTTGAAGAAAATTAACTAGAAGCATTTTCTGTAAAAATGAACACAGAAACACAGATACCTCCCAGTGTTTATGTATCATACAACTTCTCTAAATCAAACTAATGGAGGAATGGGAGGAGAATGTGGCCCTACTCTTAGGAAAACTGAAACAGTTCCGACTTCTCCATTAAATTTAGCATGTCCCCTTGGGAATGTCCCTGTGTCTCATTTTTCCCTTTCCCATCATTTTCCCTCACTTTCCCATTCCATTAACATGTGAAGTGGAGTTAATTTTAACTTTCTATCTCCTTGCAAATAGAGAGCAAAGATAGCATGAAGTGAGGAAGGGGGAAGCATTCTGATTTGTAAAAATACACACTGACTCTGGCCTGGACCCAGAAACTCTTCTGAGCAAGCGCACTCCAACCCCTCCATGCACACCTGCGTGGGATGCTGAAGCACCACTAAGGACAGACCCACAGGGCTGAGGAGAGGGGAGGAAGCTGGACAACCGCCCACACAGTCTATCCATTAATACAGTCAACTCTGGATTTCTGCTCACACGCGTGCCAGCTGAACTGTCTCCACATTCATCTTCCCAACACAGAAGAGCCAAAATGGAATCTCCTCGTTTGCAGGAACCATCCAGTAGTGTAGCGACGCACTGTTCTAATCTAATGCTATTCAAGGGTGGGAGGCCATCTGACGCCTCAGAGTCTCCGTGTCCTCCATCACAAAAAAAACATGATGAAGAAAATGGCCATAAAATTTCTTTTCAACTCCAGTACTTGGGGTTTTGAAAATTGGAGGAAAAGAAGGGCAGAACTGACCAGTTCATGTCCTGGGCGCCAGGCCAGACATTCTACCTCGCCATTGTCTCCTCATAATGAAAATAACTTTGGTTCAGTTAAGGCCAATGCAGCCTCAATCTCCCACTGGTTTGAAAATCAGTCACTAGACTCAACTCAAAATCAGCTGATTCTATTTCTGTCTAACTTTCGGTGCCAAAGCTCAACCCCCAGTTTGTTTGGTTTTAATAAATTTATTCTGTTGTTGCGGACATTGTGTAAAATGGAAAAAAAAAAAGTCTAGACTGGTTTGAGTTCAGGAAGTTAGGGGAGGGTCTCTTTATTAAAAATAAACATCCTCTTTCTTGTTTCTTTTTCACTCTTTCCTCACAAATCTGCTCCCAAAGCTTTTGGAATCCAGGCTCCACTGCGTGATTATTGCCCCAGATCCCTGAAGAACCCCTGACCGGTTCATGAATAAGAGCTTCAAGAGCACAAGAAGGTCTTAAGGGAAGTTAACAGTAATAAAATTTGGACAGGACAAAAAATTAATTAACTAAACACTGGTAGGATCTTTTATCTTCCTTTTATAAAAGCTGGCACATTAATCCCAGTGAGTGAGACCCATTTTTATCTTCATCTCCCACTCTATGTTTTTGGCACTCACTAGCCTTCTAGCTTTAACTAAGGATGCTGGTCTTTATCATTTCCTGTCCCAGATTCTATCGTGAGATCCAGGATTGGGTTCAGTCCCTTCTTTTCCACCTTTTAGGGGTTTTCCTTTCCTTGTGATTCTGTCTCTTCCTTTTCTCCCCATGAATTTTGTGAAGTGTTATTAAAATAAAAGGGTTTATGATTAGTGAGGTTCACAAGTGACTTGCAAAAGACATCATACTAATAATTATTTCTTTTAAAAAAAAACAAAGATTTTATTTATTTGTCAGGGAGAGAGAAAGAGAGAGTGGCGGGCAGAGGGAGAAACAGGCTGTCCAGTGAGCAAGGAGCCCAACATGGGACTCGACCCCAGGACCCTGGGATCATGACCTGAGCTGAAGGCAGACACCTAACTGACTAAGCCACCCAGGAGTCCCACTAATAATTATTTCTAGTTCTTCAGCAAACATTTGGAAGGGCCTTGTAGAAGGTGATATATCCTGGTCATTAAGCACACAGGCTCTGGGGCCAGACAGTGTGATTCTACCATGTATTAACCGTGTGTTTACGAGTTTCCTGATTCCTCTGTGTCTCAGTTCCCACAGTTCAAAATGGGAATGATAACAGACTAACATCATAGGTTTATTGTGAAGAGCAAATGAAATAGCACATGTTGAGGACTTGGAACACCACTTGGCACAGAGCAAGCATCAATTCTAATCCCTGAGGAATACCGCAAGTGGTCAGACACACACTTCACAAGCTTTCTTTGCTTTTCCTCCCCACCCCTTCCTAGTTTGTACAAAGGTACTAGGTATTCATTCTACATAGTATATCCACTGCACCATCCCTCGTTGGCAGCTCCTCGTTAGTCACCTAGGGCCACACTCAGATGGGTCTTTCTGGAGGTCCCCTTGGGCCTAAGGGCTCCCCGAGTACATGATACAGGGGTATACCAACTAATACAGCAGTGATCATATTATTGCCACTATTATTGACATACATGTCTAACTTTCTTTTAAAAACATATAGCATAGGTACACCTGGGTGGCACAAGTCAGTTAAGGGCCAGACTCGTGGTTTCAGCTCAGCTCATGGTCTCAAGTTGTAGGATGGAGCCCTGAGTCAGTCTCCACATCCAGCATGGGGTCTGCTTGAGATTCTTTCTCCTTCTCCCTCTACCCCTCCTGCTTGTGCTCTCTTTCTCAAATAAAAAGAAAAAAATAAATAAGCATATAGCACACAGGAGAAGTCATTACAAAGTTTAGCTATCTCTTGGATTCATCCAAAAACCTGTTGTCAATCATTTCTTTCCACCACATCTATGCTAATCTGAAAATACATGAGCATGTGACAGTGACCAGTCAGAAAGAGACTGCCCAGAGTTTGTCTTTTTAGTGTAGAAAACTAAGTTGCCTCCAAGAATAAATTTGCTGGAACGTGCTGATTTTCTTCTGTTAGAAAATCTCTCTCTCTCTCCCTATATATATATATATATTTCCTCCACCCCCTATCCTTCTGAGGAAGACTATACAAATTAGCCCCTGCTGGACAAGTTAACTTTTTGGAATTTAGCTATTTACCTAAGAGCTTTTGGAAAATTATACATATAAATTAGACATTTTACTGATGGAAAATTAAATCAGGGAGGTGGGAGAAAGTGTTGAGTATGATATAAGAAAACTTTTTTTTTTTAAGTAAATGTGGACAAGAAAAAGGAAAAAGAATAAGCAAAGGCAAAAAAAAAAAAAAGAAAAAAAGAAAAAAAAAAAGAAAAAAGAAAAGAAAAAGAAAAATGAAAACCAAAAAAGAAAAATGACATTGGAGGTTTTCCCATGCGAAATGAAGAGGCACAAAATGTGATCCTCTAGATGATTTCTATCATCTATCTATCTATCTATCTATCTATCTATCATTTTTTTCTCTCTCTCTCTTGTTCCTGTGTCTACTGGCTTGATAGATGGCCACAGAAGCCCTAGGAGATGGGTCACATAAACTCTGTAACCAACAATTCAGGTTAACCAATTCAACAGATATTCAAAGGCAGTCTAGAATAATGGAAAACTCAAATCTGAATTTTGGTCTCAGCTCCAGCGTTTACTCGTTCTTTGACGAGGTTAGCCTTTCCAAACCCAGAACGGGGATAACATACATACCTGGGAGGGTTTTTATGAAAATTAGAAATAATATAGGTGAAGTATCTCAAAATAACAAGTATTATTGTTGTTGTTGTTGTTATTATTATTATTACTAAGTAATCTCTATACCCAATGTGGGACTCAAACCCACGACTGCAAGATCAAGAGTCTCATGCTCAAAAAAAGAGAAAAAAAGAAAGAAAGTGTCACATGTTGTACAAACTGAGCCAGTCACACATCCCTATTATCATTATTATTACAAAGTATATAAAGCAATATAAGTAAAACATGATTCTTACTCTCAGAAAGGTTTATAAGCAATAAAACCAGAAAAAAATTTCAGAAAAACTTTCTGAAAATGTTGAGGAAATGAGGGCAAAATGCTTAAAGACACATAAAAGGTTGCAAAATTTACCCCCCAAAACAAACATACTGCAATGACTTGGCATTTTTATTGGGAAATGGATTTTTGCCTGGTTATTCTCAGGCTAATTAAATACTATATCAGTGATCACACGCCACATAGGACTTGGACTGGTCCAAAGGAAACAGACAAGATTTAGATAGACAGAGGGAGAGGAAAGCATTCTAAAAGACAGGAGTAGTGTGCAGCAAAGGGACACAGGTGTCTGAGATGATCCTGAGCCCTCAAACACAGCCCAGCCACCGTGGGAGAAAATTTACCACCCTTGATTTATTCAGAGTTCCATTCTGGAACTTTTCTTTTATTCTCATATCCTTGCCCAAGGCTCAGAGACCTACAGCTGATCTCTTGACTGGTTGCTGCATTTTCCATGTAGAGCCCGGAACTCTACCCTGGGACACATTTAACATTGTTCCTCCGGTTCTATCCCATGCCTTCCCTTTCCTTGATAGTAACTTAAACTTGACCAATAAATAGCAAATTTTTCTGGTCTATCCAGATGATTACTCAGCCTGATCCCACGAGGATATTACAGCCGGGATTCATGCCGACTATTTGGTCCCCAGAGAGGGAATGGAAAAAGACACGGAAAATACAAGATATTTACAAATTAATTTGACTGAGGCAAAGCATTTAGGAAGAAGAGTGGGTAAAAACGTTGTCAAAATCTTTTACAGAATTATAGAGTTCTTTCCACACTGCTTCTCTCATAAAACACTTCCTATTTGCCAAATTATATTAGCTGAGAAGGCCCATGGCCCACCAAAGGCTAAGTGACAGACTGAAACTTTGGGTCTTAGGTTACGCCAGGTCACTTGAACTGTGTAGCCAAAGTCAACCTCTCCAGAGAGGGAAGGGCTTTCTCTTGTCTTCTTACAGAGGAGTATTTATGGTCATAGTCATGTTTTTTCTTACAACAAACCCAATAATAAGCCATCATTAAAAAAATGATTTAGCAATATTTTAGTGTGACTTGTTCAAACAACAAATATGTATCGAACACCTACTCTGAGCAAATCATTCCGATGTACTAGTGTCTTTAAACCCTCTCTGTGTAACTCTATTTGTTGATATTGTACAATATATTTATTGTTTGGTTTTATTACTATAACCTGTGAAGGAGATAGGAAATAGTAAGCAAAAGGATTTGACAGTATTTATCTCCTTCATTCATTCCTGGGTAACAAGCACCTTGTTTTGTGGAGGAGAGCAGCTGGGAACACATTTAGGGAGAGATATATTTTTCACTTATTTTGAAAAATAAATGTGTTTCGTTTATATGGGCTAATGACTCCCAAATTTGCATTTGCAGATCAGATACTGAACACCAATTGCATGCTTTACATTTCTATCTAGAGATCACAAAAACATCTCAACTCATTTTCATTTCACTTTAAGACTGTGAACTGCTTTAGATCAGCAACCCTGTATAATCCAGAAACAAAGGACCCAGTGCTTTTGTGCCACACTTTACCTCTACGTTTACTGGTTCAACATTACCTTCTAAGCAACTTTATATCCCTCCTCCTTTCCTTCTTTTTAATATCATCTTAGATAAAGCTACCATCACCCAGCACTGGGCTACAACAATGGGCCCCCAAACTGTTCTTCCTACATTACCTCTTGCCCCTTTTCAATCTATTCCCTATTTGGCAGCCAGAGTCATGTTTTTGAAACAATATTTTATTATGTCTCCCTCCTCCTTCTTAAAGTTCTTCAGTGGTTTTCAATTAGTTTTAAAACTTAAAAATTTTAGGGGGCCCTTAGATGGCACAGTGGGATAAATGTCTAACTCTTGGTTTTGGCTCAGGTTGTGATCTCAGGGTCATGGAATCGAGCCCCATATCAGGCTCTGTTTTCCTCAAGGTGCCTGCTTGAGATTCTTTCTCCCTCTCCCTCTGCCTCTCCCCATCATGTACTCTCTCTCAAATAAATAAATAAATCTTTAAAACAAATTTTTAAAATGTTGGATCTTTGGTATTTTCACATAGTCCTGCCTAATTCCCAAGTCTTGTGGTTTTATTTTTCAGTTTTATTGAGGTATGATTGACAAATAAAAATTTTATATATTTGGGTTGTACAATGTGTTTTTAACTTGTCCAAGATGATGACTTAAATGTACATTGTGAAATGATTACCATAGTCAATTAACATATCTATAACCTCACATAGCTACCTTTGTGTGTGTGTGTGCAGTGAGAACACTTGAGATCTTGTGTCTTTGAACACACAAAGCCTCATTCTACCTTACAATGTATACAGTGACTGTACCTCAGTTTTTCTCCTCCTGTTTTTACTACCCCCTTTATAAATTTAACTCTTATTTATACCTCAAATTGCAGACCAAACATTCTCCTTCAAGCAATTTTTTCCTAACCTCCTAAATCAAGTCTGGATCCGTTGTCACATACTTTCCTAATTGAAGTATTTTTCCTTCATCATATTTATTAAAGTTTATAATTATGCATTTCCTGATTATCTGGTTCAACAAGACTACATGTCCCACAGGGTAGGGACATAGCCCCACACTGCAATAAGCATGTGTTAGGAGTTTCTCATTAGTATAGCCCCACACTGCAATAAGCATGTGTTAGGAGTAGATGGGGTGAGCTAACCCAAAGGAACATTCAAATATAAAGAAGTGAGCTGCAGATCATGCTGTAAATAGGTGTAGACCCTCAAAGTAATCCTATAATCCTTCCACCTCTTCTTAGCATTTACCACTAGCTCCTATGAAATTATTTACTTACTTTTTATTAGTTCACTGTTTGTTCCCTCTGCTACCGAGACCTACACATAGTATCAACTTGATGAATACATGGTTTGAAAAATGAATGAAAGTGAATGTCACATTAAAATGAAAAAAAAAATGCATGAATCAATTCAAAAGAAATAACTCATGCCATAAAAATGAGTTTGTGCCCCAGGGAAGAAGGAAATTATGTCTATAATTAGAAGTCAGTATAAATGTGTGAGGGTGGTCAGTGTCTAAGAGTAACATGTATGACTGAGAGTGGGAACGAACACCAAGAGAGGTAGCCATGGAGAGAACAGCAGGGGTGGTCACATGATTACAGTCATCAAATGCATCTCTGTAAACCTCTGTTTATGGGTTTTTTGTTTGTTTATGTATGTATTTATTTATTTATTTAAGAGAGAAATAGAGAGAATGAGTGGGAGGTGGGGGATGGGGCAGAGGGAGAAGTCTTCCTGAAGCAGACTCCTTGCTGAGCCGGGAACCCCTTGCAGGGCTCACCTCCAGGCTCAGTCCCAGGATCCTGAGACTATGACCTGAGCTAAAATCAAGAGTTAGCCACTCAGCCCCCTGAACCACCCAGGTGCCCCTGTCATTGCTATTTTAATAAGGGGTAAAACTAACAATGAGCAGACAGAATAAGAAGCTGATAAATCTTGTATTCACCCCATGTAACCTCTTCCATGAAGAATGAGGCTTAAATATTTGTTCTACCCGCTTTATATATTCTAAGCAGCTGAAATCATGAAACCCCCACTATGGCAGACCTATGAACTAGGAGAAAGTTTGAGGTCGTTATTCTAGGCTTGGTTGAGTTTTGGGGGTTTTCAGAGGCTAGAAAAATGAGAAGTACAGACTGACCAAGGTGACTCATGCCAATGAGTCATTTATTCTTTCCATTGAGAAGTGTTCAAAACAAAGCAAAACACCTTCCTTGTTCTGGAATCCGAAGTAGGAAGTGTAGTGTCTGTGCCCTGGCGCAGGCTGAACCTGGCTAACTCCTGAGGAGGTTCTACTGTCTCAAAATGCAGGAATGCCTACATTTTTGCTACTGTTACATTTGAGTGACTAACTGAGCCATTTTACGTTCTGGGTTGTTTTGAGAACTGTAGCAGGTACATCTTTGTATCAAAAGGAGCCAGCATCTAGCACCGTGTATAGCACACAGTTAATATGCAATAAATGCTGTTGGATAAATGAGTTAATAAAGGGCCAGAAAGAAATTCATCCAGCAGCACAGAGAGATTACATGAGTGATTGTTGGTGTCTGTGTATTAAAAAAAAAAAAAAAGTCTCCCATGAGAAATCAAAAAGTTAGGCTTACTCTGAAGATGGGTTTGAATTCTAAATATATACCAACTTTGTATTCAAGAACTCTCAAGTTGATAAATTAGCACAAAATTCTGCCCCCTTGGGCACTTGCATAAAAAGCAGAACAATTCTGGACAATTTAATGACATGGTTGTTTAGGATTCCCACAAATAGCAGCCTAACTAAGATAACTCATTATCCAGAGACACAAAATATATGAGGGAACTCATCAATGTAAAAATCAAGAAGAGAAAATTAGTGAATAGGAGAAAATATTTTAGCAAACTACTCAGAATTCGGTATGAAAGAGTATTAGGACACATGGAGGATAAAATGAGAAGGTCCAACACAAATTAGTAAAAGCTAAAGAAAGAGGTGTTAAAGAAAGCGTGGCAGAGGCAATATTTGAAGAAATACTGTCTTTAAAAATGCATAAATGGAAGAAAGACATGAATTCATCACATTACAGAAGCACAGTCCTGAGCCATGTAAATAGAAACCTAGCCACAGTTACCCATACCCTAGCAAAACATGGAACACCAAAGAACTACGAGAAAAATCTCAAAATCACTAAAGAGAGAAGGCAACTGTTAGACTGACCTCAGATTTTACAACAATGTCAGAAGAAGCCAGAAGATAATGGAAAAACATTTTTAAAGTACTAAGGAAAGCAAATTTCAAACTAAAATTTTTATTTCTAAGTAAACTATCACTTCAGAGGAAGGACAAAATAAATATATTTTTAGATTGATTTTATTTATTTATTTATTTGTAAATGGGGCGGGGTTGGGGGGAGCAGAGAAAAAGGAACAAGCAGGCTCCACACGGGGCTCCAACTTATGACCCCAAGATCATGACCTGAGTTGAAATCAAGAGTCAACCACTTAAGCAACTGAGCCATCCAGGTGCCCCAAAATAAATATATTTTTAAACAAACACTGTAACTTGTTAGTAATGGATTTACTTCAGAAAACTGTACAAAGAGAAGAAACTAAAAGCAAGGAGTTTTGTAAACAAGTGTGTAAGTCAAAACAAACAATAACTGCATAACACTTTAATGGTAACAGTGACTAATGGTGAAATAACTTAATAATCAAGGAAAGTAGAGTAATTTAATAAGGCCAACATTAGAAAATCTATTATTGTAACTCACCATACTGAGAGATTAATGGAGAGAAAAACAGTGATATTGCAACAGATGGAAAAACATTATATATAATTTAACACCCCCTTGGTTTTAAAAATAATAACTCTTAGAAGATTAAGATTAAAAGAGAATATTTTTCTCCTGATAAAGGATACTCATTTAAAAATCTATAAATATATCACATTATAATCAAGGGCAACACAAGAATCATCTCCTTTCAAGTTAAGAACAGGGTAAGGATACCTGCTGTCTACCTTATTCCTACCAATGCAATAAAACAAACAAAAAATATAAAATATATTTTTGAAAAGAATACACAAAAACAGCATTATCGATATTTACTGTTTATATATTTTCCTACACAGAAAATTAAAGGAATCTATAGAAAATTTTTTTTCAATCAATATGGGAGTTCTATATGATTACCATGTTATAAACTACAGGTTTTTAAAAATCCTCAGTGTTCTTAAATACACCAGTAGAGATTATATATAAATGTAATTTTTTAAATGCCACCCACAAAAACACTAAAAGTCATAATAAATCAAAAGATATGCAAGATCTTTGCATAAAAAATGTAAAATGTTGATGATAAATATAAAGCAACTAAAGAGATTTTAAAACATGTCATGGTCATGGGTGGAGAGATTCAATTTTCTAAAGATGTCATTTCTTCCCAAATTCCTCAATGAATATAAATGTAATTCCAAGAAAAAAACCCAAGAAGATTTTAAATAAAATTTGGCAAGCTAATCAAAAAATCATAGAAGCCAAAAGCCAAGCATAGCCAAAATAATTTTAAGCAAAGGGAAAAACTTAGTCTTCCAGATAGCAAAATACTAGTTGTCTTGGGAAATTAGATTTGCTATGGCTAGGAAAAACAACTATCGAACAGAATACAGAAACTAGAAACAGTTCCTCTTTAATGGGAGCTTAAGAACATTGCAAATCAATGAAGAAAAGATGACCTATTACATAAAAGGAACCAGAACAAAAATATTTCTGATGGATTAAAGATCTAAATATGCCTCCATCAGAAAGGATGAATACCCAACTTTTGTATCAACATGGACAGGACTGGAGGAGATTATGCTGAGTGAAATAAGTCAAGCAGAGACAGTCAATTATCCTATTGTTTCACTTATTTGTGGAGCATAAGGAATAACACAGAGGACATGGGGAGATGGAGAGAAGTGAGTTGGGGGAAATTGAAGGGGGAGACAAACCATGAGAGACTGTGGACTCTGAGAAACAAACTGAGAGTTTTGGAGGGGAGAGGGGTGGGGGTTTGGGTGAGCCTGGTTGTGGGTGTATTAAGGAGGGCACTTTTGCATGGACCACTGGATGTGATGCATAAACAATGAATTATGAATCAATAAAAAATTAAATTATATTTTTAAAAAGATCTAAATGTGAAAAATTAAAAGTGGAATTTTTGAGAGATTATCGTTATGACATCTCAAAATTTACAACTGGAATTTGTATTGGGATTGCATTGAGTTTATAGGTTAAGTTCAGGAAAATTGATATGTTTATGGTGGGAAATCCTCCTATCCACGGGCATGGAAGTTACACCCATCCATTTAGATTATCTTCCAATCGCTCTTGCTGGAGTCTTAGAGTTTTCTTCACAGAGAGTCTATGTGTTCTTAGTTAACTCAAAGATATGCAACAGTTCTTGTTGGCATTGTGAAATGTATCCTATTTTCATTATTTTTTTCAGTTATTGCTGATGTAAAGAAATGGTACTTTCTCAACTGATCTTTTATAGGCAAGTTTGCTAAGCTCTCACTGATTCTAACAGTCTGTTGGATGGATGATTATTTTTGTATTTTTTAGATAATATTGTCTCAAAACAAGGTTCTTTATCTTTCTCTTCCCTTTCAGTCCTTGTTTTACTTCTTTTCTCTCTGTATAACCCTGGTCAGGCCTTCCAGTCCTATGATAAATAATAGTAATAACAGTAAAAAAGTTTTACTTAGTTTTAAAGGAAATGCATTTTATATTTTTTAAGATTTTATTCATTTATTTGACAGACAGAGATCACAAGTAGGCAGAGAGGCAGGCAGAGAGAGAGGCAGATAGAGAAGCAGAAGCAGTCTCCCTGCTGAGCAGAGAGCCCGATGCGGGGCTCCATCCCAGGATCCTGGGATCATGACCTGAGCCAAAGGCAGAGGCCCTAACCCACTGAGTCAACCAGGCGCCCCCAAGGAAATGCATTTTAACTTTCTCCATTAAGAAGAAAGTTTGCTGTGAGTTTTTGGCATATGACTTTTACCAATTTAAGGAATTTCCTATCTCTCTCTAATTTGGATATATGTATATATATTTAGATGTAAAATTTATATTATATTTGTATTTCTAAATATATAAATACAAAACTAATGCATAAAATACATATAAAATTAAAAGATATACATCACCAGTGGCTTTTTCTCCATCTATTGAGACAATGACACGGTTTTTGTCTTTTGATCTATTATTATGATGAATAACACTGATATATTTTCTAATGTTAAAAATGCTTGCTTGTACTTGCATTTGTAAGTACAAACCTACTTGATCAGTATGTAGACTTTGTAATATTTTTCAGACTATGTTAACTACTATTTTATTTAGGATTCTAGTATCCACATTCATAAAAATAGGCCTGATAATGTTTTCTTCAGTAGTTTTTATCCAGTTTTACAACTTACAATAGTTCACTCCTCTCATAAAATGAGCTACATATTTTTAACATTTTTAACAACTTATATAAGATAGAAACTACTTTTCAAAGGATTTGTATGTCTGAACTAGAAAGCCATCTGCACAGGGGGTATTTTGGAGGAGAGGTATTTTGTTGCCATTTTTATTTCTTTGACGTTTAATGATCTGTTCAAATTTTCTACTTCTTTTGCCAGTTTTGGGTTTACTACTTTTTTTTTTTAAGATTATTTATTTATTTATTTGACAGAGAGAATAAGCAGAGGGAGCAGGAGAGGGAGAAGCAGGCTCACCACTGAGCAAAGAGCCCGATGCGGGGCTCGATGCGGGGCTCGATCCCAGGACCCTGAGATCATGACCTGAGCTGAAGGCAAAGGCTTAACCCACTGAGCCACCCGGGCACCCCTGGGTTTACTACTTTTGCTTTTGCAGAGATATTTCTCTTATTTATTTATCTTTTGAATAGTAAGTTTGTATACATATCTACTACATTACATTTTGTTATGTGTTTCACCGATTTTTTTATTGTATCTTTATTACTTTGTTCCTTCTTTTTTTTGGTTGTTTCTCTTGTTCTTTTTCCAGCTTGGGTTGCATGCTTAGCTCACTTGTTTTCAACTTTCCTTTTTTTCTGATTAATGTATAAATAATGTGTTAATTATTAATTATTTTCCTCTCAGTACTACTTTGATCACCTCTTACAAATTTTGATATGTAGTGCTCTCCTTATTATTCAGATCTAAGCATTGCTTTATGTCCTTTAATCCTTTATTTCATTTCCCCCCTAAGGATTATTTGATAATGTATTTTTGATTTCTAAATATTTTGCTGTTTTTTTAGCTAACATTTTTTACCTTAAATTCTAATTTTATTGGATCATAATCAGAAAATGCAGCCTATCTATAATATCAGTACTTTGACTAAAGCTTCCTTTGTGTCATAAGATATAATATTGAAATGAAATATAACATGATAAGGAAAAATAATTTCCACAGAACATAATTTAAGTGATGCCTGGGTGCCTCATTTGGTTAAGTGTCTGCCTTTGGCTCAGGTCAAGATCCCAAGGTCCTGGGATGGAGTCCCAACTGGGCTCCTTGCTCAGCAGGGAGCCTGCTTCTCCCTCCTCCTGCTTGTGTCTCTCCTCCCTCCCTCTCTCTCTCTCTCAGACAAATACATTAATAAAATCTTTTTTTAGAAGAAACATAATTTAAAGCTTAGTTTACTACGTGTCGTGACCTACGTACATTTATTTAGAGAATCACTGCAATGTCTCCATATCTTTTCCTTGCTTGATCTTTTCTTTCAGGATACTTAAAATGCCTTAGGGTCCTTCAACTGTCCTGTGTTTGGGTATTTAATCTTAATGCCATATGGAAATCATTCCTACAAGCAAGCCTTGCGAAATCTACTCATGACAACCTATGTTGTTGCTTTGTTTGAGGCAACAGAGAAACATGTTGGGAAGAACAATGAGTCTGCTTTTTTACTTAATCTTTGAGCCTTTGCAGAAAAAAATGCAGCCAGATGAACTCTGTCCAGCCTTGGAAGCTGTCAGTCCAGGTATAGAGCACAATATGAAGACCAAATGTGGGGCCTGAGAAATCCAAGTTAAAGTTGCCAGACTGGCTAGGGTTGAAAGCCATCAGATTCCAGGAACATTTTTACTTTTGCAGCATTGTCCATTTTTTTCTGGCACAAAAAATATTAAATATTTTAAAAACTGCTTTTCTGGAAAGTAAATAGCCTAGAGAACAGCCAACATCTGTAACTCAGTTTCTTCTTGTCCCCAAGAATCTTTGGCCTCAAAACACAAATCCCCACAAATCCTCCAGCCCTGGCTTGCTGACCTTGTGAGAAAGTTCATAGGTCATAATCATCTGAAAATGGGAAGAAAGTGCTGAAATTCATTCCAATAAATATAGCACAGCTTCTGGGAAAGGGAAAATGATACAGAAGTGCCTTCCTTTCCAAAAGTGCCTTCCTTTCAGCTATCCAGTAAAAATGATCAGTGAATACAAAACATTTGCGTTATCGAGGTAGAGGAGAAGCTTTTAGATAGCCTAACTCTCCCTCTTTTCCAAATTAACTTTCTGTATATTAACTATAGATAGGTAAGTTATCTTTTTCTTTTTCAAGCTAAAAATTGTGCTTTGTTTTAAGGTATTTGGCATAGATGAGAGACTTGTTTTGGAGAACCAGGAAAAAGGAAAATGGAGAAAGGAAAGAAATGACATACTTTTCAATAAATGTTATCCACTTCTAATTTAGGGAAAAGGGTATTTAACTAATTAACTAATCAATTCTGCCCTTTGACAATCTTTCACATATTCTTGATTTCTTTCCATCAAACTTCTTATACCCATAATTGGCAAGATTCTGGTGCTGTAACATGGAGTCAAGTTTCTTTTTCTGATTTCATGTTGCAAGTACCAGCATACTCCAACAGATCAATGTGTAAAAATTTTGAAGGAAAAGCACATAAGGGCAGAGCTTACATTTCACACACAACAAGGGTACATTGTTTATTTTATTCTTCCATAGGAACTTTTGCTTTTCAAGGGACTTCTCTTGAAGAAAGAATGTACTTTTTCATGTATTTATGCTGTAATTTAATTTTACAATGTTATTATCTGGAAACCCTTCAAGAATACTGCTATTTCATAAAGATGATAATCAACTAATTCAATTGTTGTGTTGTTACATAACACAAAGGTAAAAAAAACAGGAGTGAAATCACATTTGCCCTTTTTTTAGCATATTGTATAATTATTTAATGTTTTAAATTATATAGATTTCTTGTCTTCACAAGAATTAAATTTATATTTTAAAGGGCAGCGATATTCCAAGTATGTGTTATGAGACTGATAGAGTGAATTGTTAAGGGCAACTTGATTGAGTTCTTGTGGTTTTCAAGCACTGTACTAGGTTTGCAGGTAAGATGACAAGTACAGAACTAGCATTACAAAGATGAACAAGACACAAACCCTGACTTCCCTTGAGAAGCTTAAAATTCAGTGTAGAACACAATCATGTAAATAGACAATTTCAGTATTCTGTAATCAAATCAGATAAGATTTATGAAAGGATGTCATAAGGTTACTGTGAGAACATACAAGAGATATTCAACTCAATGCATGAATTCAGCAAGAGAATTCTTTCTTCTTTTGGAAAGATTTCAGTTTTCTAGAAATGATAGTTTCCTAGATAACCAGGTACAGTCTGGTAGATGAATGGGTCTGGAGACCAGTGATTGTACCCTCAACAGCTGGGGAGAGGGTAAGTAGCAAGATGGAGAGCAGGAATGTCTTTAACTCAAAAAGGAAGATACATAGGACGCCTGGGTGGCTCAGTGGGTTAAGCCTCTGCCTTCGGCTCAGGTCATGATTTCAGGGTCCTGGGATCGAGCCCCTCATCAGGCTCTCTGCTCAGCAGGGAGCCTGCTTCCCCCCTCTCTCTGCCTGCCTCTCTGCCTACTTGTAATCTGTCAAATAAATAAAAATAAAATCTTTAAAAAAAAAGAAAAAAGGAAGATGTGTAGTAATAAAGAGATAAAAGTTTCCTGTAGTAAAAAAGAAATAAAGAAGATACGTAGTAATAAAGAAATAAGGAAGTGTTTAAGGAAAGAAAAAGAGCCCAGGTGGAAGCTAACTTAAGTAGCTTGACTTGACTCATTAAGTCAGTGGTTTTTGAGATTAGCTTCAAAAGATGCCCAATTTTGCTAGAGACAGAGACAGAAAAGCAAAAAAAAAAAAAAAAAAAAAAAGAGAGAGAGAGAGTAAACAATAAAATGAGCATAGGTATGATAGCTAACGTTGAGGGACATCTCAGGAACAGGTTGCTTCATTTGGCTAGAGTATTGGTTACACGCAGGGAAATAGTGAAGGAAAAGAATGGAAAAGACAACCAGGAGGAGAGGAAAGAAAACAAACATTTAATGACCAACTAGTATATCACAGACACTGAGTATTTTACAAGCATTATCTCATTAAATCTTCACGACAGTTTATGGAACAACTGTCATCCCTCACATGCTACAGCAAGGAAATGACTTGCTCAGAGTCACATAGCTAGTTTGAAATAATAATAATAATAGTTACTTTCATGGTATATTTACTATATGCCAGCACTATACCAGCTAGATGTTCACATGCATTATTTCATTTAATCCCCATTACAGCTGTATAAGCTACTTTCCATGATTACCTCCATTTTTTTTTTAAGATAAAGAAAACGAGAATTAGGGAAATGAGAGAAATCCCTAAGTGTTGGAGCAGAATTCACATCCTGCCCCATCAACTCCAAAGCCCATACTCTTGTCCACTGTTTTATGTCACCAGACAGAACTGGGGACCCATGCGATAGGAGTATTGGCTTCCTTTGAGCAGTGGGCAGCCACTGCTCTATGCTTTAAGATGACTAAGATCCAGAGGCCAACCTCAGACACCTTGAAATCTGGAGGAAGTGCAAGGCAAGTAAGTGTTCACACTGAATTCTCATCATCACTAAGCCCACACCCCAGCTCCTACCCATTTCACCTGCCTTTCTACTGCTCTCCGGAAAACAGAACAAAAAACTTCATTCCATCTTGTTGTTTTGTTTTGTTTTTTCAGTTAATCTCCTTTTCCTTGGGCTCGCATTCTTAACACCCACTCATTTTCTCTTACCCAAAGCCAGAGGAAGAACGTAGGTGAAAAGTCCATTCATTCCCTCAACAAAATAAAAGTCTCTTTCCAAATTCCGGACAGGAAATAAATAATCTAGGCTTATGAGAAAGACAGGAAACACAGAGAATGATAAATTGGAAGAAACAGAGTCGAGGTGAGGCCACCAAGATTCAGATAAGCTCTGGTTGTAGGACTACTTCGGTGAACGCCCCCGGCAGGCAGGGCTGAATTGGATTTCCGCTGGTTGTCCCAACCCACATTTCACGCACTGTTTTCCATAACGATGCTATCAGGGAGAAATCGTATGTGAAAACAATCTCTCATTTCGCAGCCAGTTCACTTTTTAGCTTGATCAACAAGGGCATGTTCTGCACTGTACTCTCCCTCATATTAATCTCCACGTTTTTCCTTTGTGTCCTCTCTAAATATCCTTCTTCGGAATGTCATCCTATTTCCAGGGTTGGCAAGGACTAGGTGATGAAACAAAGGAGAGAAATTGCAGAATTACACAACTTTTCCATGAGATTTTTGTCTCACTGACCAACCCCTGGCCGGGGAAAAAAAGAAATCTTTTTTGTCCCAAAGATTTCAAAGCATATCCACATCTAATGCAAAGGTAGGAAGATATTGGACTACACTGGGAAATAGCAGCTGACAGGGCCTCTGGCAGGCAGTGATTTATGTGAATGGAACTTCTGCAAGACATCTAGCTAGCGGTTTTCAGACCAAGGGGTTGACATCCAAACACGAGTCAGCTTGGGAAACATCACCAGCGAAGTAGCACGAAGAACAGAGTGTTCTGTTCAAACACCGAAATATAGAATCATTTCTATCCTGTTTATTTACTTCAAGGATGAAATAATCTGGAAGCACAAAATTACACCAGTCTATTCCAACTCATGCTGGAAAAGAGATTTAAAGTATCCGTTCAAAAGTCACATAGGCATTACGTGGCTGTGTCAGAATTAAACTGCTCCACCATCTCCCAATTTGGTTCCCATCAGCGCCCTTGCTGATTCAGCCACGCCCACTTTTGCATTCACGCCTCTACTTTGACCATCTTTAGGGGTCTATTCCTTGGCTCCTGGGGAAGATCGTAACACTAAAGCAATGGTGTTCAACCAATTTTTTTGAAATCACATTTATTAAATGTGTGTACACCACGGCATTGCGCTCCAGCCATTACTCAAGGAACTCTACATTTATTGTCTTCTTTTCTTTTCTTTTCTTTTTTTTCACTTACTGTCTTATTTAATCCATCCAACAGTCCTGTGAGTCAGGTTTTATAAACCTTCATTGTGTCACTGAGAAATGTGAGGCTCAGGAATTTTAACTTGTCAAATGTCACACAAGGAGGTAAGAGATAGAACCAGAATTCAAATCCAGGCCTTTTTTTTTTTTTTTTTTTAGTTTTACTGAGGTATAATTGACAAATAAAAATTGTATCTATTTGAGATGTGATGACTTGATATGCAAACACATTGTGAAATGATTACCATGATCAAGTTAACATATCCATCACCTCCTGTAGTTATCTTTTTTTAATGTAGTAACACTAAAGCTGATTAGCAACTTGAACTTGAATTAGTTCAAGTATATAATACAGTATTGTTAACGATACTTACCATGCTACACAATAAGTAAATTTCAAAACTTTTTTATCTCATAACGTATCTTGTTTATCTCATAACTTTATTTGACCAACATCTCCCCATTTCCTACCCCTGGCCCTTGGCAATTACCATTCCATTCTCTGTTCCTGTGAGTTCAACTTTTTTAGGTTCCACATATAAGTGAGATCATACAGTATATGTCTTTCCTGCTTCTGACCTATTTCATTTATTATAATGTCCTCCAACTTCATTCACATTGTCTCAAATGGTTGTTATGGCTGAATAATGTTCCGTTATGTATCTACCATATCATCTTTATCCATTTATCTGTCAACAGACACTTAGACTGTTTCCATGGGCTTCCTTATTCCAAAAAGCATATCCCTCAACCAGAAGAGCTATTCACTTCCTACGGAGCCTTTTTTTTTTTTTCAATGTTCCAAGATTCATTGTTTATGCACCACACCCAGTGCTCCATGCAATACATGCCCTCCTCAATACCCACCACCAGGCTCACCCAACCCTCCACCTCCCCTCCCCTCCAAAACCCTCAGTTTGTTTCTTAGAGTCCACAGTGTCTCATGGTTCATCTCCCCCTCCAATTTCCCCAAATTCACTTTTCCTTTCTTTCTCCTAATGTCCTCCATGTTATTCCTTGTGCTCCACAAGTAAGTGAAACCATATGATAATTGACTCTCTTTCTGTAGAATCCTTTCTAGTTTATGTGATTGTTTTTCATCTGAGAGGGGTACCAAAAGTATGGAGGAAGTAAGAAAATGGAATAAGGGTGTGAAATGCTCACACATACCCAATCTGTCGTTTGTTTTGTTTGACAGGCCGACGGAGGAGCAGGTGAAATGTGCTAAAGTACAAAGGAATTCGGCGGGTTTGATTCATGCAACTCGCCACTAGATTCTCTTCCAGTCAATATGTTACTTAAAGTTAAAATCACTTTAAAAATTGTTTAAATCCTCATTTAAATGAAGTACCTTCAGATTATACAGGATCCATCCAGATATCTATCTATAACTGAAGGATGTCAAAGAGCCTATTTCATTTCTCATGTCAAATTTAAAAGTTGTCAACTATTTTTTAGTTTCTCTTAATAACTAATGTCATTGTTGTTATGCTTACTAAATTTCTATTACATCATTTGCTGTCCTTTACAGCTCTTGTCCTATCTTCCTCCAAAATAACTTCTTACAACTTCCAACTGTGTTCCCAAATTCCTGTATACCATGATGGATGAGCAAAGCTGTCATGTCTTGACAAATGTTAACTATACTCCGCTTCTCCTTCCACCTCACTCATGCAGACATCAGCTCGTTCCTTCTACCTTCGAGTCTCCTGTTCTATGAGTCACCAATATCTTCTTCAACTCCTATAAATGATTCGAGTCCCTTGCTTGCTGTTATACACTTCCTGAACATAGGAAGGGATATTTTCTATTGGTGAGTTGGAATAATGAGAGGCAAATACAAGGACGTGGCGAGTGTGGGATGACAGCAGAAGAGATCAGAAAGGGCTCCTACCCCTCCTCAGAAAGGACACCCGTCATGGTGCTGTGAGAGAAACTCCCCAGACTTCACCTTCACACCTCATTCAGAAGCAGCAGAGAGAGTCTAATGAGTAAATGGCCAACCTTTCCTAACTTCATGCCCAGCCAAGGCAGGAGACACAGAACCTATTCTCTGTTTTGTTTTGAATTGAAGGAGCAGGCTGAACATTGAGTCTAGATTCCAGTTTTGCTTGCGGTCTAACTAACTGTAGAAATGAACTTTTAGACACTGAAGAGACAGTATTCTTATACCAGACTACAGTTGGTGTCCGCTGACAGCACACATGGTGATTTCTAAAGTAAGTTGAAAGGCTTTAGAAAGCAACATATTTGAATGGGAGCTTCTTTGGACAGGTGATTTGGTGTGCAGAGTACTGGATAAACAAACAAATGGGGGACTTGTGTTCGGATACCAAATTCATCCCTTTCTCTGGTTTTATAAATCATTTAACTATCTGGGTGTAAGTGACAAAAGGAAACTCCTTAATTTCTATTCTCCTATTTTATCATTAAAGCAATTGGCATTTAAAATATGTGTATCTTTTTATAATTTTATCTTTATCTCTGAAATTTTACATTCAGCAATCCCTGGGGACACAATCACAGAATTCTTTAAGCAGGTGTCAAAACCTTGGGGACTAGTGTGTGGTTATATCAAGTGATTCAAGTTGTGTAACCCAGTGTTTCTGTGAAATCAAACAGCCTTTAGCCATTTAGTTACTATGTGAACTTGGAAAAAATACATAACCTCTTTGAGCCCTAATTTTCTCATATATACCATGTGGGTAATTATACTCAGTTTGTAGGATTATTATGAGAATTAAGTAACATAATGAATAAAAAGTGTTTATAATAGTACCTATATGATACATGCTAATATTACTTGGATCGTTGTATAATTGTTATTTCACATCCACTATGTTATTTGAAACTTGAAGCTTTTAATGGAAAAGAAAGGGGTAGAGGAGATGATCTATATGAGAAGGGGAAAAAAATGAGGCAGCTATTCCCAACCAGAAGACCACTTTATTTACTATCCAGGCTTTTCTGCCTTTCCCCAGACATTTCTGCCTAGGATTTCCTAGATGTCCCTCCCATATCTGAGTTTCACAAGCATTTATTTTCACTTAGTTCATTTGAGACAAATTAAGAAAGATCTCAGGGATTCAGTGCTTGGGAAGCTATGTCAGTTAAGGAATCTGAGATGTAGGGGCATCTGGGTGGCTCAATTGGTTAAGCATCTGCCTTTAGCTCAGGTCATGATCCAGGGGTCCTGGGATTAAATCCCACCCACATCAGTCTTCTTGCTCAGCGGGGAGCCTGCCTCTCCCTCTGCCTGCCACTCCCCCTGCTTGTGCACTTTCTGTCAAATAAATAAATAAAATTTTAAAAAGAAAGTAATCTGAGATGTAAAATCCACTCAAGGGGCTTCCCTTAAAAAAACAGAACTAAAAGGTTAGCACTGTCCTAGGAAGCTGGCTAAGTTTTTGTCTCTTGTTTCACTGCCCTTTGTTGTCCTAGAAAGAGATTTTTGTTTTTTTGTTTGTTTTTTGTTTTTGTTTTTTTTAAAGATTTTATTTATTTATTTGACAGACAGAGATCACAAAGAGGCAGAGAGGCAGGCAGAGAGACAGGAAGGGAAGCAGGCTCCCTGCTTCACAGAGAGCCCAATGTGTGGCTCGATCCCAAGACCCTGGGATCATGACCTGAGCCGAAGGCAGAGGCTTTAACCCACTGAGCCACCCAGACGCCCGAGATTTTTGTTTTTATTTTCTGGGCTGTTACTTCCTAATTCTTCTTCTCCCCTTTGCCTTTTTCTTTAATGGCAAGACTGAGGGTTTTACTGCTGCCAGGAAAATAATACTGTGAAGTCATAAAACCAATATTCTGTAAATAAAGCGGAATCTCATGGAACAGAAAAAAAAAAAAAAAAGTCTGACTGGAGCCAGGAAAATTCCTCAAGGAGACAAAATACCTCGTAGTCTGAAAAAGAAAGAACAGATAAGCAAGGACAGACAGAGGAAGTAGAATTGTGGGAAATACGTTACAATGCCAAGGTCTGCCAACCTTCCTTCTCCTCCCTTCTTTCCTGGAACTGAGAATTTATCTGACCTTATCATCAGTGTTTTCTGCAATGTTTTTCAAATAAAGATGCTCCTCGGTATCTATAAAAAGTCAGTCCAATGAGAAAGCATATCATGTAGACCTCTCTAGGGCCAGTTGGCTGCCTAAAAAACACTTGTAAAGAAGAGGAACCACTAATTAAATCTGTGATCTAAGATCGCACTTGATCCATGAGAGTAGGATCCCTATCTGTGGTTTTCTCCATTCTGTTTCCAGTTTAGAGTCGGCACATAGAAGATGCTTGATACATTTGTAAAATGGATTGATGGTTGGATGGATGAAAGAATGACTAAAGCATGAGGCTACTTCTGGCCCTGGAGGACATGCTCATGCTTCTCTTTCCTCCTGAGGGCAGGTGGAAGAGGAGATCCTGTGTGGCTCCGTGGCTCCTGTTGCCTGGGTTATAGCATCTCCCATGGGAGATCCCTGTACATTCTGAAAACACTGCCAGTCATGTCTTTTCTCTTCAGTCCCTTTGTTGTCACTCCTAGGAGTATCTGTAAATAGTCTCTCCACTAAAGAACACTCCTCTTTAGTTAGGGGAAAATATATGTATATGTCTTTTTCAAAATTATCTAAAATCCAAATATAAGTTGGAGCTTCATGTGGTCTAATCTTTACAAGATATTTTAATTTAGAAAATACAAATTAGGGGCACCTGGGTGGCTCCATTCATTGTTAAGCATCCACTTCTTGATTTCTGCTCAGGTCATGATCTCAGGGTCGTGACATCAAGCCTGGCCTCAAGCTCTGTGATGGGTGCGGAGCCTGTTTGAGATGCTCTCTCCCTCTCCCTTTGTCCCTCCCCCTCCCCCACACAAGTGCATGCAAGCTCTCTCTCAAAAAAAAAAAAAAAAAAAAAGCTGCCAGCATTAATTAAAAACAATTTTAATATTTCCTGGCACTTCTCAATCTTTTACAATCTCAAACAAGCATATTCATAACCAAAGCATCTTATTTGTCTTTTCCCATGTCTCACTTTCCATGTCTCACATCTTACAGCAGCCTCAAAGCTTTTCTCTCTACAACTTCATCTCTACCCAAAACCTTCCCCATCCAGCAAACCAAATCTATAAGGCTTTTCTCATTTCTCTCCTTACACTTTTTTCTACCTCCATTTTTTTCTCTGTCTCTTTTTTCCAAGGAATCAATCTCAACCCTTTCTTATTAATACAAAGCCCCCATCAAGTTAGTCGGATCCTCTTCATAAACACCCGTGATGGGAGTTACCACAAAAATATCTTTGAGACAGGGAGTGGTATGGGGAAAAAAGAAAAAGAAGGGCTTGGAGTTTTCACACACATTATTAATTTTTATAAATTATGTAAAAATGGTATTTGTCATAGGAGAACCCATAAATAAATGGAAAACAGTGGAAGGGGAAGATGAGTGGTGAAAGTGAGGCAGTTTCCAACAGAAAGTGTTAGCCTTGCAAAAGGCAAGATGATAAGGAAACATGCTTAAAAGTTTAGGAAAGGGGCACATGCGTGGCTCCGTCATTTAAGCGTCTGCCTTCAGCTCAGGTCATGATCCCCATGTCATCTGACTTCCTGCTCAGCAGGGAATCTGCTTCTCTCTCTGCCTCTGCCTGTCACTCCCCTACCCTGCTACTGCTGTCTCTGCCTCTCTCTATATATATCTCAAATAAAGAAAATATTTTTAAATAAACAAATAAAACTTTAGGAAAGCCAGTGGAAGCAGTGATGAAAACAACTTGTGAAGAAAGGTGGAGCTTACGTTGGAAAGAGAAGTGTAAGATTTTCATGCTTGGATTCAGAGAGTATAAGAATAAACAACGGTAATGTCAGACGGCAGACACAGCATAGCTGCCATTTGAACCTGGGAGTGGAGGAGGCATACAGAATCTGGCCAGAAAAGACCAAGCTAATGTACATCTCAAAGCGCATATTTGTAGCTGGAAAAGAGAGACTTCTCTAATTCCGGAGATGGGCGGGGCGGGGGGGTGGGGTGGGTGGAGTATCCTACTCATTTTAGGGATGAGACACTGAAACCAAACTTGCTTCATCTCCTATAAATTGGGGGTTAGTAACTGAGTTGAGTGGATACAAAATGCTACATGAACAAGCCACAGTTATCCTTTTTTTCCCAAAACAAGCGATGTAGTAAATGTTGTAAGGGCAGTGTAGTAAACTGTCTTTTGCAAATATAATGATTTGGATGATTTATCTTGGAAAAAGGGCACTGAAGCCAATCCCGAGACCAAGTTTGTAATTTAAAGAGAGAGACAACCACCAATCTTGTGACTAGAAATCACAATGGATGAATTTATGAGGGTTGAACATATGTTGTCTTCTCTTTGAGGTCCTCCTTAAGGTTTTATCACAAAGAATCTACCTCTTAATGTGAAAAAATCTGGGGGGAAATGCTGAATTTTATTGGTCCTTCACAACTCGTGATTCCTGTAGAGTACAAGGATTCCAACCTATTTCCTTTAACAGGGAATCCTTTAGTATTTATAAAAGCTCTTCAGAAGGTGGAGGCTGGGAGGGAAAGTGCATCCCCAAAAAACAAAAAGAATGAGGCATGTAGCTTCCCCTGGTTGTCCAGTACTGCTCTTTGAAATAAATTATTGAAAACTATACCGACCACTCCCATGCCAACCCTTTTGCTGTTCCAGCCAAGTGACAGGTCCTGTAGCTCCAGCTCACCTACAATCTGCTTCTCTGAGACTCAAATCTATCTTCCAACAGAACTCTTGGGTAACAGATAGCCGAGACACATCTTAATAGAAAAGGTTTTCTGATTGTCCAAGAAGAAAAAAAAAACTCTGTCTACAACATAACCAGAGGCACCATATTACAATCCTCCTCCTGCAAGAAAAGACATAGCATTTCTGCCACTGAAGGTATAATGGCATAATGGAAGCATATGTTTGTGAAAATCTATGTTGGAAGACACATGACAGCTAAAGCACAAAATGAATATAGTAAGTTGCTATTATTTACCTCCTTAGGGACGTGTCTTGTTTGTCTCTAGATCTCCCACAGCACCTAGCACAGTTCCTTGCCTCTCATGTGTCACTTGCTAAGAGCATATTGGATTAGATCATTATCAGGACAATGTCTTCAGAAAATGAGAGGTGGGCACCCTCTTGTCTTTGCTGCCCTTTAGATGAGTGGTATCCAGCCTAAGAGAGCCGTGAGGCACAGGATTGGACTCAAGACACAAAACTGGATGGACAAGTTACGATGGAGCCAGTTGAGGAAACACAACTCACGGCATCACTGGGCATCTCTGCCCTGCTGAGCACTAACAAAAATGCAAAAGTTGTCTATCACCAGGCACATGTGCGATTGGTCTAGGATTGATAGTTCAACCCTACTGGGAAAATAAGTTTACATTAGAACCAGTTTATGAAGGAAAGTCCTTTGCTCTCAGAACCTTTCATCCATCCATCAGGGGAGCCAGCAGAACACTACAGCTCTGTCTGCACCCCAGACATGCAGTCAGGGCCAGGAGAGTGGATCGGAGAAGGAATTAGAAAGGCAAACACGTGTTTGTGGCAACTCCCTTCTCCGTGGACCTTTGCCCAGGTCTGGCCCCAAAATCAGGGCGGCCACAATGTCCGTAGCAAGGCAGCGTCCTGCTGTAGCACAGTCTGGCCAAGGACTGAGGGAAAACTGCCCACCCAGAGCAGATAATATCTGGAAGGAATGAGGATTTGGGAAAAGTCCCAGTGCTAGTTTAGGGCCAACCAGTCTCCACCTTCTCTGGCCCCCTCCCACTGGTTCCTCCCCTTTCAGCTGCTCTAGTTCTTATAAAAACTCCACAGCCTTTCACTAACAGCCTGCAGAAGCTCTCTTCTGTCTACTGCTGCACAAGCCAGTGAGACCAACCCACGGGACACAGAGAGACCATGAAGAGCCTACTCCTTCTCTCCATCCTGGCTGCCTTGGCCGTGGCAGCTCTGTGCTATGGTGAGAAAACTTTCTTCTGCCACTTTTCTGGTTTTTCTTTTCTGCCTCTGATTTCAATTTATTTTATTTTTCCCCTTCCCTCTTCCTCTTCTTCCCCCTTTCTCTAATAGAATCTTAAAGTACCATCAATCTAACATTTCCTAAGCCCTATGGACACTGATTTGTCCCATCAAATCTTCTTTACATCTGAAATTTCCAGACTTAACAAGCATGTCCTGTCTATGGTAAGTCACTATACACCTAGAAATTTTGCTGTTTCAGAAAGATATCAAATTCCCAGCCGCCAAGCTCTCATTTTTAGGGATGTTTATTTATACTTTGATAACAGTTGGTTAAACGTATTAGTTAAATCACTCACCTTTAAGAAAACCAGTTATCGCATGAAATGTTAAGTTTAGCCTTATGCAGGGATAGAACAATCTCATGAACTTCCTACATTTGTTCAGTGAATTAATTTAAAAACGGAGTTCTACATTTAAAGAATCTCAGAGAAAAATGGGTGTATAACTCCAATTGTCAAAAGATAAATTCCATCTGGTTTCTCTATGCTGCTAACTATACCTGTGTCTGTTCCAAAACTTATGAAAGAGAATCTGAAGTAAGATTATTTTCAATCCATCTTATGCTTCAATTTCTGGATATTTAGATGTCCTTGAACCTCAATTATATTAACAACCACTTGTACTTTTCTTCTGACTCTTGAAATTATTCACATGGTTTCTGTATCAGAGGACTTGATCTCTTCATCTCCTCTTTGGTTTTTCAAATAAAATCACTTGCTTACAAATATAAACCCCTTATTGCCAAATTTACTTACTGGGCACAGAAAAGTGGTAGAAAGAAGAAAACTTCTGCTTTGGCATCAGCTCAGCTTTTCCTCTGAACTGGCTTCAGCCCAGTGGGAGATGTCACCTGGAACCAGTGGTTTCTGTGACTGCCAAGTTCACACAGGTTCTTAAGAGGCTTTCAGAACCTCTTAGAAACCTATCTTGGTAGATCCTGGTTGACCATATCCCCCACACTGCCTGGAGGACCTGGGCTATTTTCTGGACCCCTTTGTCCTTCTCAACCCTGCTCTTGGACAGGTTCCAAATGAATCAGAGAAGAAGCCTCTCTGGAAATCTGTGTGTAGCACATAAATCAGCTTATTTCACTAGCCAGAAGACCTCACAGCCCTTGGGAACTTATAGCCAAGACTGTAACCGCTGGCTCCTTCCTCTTCAGAAAAAACTGAAGTGTAGAGATCTCTACACCAAGGACAGAGCTAGAGAAACAACTCCTCAATCCTAAATGCCTGAAATTTGTAATAATCACACTGCTTACTATATTCTTCACATCTTTTTGACTCTTTTCTCTCCTTCCGTCCTTCAATTTAGACCATTGTCATGTGTGATAAATAATAATCAATGGAAACTTTTTTTAAATTCCAGAATCTCATGAAAGCATGGAATCCTATGAAATTAGTAAGTGAACATTTGACTTCCTTATTTAAATCTCATATTTTAATGAATCTCTCTTCCTATTCTTTTTTTTTAAAGATTTTATTTATTTGACAGACAGAGATCACAAGTAGGCAGAGAGGCAGGCAGAGAGAGAGGGGGAAGCGGGCTCCCTGCTGTGAGCAGAGAGCCCGATGCGGGGCTGGATCCCAGGACCCTGGGATCATGACCTGAGCTGAAGGCAGAGGCTTTAACCCACTGAGCCACCCAGGCGCCCCTCTTCCTATTCTTAAGTAGACAAAATGATAATATATGGAGGTCATATAGGGAAGGGAAAGAGGGCCTCTTTTGGAAAACTAAATTTAAGAATCTAACAACTATAAAAATCACCAGATGCACAATGGTTTAGGCTTGAAATAGTGTGATATGGCCTTGAAACTGCATTCAGCAGAGTTGAAAGCATTTGGAAATTTTAAGCTGGCACCACATCAGCCACACGGATGGAAAACAAGGAGTAATGACAAATGGTGAAGTATGGCGAAGTATGGAATTAGAGGCCTAGTCAGCTGAGAAACCACAGTTGTCAGCACTATGTTGAATGCCATTGAGTATCGAGACTTACAAAGACTGAGTACAGGAAGAAGGAATATATCACCCTCGTTTCCAGTTTGTTCATTATTTTCATAATATTTACACTGCCCATTTCTAGTGATCTAAAATTATGCTTCAGGACAGAGAGAATTTCTCCTCACAGGAATTAAAAACACTCTGACTAGGAATACCAAATTGAGAAAGGCAAAGCAATTGCCCAAAGGTGAAATAAACAAATAAAAATAACTGTGGCCTATGTAACAAACCTCTAAAAAAATATACTGATTTCTTTTGATTAGGTAGTTTATAAAATCTGCTTTACCTTTCCCTCTGAGTTTCATAAGATAGCTAGTTACATGAAATGTATGAGTTCATGAGTTTTCAAATGTATTTATGTCAGGGAATATTCATGGAAATATCTCCAACTACTGCTTCTCTGAAACTGAAATTATTTCTTTTTTCTTTGAAGATCCCTTCATTAACAGGAGAAATGCTAATACTTTTATGTCCCAGCAACAGAGATGGAGAGCTAAAGCCCAAGAGAGGTGAGTAACAAAACTTGATGAGAGGAGGTAATTTTACCCAATGTAGCCACCCTGATCTGAATGGAATGAGAAACATTCCATTTTTTTAATCATGTGTATCATTTCTAATTGTATCCCCAAATCAAAGAATTAAAAACAGTGTATAGAAAATAACGGAATTTCAAGAAGACTAATTTGTGAAAGACCCAGAAAGCTGAGAGAGGGAGAAGGGAAAAGGAGGACAGAAAGAAAATTTCTGTTTTCACTTAAAAACAAAACAAAACAAAACAAAACAAAAACTCTGTTCCACCTTTCCCCCTATTAAGTATCTCTAATATTGGGGGAATGAATGGGATCTCTCTCCTATATTTTCTTATTCTTTCTTCCCCCTCTTTAACCTTTCTTCCCCCCTCCCCACTCTATGCTTCTCATTTTGGGCCTCTTTATCCCCCACCACCAACATTCTAGGATCAGAGAACGCACCAAGCCTGCCTATGAGATCAATCGGGAAGCGTGTGATGACTTCAAGCTTTGCGAACGCTTTGCCCTGGTTTATGGATACGACGCTGCCTACAATCACTATTTCCGGCGGCGCCGAGGAAGCAAATGAGATTAGAAAAAGTCTCTTTCTTTCCAGAGCCTGGTGTCTGGTTTTGTATTCCTTTGCAGTAGCATCATCGAACTACATAAACACATAAGAATTGCTTACTTCTTAAATGTTCTTGTCTGGCTGCTGCTCTCCTTCCTGATCCCAGGCTGATACACAGTGTAAGTGCAATGTTGTGAAAGGTCAAGAGGGAGTTAAGATGTGTGATTATTATGTAATAAACTGTTGGTTGGATACTTTCATTTTGTGAGTCTGATTTCTTCTGGAAAAAAAAGTGCTAAGATATTTAAACCATGATCCATCTAACCCAGAATAGGAAATTCTGTTAATCATATTCTAGTGCTCATTAAAAACATATCTACATAGCAAGAATGAAACTTAGAAGACATTCAGCCATAATTTGTCTAGACTCTACCTTGGGATCGGTGAATGCCTCCTGTTATATGTTTTCTAGGGTTTTCAAACCTCATAGGTGATTAATCATATGATTTTCCTGCTCCCAAACTTTAAATGGCCCTAATTCCCTCGTGTGGATTCCAAGCTTTATCCTGGCTCATCACTCTCATCATAATGTCTTGAGAGTTATCATTTCCTAAGATGTCACAGTTTTAACTCACTTGGGCCAAGAATATGTCACTTTCACAATCACCAGAGATTTTTTAAACAATTCAGTCCTGGAATTTGGGAACCAGACAAAATGCTATCATTCCCTCAAGCTTGGTTTGCCAATGAAGAAATGAGGCTCCAGAGTCTCCTGCTTGGTAGTTCAAGACAGAGCCCAGGACTTCTCAATCCCACTTTAGACTTTGCTCTTCCTGCCATGAGAACCCATCCATGTCCAACTTTTACATCCATTCCTTTTGGTAGGCCCACTGCCTCCATCTCCTTAGTGGATAATCTTTCTAATCCTTCAAAATTCAACTCAAAACTCAAGTACTTTATGAAATCAGTAATGATTAAATCCACCCACCTCCTATCACACTACTCAAACCAGTGTCTAATCCTTCAACAATGTATGTAGAGTCAAGTACAATAATATTATTCAATTCATATTTTGATTAAAGTTTCTTTTTATGCATATCTCCTTGGCTAACATTAAGGGAAGAAACTGAAATTTCTTTTCTCCTCTATAGGCTTAGTAATATGTTCTGTTCACAAGGGTTTTCAATGAAAGATGAATAAAAACAGATTGACTAGTCATGCAAGGGAGTGATCACCCAATTTTGAAACTGTTACATTCATACAATAATGTGTGTTATATAATTTAAACCATCATCATAATAATATGATGATGAGCATTTTAGCATTTTCTAAGCTATTTTGCATGTGATAATTCATTGGGTCTTACAACAACCTAGAAGATGGGTAATATTTATTAGATGGTAAATTGAGATTCAGAGAAGTAACTTCCTAAAGACATTGTAGTAAATGCAGTGGTGTGTTACTCAGTCTGAGATATTATTCCCCTGACCACCAGATACATTGGCAGCTGATGGTTCCCAGCTGAGAACTTGAGCGCAATTCTCTACAGATCTCTAGAGTTCTCCCTTGTGTGCATTTCTCTCCTCTCTGGTACTCTTCTTTGTGATCACCAGCCACCTCTCTGGACTCCCAGCTCTGTCTCCTCAGTTTAGGAAAGCCAAGAGGCTCTGCTGAGTTCTACTGTTTGTTCTATGGCTGAAAACTTTCCAAGAAGCTGGGGCAATTATCAAACTCATCCTCATTTACATCAGTGTTGAGAATTACAGAAGAAGGCAAAAATAGAGGGTAAGGGGAACAAAAATTGAAAACAAATGGTAAGATGATAGATTTAAACCTACCACAGAAATCTCATTATATGTAAATGGCTTAAATAGCCCAGTTATTTTCTTGCTTTTACATACGTTAAGATCTTATTGGATGTTTTTGCTTTTGCTTTAAACAGTCAGTTATTTTTTAAAATGTTTAGATAATACAAAAAAAGAAATCTCATGTATTTACTCATGTAGTTTCCATTTTCACAGCTCCTCCTTCTTCTGTATGCATCCAGATTTCCACCTAGTCTCATTTTCCTTCTGCCCGAAGGACTTCCTTTAACATTATTTGTAATTCTGGTCTGCTGGATTCTTTCAATTTTGAAATTTTGCCTTCATATTTGAAATATGTCTTCACTCCATAGCAAATCCTATGTTGCCAGGCTTTTTTAATTATTTTAAGATGTTCCACTGTCTATGGTTTTCATTGTTCCTGCTATAAATCTGTTGTCATTCTTACCTTTATTCTTTTGTATCTTATACTGTGTCTTCTATGTCTTGCAGCTTCTGAGGTTTTTCTCTTTACCATTGGTTTTAGCCAAAGTGATTATGATGTACCTTTGTGTGGTTTTCCTCATTTTTCTTGTCCATGAGGTTTATTGAGCTTCTTGGATTGCATTAAATTTAGAAAAGATCATTATTTCTTATCATTATTCATTATATTTTATTCATTATCATTATTTCTTCAAATATTTTCCTTCCTTCACTCCTTTGTCTCCTTTGGAGACTGCACCTAAGTGCATTTTAAGTTGTTCCACAAAAGAAAATAGTTTATTTTAATGTGTCTACAAGTTTGTCAACTTCAATAACATCTAATTTACTGTTAATCCTATCCAGTCCATTTTTCATTTCAGACATTACAGTTTTCACCTATAGAAGTTTGATTTGGGTGTTTTTATATTTTCTATGTCTCAACTTTTTTAACATCTTTGATACAGTCAGGATAACTTTTTTAATGTCATTGTTTGCTAATTCCAATATCTGTCTCACTTTCACATTGGTTTTGATTGGTTGATTATTCTACTTGTTATGGATCTTAATTTCCTAGTTCTTTGAATTCCTGCTAATCTTTTATTTGTCACCAGATATTGTGAATTTTACTGTTTTTGTATTCTTGAGCTTTGTTCTGGGACAGTTAAATCACCTGGGAAAAGTTTCATTGTTTTACATCTTGCTTTTAAAATGAGACCAACTCAGTAGTTAGTCTAGGACAAGTTGCTTCCCCTACACTGAAGAAAGACCCTCTGAGTACTGTACCCAATGTCCCATGAATAGGTGGTAGGAAGAGACAATAATCCCAGCGCTGAGTTAGCCAGCCACTGTTCCCTTTATTCCTCTTGGATGATTATTTTCTTATATTTATGTGCCAATCAATCCTCTGCTACATATCCAGATATCCAGAGATCCCTCTCTCAGTAACTCTTTCCTCTCCAGTATTTTGCCATGTAAATTATAACCACCATAGTCTCCTAGGACTTTCAACTCATCTCAAAACAAAATGTCCACCATGTTTCACTTTGGTTCCCTCCTCCCTGAGAAAGGCCTGGAAACTCTCTTAAGGCAATAAACTGAGGCAATCACAAGACTCACTTTGTTTCTAATCTCTTAGGGATCACCATCATCTTTCATTGATTGATGTCCAGTGTCTTGAAAATCATTGTTTCATATGTATTGTCATCTGTTTTCTTTAGTTATTTCTAAAGAAAGGGTAAATCCCATTTGAGACTCCATATCAGACAAGACTATTCTGAATGGCCATCTTAGCCTCAGAGTTTCCTCCTAGAATTGGCTAAGGCATTTATTGGAATTGTATGACACCTCAAATGTTCACTCTGCCTAGGCCTATATTCCTCACACCCTCACATGTTGTACTCAAGAGTACTTCCCTATAAACCATTTGCACACAAATATCCAGCTCTTAGAGTCTGTTTCCCAGGAACCAGATCTGTGACCATCATTCAGTTGGTAAATAGGGGGACAGGGGTCTTCTTGCTCCAAACCTCTTGTTTTATCAATTGCACAGTACTGGAGTTATAGCTTTTGACCTGACAAGGAGTTCAGCAAAAACCTCATTCAATCCCCTCATTTCATGTTGAGTAGCTTAGATTAAATGTTCCAAGGACAGGTGATTTTATTCTCCTGAGAAATTCACTTGTACTGACCTCATAAAATCTAATTCCTTAAGCCAGTTTTTAGAAAGTATTATGTACAAATGGTCCATATATTAGTACCAACCTTTACTGTATGCAGTCACACTTTCCAATCTAATGAGGCTAGTTTTCATGTAGTTTCAGGTCAGTCAAAATTTTATCTATCCACCTTCTCTGTTCTGTTTCTTTCTTTGATATACTTTGGTGTTTCAGAGCTAAGACACATGAAGTGATGGGTCACAGGCCTTATTTTCTTCCCTTTTCATGATCTTGGTAAGGCCTTTCATGAAATAGTACATCCTGGGAACCAAAGAGTGCTTAAACACAGTCAGAATGCTCTTCTCCCACCCCATAAAATCCATCTTCTGTTTTAGCAAATGTTTGAGAATAAGGAGTTTGGAACTCCTAGCTTCACCACTTAGAACTGTGAAATTCTTGGGCAAGTTAATCTCAGTTTCCCTATTTGTAAAATAAGATTATTCTAGTACTCACCTTAACCTTGCTGTAAATGTTAAATAAATGAAATATAGGTGATGTACACAAAACACTGGCATAACATAAGTGCTTAATAAGTGTTAGCTATTTCTACTGTTGCTTTCTATTGTATTATTACTATTACTGTAATGTACTCATTCTGGATATTAAGAAATGGCAGGATGATTTTTCTTTGGGGATACTTTGAAAGCAGCCAGCAGAACTTATGGCCAAAAACTGTTGATAGCACAGGCCAGTTTGTACTTATTCCATTCTTCATCAGTTCTCCCCTATGCCATATCTACCTGTGCTGATGAAACACGTAGTTTCAGAATCCTTGGCCAGGGAAGTTCATTTTCATTTAAGGAAAATTCATTATCTTAGCTTTTGTTTCCACCTGGGTTTAGAATTCATGCAACTGTATTTTTATGCAGTCATAAAAGTATCCATATTAGAATGGAGTTAAAGTTATATACTTAAATACTAGTGATAGTGGTATATTTGAGCACTATTTCAATCCCTACACTTACCTTTTCAATAAAGATAATCTGCAAGTAATCTGTTGTTCTATATCTGAGTTCATGAGTACCTTGATTAACCATCATTTGTAGCCTTTCCTTCACTTCCTCAATTCTAACACTCTAGCCCAGTTCCTTGCCATAATACAAAATTCTAATGAGAGAAATTTCTATACTGAACTTATTTAGATTTGGAACCCTGAAACTGTGCCTAGATTGACTCTGTTTTTTTTTATTCATTTCTATTTCATCCTAGATGGCCTTTCTCTGGAGCCCAGACCTTACTATCTCTCTGACTATTGCTAGGCATATCTTCTGCCATGCCTCCTCCTTCAGTAAGAATCCCTAGCAACTGATGTTAATTCAGAACAGAATATATTAATCCACTCAATTTTCTTTGCAAGAATGGGACATCTTTATCCATGAGGTGTTATCCACCCTAAACTACCAAGCATCATACAATGGCATGTCCCCAGTAGGAAGACTACATGGGTCTGAGAATTAAGATAAAGAAGCAGGAGTGGCTCTATTTATCATATTGTGTAACCCACAAGAAGGGTTTATACTTTCCCTCCTTACAATTCTAGTATCTGTGGGTTGGAAATTCTGATTCATATAGAGAGAACAATTTTACCACAGTACATTTTAAAAGTCCCATTTAAGCTCTAGATGCTATCACATCAGTCTCTTCATGCTAAGAGAACAATTAGCAAGTAACAGAGTCATCTTTTCTAAAGGGGATAATTGAACATGTTTATCTGGAGAAGATAGGGTTTCTGAATCTAAGAAGAAAAATATATGAGATATCTAGGTAATCCATTGGAATAACTCCTGGCATTTCTCTGCCCAATTGTGAGAGTAAGTGGGCAAATAATACGTGAGCCATGGTCTGGGAAGAGCATGGTGACCACCTCACAACTCTCAGGAATGGGAATCTCTTTCACTTAGTAAATTATACACCTAGACCACCTGATGTGTTAACTAAGAGTAAGGTAATCAGCAATGGGTAGTTGAAGAGGGAAACA
This sequence comes from Lontra canadensis, assembly GCF_010015895.1. Classification (NCBI taxonomy): domain Eukaryota; kingdom Metazoa; phylum Chordata; class Mammalia; order Carnivora; family Mustelidae; genus Lontra; species Lontra canadensis. The sequence continues at coordinate 21,678,837 of NW_022631003.1, read as the reverse complement.
GTCTTAGTAGTGACTTTATTACCAGCTGCAGCAGCACAGGCTGCAGTTTGTCTGGCTAACCTTTGTAAAATTCTAACTTGCTCCAGGGGTGAATTAGATTTCAAACATGAGACTATACCAAAGGAGAAACAATAGAACTGAGAAAAAGGAGATCACTGTCACACTAAAACTGGGAAACACAGTTCTATTAAACAACCACAGCATCCGGGAAAAGGTAACTAGATTGTAATTTTTTTTCCTGGAAAAGAGTCCGACCAGAATCCTGGAGAAGCTATTTCTGGACCATATTGTATGAAAGTGGAAGGAACAGTGCAAGTGGGAATTGTAATTGATTTTATGGTGTTTTGCTCAGTTCCCTTCAGGACTGAGGCACTCATTCCCTCACATGCCAGCAATTGATGGCTTTGAGTGAGCTGAGTCCATCTCCCAAAACTGCCCTTAGATAAAGAGAGCAGCTTGTTCCAATTCATAAAACAGCCCCCATCTCTAAACTTGTCAATGCTAAGCCCTTTTCCCTGACACTGGCATCTTTCAACCATGTGATTCCTTCTTTCTTATCTTTCCTTCCCCCTTACAAGCTCAAAGCCAGAATGTATTTGGCTTAATTGCTCAGTTTATGACATATGTATACACACACAAATACAGCAGAGGTAGGATATGGAAATCTCTTGGTGAACTCTAAATTCATCCTGAAATGGAAATTGGTCCCAGGTTTTTTTGGATTTAAAAATGTAAACCCCCTCCTTCAAGTTATTTTTAAGTAAGTTGATGCCAGAGACTACATAATGAGACTCATCTGTTAATTTCTTTACAGAAATGAACTGGGTGACCCGTTGGGGGTTTTTTCCATCTCTCATTTCTTTGAACTCAGGTATTGAAGACTAACCCACAAACAAGAAACCCAGAAACATAAGTCATCTGGGGTTGTTAAAACATGAGGTTAAGCTCTGAAAAATACTGTTCAAGAAATGTGCTCTTTTCTCAGTTAATACAGGACATTTTTATGGTGCTTGCCTAGAAACACTCTGACTCCTTTACTTTGGATAAAACAATACACAAAATTTGTCTCTACCCATTCATCTAAGGATAATGACCACTCCTTTTGACCACAAACATAATAAAATAGGAAAATAATCTGCATACATTTAGATACAGTTTTTAAATATTCTGAGAGAGAATTTTCCTCTTTACAAAAAGTTTTGGAAAGGTTCCTAAAGATAATGATTTTTTATTATAAAAAATTTTCAAAGAAAATCATAAATGCTATGACTTACCCCTAGGAGTAAATTAGACCTCAAACATAAGAGTATACCAAGGAAGATGTCATAGAGCTGAAAAAGAGGAGATAAATTTTTCACTAAGCTGGTAAATACATTTCTATATACACCCATGCTATCTAGAAAAAGGTGTCTAGGACTACAAAGTTTAGTAGAGTTTAAGGACAACTAACACCCATCTCTTTGAAAACATAAAAGGAATTAAGAATTAGAAGAGAAAGTGGATCAAATTAGATCAGTGTTTCCAAAATAAGTATTCTAAAGAATGATGTTCCAGTCAGTGTCTCAGCAAAAGTTGTTTTATGCCCAAATAAGTTCTATTGTTTTTCATAATCTCCTCTTGGAGATAAGTATTTATGTGAAATTTGCTATATTAAACCCTCTCTGTGGTCCATCAGTAAAGGAATTTGTTTGAATCTATTTAACGCAGGGGTACACGGGATAATTTGACAATAGAACATTCTCTTTAAATGGTATTGGTTACCATCTTGCACAACTTACTTCAGAATTATTGGTCAAGCCCAACCTCTCTCTTCTTTTATAGCATGCCTACCATGTATTTAACATTTAACAAATATTTATCATATACCTGCTCTATACCACACAATATAACCACACAGTAGAAAATGATCAATTTGCACTTAAAGCATTGTTAGGAAATTCTCTAGGTCACATGATTCATCAGCTCATTTTTTGGATAACTGATTGCTAGGATAGAAAATTTTCTTATACCACGGCACCTGGGTGACTGAGTTGGTCAAGACTCTGACCCTAGATTCCAGCTCAGGTCATGTTCTCAGGGTTGTGGGATCAGCCCTGTGCTGGCCTTCATGCTCAGCACAAAATCTGCTTGTCCCTCTCCCTCTGCTCCTCCCCATGCTGGCACCTCTCTCTTTTTCTCTCTCTCTCTCTTTCTCTAAAATAAATAAATTTTAAAATTCTTTCTTTTTATTACGTTCAGTTAGCCACTATATAGTACATAATTAGTTTTTGATGTAGTGTTCGATGATTCATTAGTTAAGTATAACACCGAGTGGTCATCATAGCACATGCCCTCCTTAATAACCATCACTCTGTTACCCCCCATCCTCCTCCCTTATTAAACCCCCTGATTGTTTCTCGGGGTCCATAGTCTGTCATAGTTCATCTTCCTCTCTGATTTCTCCCCTTTTGCATTTTTCTCCCTTCTTCTATGGTCCTCTGTGCTACTGTTTATGTTCCACATAAAAGTGAAACCATATGATAATTGTCTTTCTCTTCCTGTGACTTACTTCACTTAACATAATCCCTTCCAGTTCCATCTGATGTCGATGCAAATGGTGGGTATTCCATTGTATATATGAACCACATCTTCTTTATCCATTTATCTGTTGAAGGGCATCCCGGCTCCTTCCACAGTTTAGCTATTATGGACATTGCTGCTATGAAAATGGGGGAGGGGTGGGCACATGCTCTTTCTTTTCACCACAGCTGTATTTTGGGAGTAAATACCTAGTAGTGCAATTGCTGGGTCATAGGGTAGCTCTATTCTTAACATCTTGGGAAACCTTCATACTCTTTTCCAGAGTGGCTGTATCAGCTTGCATTCCCACCAAGAGTGTAAGAGGGTTTCCCTTTCTCCACATCTTTTTCAACATTTGTTGTTTCTTGTTTTGTTAATTTTTGCCATACTAACTGGTGTGAGGTGGTATCTCATTGTGGTTTTGATTTGTATTTTCCTGATGGCTAGTGATGTTAAGCATTTTTTCATGTGTCTATTAGCCATTTCTATGTCTTTTTCACTTCTGTAAATTTTAAAAATCTTTAAAAAACTAAATTTTTCTTATATTGGATCAATTTTAAAATTTTGGCATTAATTCTTCTTTCTAGAATAAAACAGAGTGCATATATCCATTCTAGTGGCTGGAATGGTCTGTATACATGTGTTAGGTCCAATTGATCTAAAGCATTATTCAAGTCCTCTGGGTTTTTTTAATTAATCTTTTGTCTAAATGCTTTATCCATTATTGAAGTGGAGTATTCAAGTCTCTTACTATTATTATATTGCTGTCTATTTCTTCTTTCAGTTCTGTCAATGTTTGCTTTATAAATTTAGGTGCTCTGATGTTAGGTTCATATATATTTATAATTGTTATAGCTTCCTGTTGAGCTGGCCGTTTTGTCATTATGTAATGACCTTCTTTACCTCTTTTGACAATTTTTGACCTAAAGTCTCTTTTGTCTGATATAAGTATAGCCACTCCTGCTCTCTTTTGGTCACTATTTGCATGGATTATCATTTTCCAACCTTTCACTTCCAGCCTAAGTATGTCTTTAAATCTAAAGGGAGCTTCTTACAAACAGAATATAGTTGGGATTTTTTAATCCATTCAGTCACTCCAAGTCTTCTGATTTGTGAGTATTATCATCTGAATGTATCCCCTCCCCCAGATTCATATGACAAAATCCTAATTCCCAAATGTGATGGTATTAGCAGGTAGATCTTTGAGAAGTGCGTAAATCATAAGAATAAAGCCTTCATGAAGCTCCCAAGAGGTTCCAAAGAGATAAGATAAGATAAGATAAGATAAGATACATAAGATAAGAGGTCCCAAAGAGATCTTTAGCCCTTTGCTGTACGAAGACACAGCAAGAAAATGCTGGCTATGAGTCAGAAAGAAAACTTTGCAAGAATGTGACCCTGCTGGCATTTTGATCTCAGACTTCCCAGCCTCCAGAACTCTGAGAAATAAATTTCTGTTAAATTAAAATGGATATCCGTTCTGAGATATTTTGTTACAGTGGCCCAAACAGACTAAGACAAGGTGTTTAATCTATTCACATTTAAAGTAATTATTGATAGGAAGGATTTACTATTATCATTTTTTAAGGTATTTTCTGTTGGTCTTATAGTTCTTTTGTCTGTCTTTTCCTCTCTTGCTGTCTTCTTTTGTGTTTGTTGATATATATATATAGCATATATATGTGATAATATTTTATATGATAATATTTTATATGTATATGTTTATTTATGTATTTTTGTCTTGGTATGCTTTGATTTCTTTCTTTTTTTTTTTTAAAGATTTTATTTGACACAGAGAGGGAGAGATCACAAGTAGGCAGAGAGGCAGGCAGAGAGTGGGGGGGAGCAGGCTCCCCGCCAAGCAGAGCCTGATGTGGGGCTCGAGCCCAGGACCCTGAGATCATGGCCTGAGCCAAAGGCAGAGGCTTAACCCACTGAGTCACCCAGGTGCCCCGCTTTGATTTCTTTCTATTTTTCTTTTGTGTAACTTTTATATATATATACTCATACGTATGTGTATATATACATATAAAGATATTTTATATATATATATATATATATATATATATATATATATATATTTGGTTACCCTGGAGCTTACATAAAATATCTTGTCTTTATAATAGTCTATTTTAAGCTGGTAACAACTTAAATTCAATCACATACGAAAACCCTACACTATAACTTCTCCCCCTCCATACATTTTATGTTACTGTTGTCACGATTTTCATTTGTTCATATTATGTATCTTTTAACATGTTTTTATTTAGTTATTTTTAACACTTTTTCTTTTTAAACTTTTAAACTCGAATTAAAAGTGATTTATCAACCAGAATACAGTAATACAGTATTCTGTACTTGTCTATATATTTACTTTTACCAATGAATTTCATACTTTCTTATACCAACATGTTGCTATTAGCATCTTTTATTTCAACTTGAAAAATGCTCTAGTATTTCTTATGAGACAAATCTAGTGATGATGAACGCCCTTGCGTGTGTGTGTTTGTATATGCATTGGGGGGGGTGTTGTATATGTTTTGTTCTGGGAAAATCTTTTTCTCTCCTTCATTTTCAGAGGATAATTTTGCCAGATATATTATTCTTAGCTGGCAGGTTTTTCCCTTTAGTGCTTTGAATATATCCTCCCACTCCCTTCTGACTTGCAAGGTTTCTGCTGAAAAATCCTCTTATGGGGGTTCCCTTATATGTGACAAGTTTCTTTTCTCTTGCTGATTTCAGATTCCTTCCTTATTTGATTATAATGTGTCTCAGAATACAGGCAGTCCTCAACTTATGATGGTTCAACTTATAATTGTTTTACTTTACAATGGTGCAAAGACAATACATTCAGTAGAAACTACACTTTGAATTTTGAATTTTAATCTTTTCTCAGGCTAGCAATATATAGTATGATACTCTCTCATGATGCAGGGCAGCAATGGCAAATCATAGTTCCCAGTCAGCCACACAATCACAAGAGTATATTTACAACCATTGTGTACCTATACAACCATTCTCTTTTCATTTTTAGTATACATTCAACAAATTACATAAATTTCAATAAAGTGAGATATCCAATACTTGTTACTCTTTGTGTTAGATGATTTTGCCCAACTGCAAGTCAATGTAAGTGTTCTGAACATTTTTAAGGTAGGCTATGCTAAACTATGATATTCAATAGATTAAGTGTATTAAATATGTGTTCAACTTATAATGCTTTTATTAAAACATAATGCCATCATAAGTTGAGGAAGATCTATAGATTTTTTTGAGGTTCATCTCTTTGAGGTTTTTGTTTGGCTTCTTGAATCTAAATGTCCATGTCCTTCCCCAGATTTGGAAAGTTTTCAAACATTATTTCCTCAAATGAACTTTCAGGTCCTTTCTTTTCCTCTCCTTCTTTTGGGATTCCAATAATGTGTCTATTGGTCCTTTTGATGTTCAATTATTTCCCTGAAGCTTTCTTTACTTTTTTCATTCTTTTTTCTTCTCTGGCTGAATTATTTCCAATGGCCTGTCTTCAAGTTTGCTGATCTTTTCTTCCACTTCATCTAGTCTATTATTGAACCCCTCTAGTGACTTTTTCAATTCAGTTGTGTTCTTCACCTTCATGATTTCTATTTTGGTACTTTTTAATACTTTCTATCTTTAATACTTTCTATCTTTAATACTTTGTTGCAATTCTTTTTGTTCATGCATTATTCTCTTGACCTCAGTGAGTATCTTTATGACAGTTATTCTGAACTTTCTCTCAGGTAAATCATATAATTTCATTTCATTAGGGTTGGTTTCTGAAGATTTATCTTGTTTCTTTGTTCAGAGCAACTTTGCCTGATTCATTTCCCTTGATACTCTGTTGGTGTCTGGACATTAGACAAAGCAAGCACCTGTCCCAGTCTTCATGGACAGGCCTCATACAGAAGAATAGCTTCATCACTCAGCCCAGCTAGAGATTGTGGGGGCCTCTATTAACTCTTTCCCTACTCAGGAAGAAACAGGGAGCTGTGGTTTTTGTCCTCTTGCTCTGTGCTGGGTTGGGGAAGCAGAAGGAGGTGTAACTATAGTGACTAACCATTTAAATCATTATTTCCATTCCTCCTCATTGGCTAGACTATGTTGGACCCATGAAAGCTCCAAGAGTGGCAAAATAGATGCCAGATCTTGGGGAAGCCCCAGAGAGGTTAGGATGCTAGATGCATTGATCAAGTCTTTTCCTGTCCTGGAGGAAGCTGAGAGCTGGGATTTTTTTTTTATCTGCTTATCCTGTGCTAAGCTAAGAGAGAATCTATGGCATGCATCTACACACACCTAACCCCCCATCCCATCCTCTCCCAGCAGCTAGACTTTGCCAGACACATTAGACCTCCAAGACTGGCAAGACTGACAGATGTTAATTCTTTGGTCAACCCTAGGAAATTTGGGGCACTGGACACATGAACTCACCCCCCCACCCCATAAGGTATAGCTGAGAGCTGGCGTTTTTCCAGATCCTAATCACTTTGTGCTGAACAGGGAAGAATCTGTCACATCTACCAGACCAAGCTGCCATATCCATTTTCCCCCAGATGACTAGGCGGTGCCAAACCCATCAGATTACATAACTGATAAGACAGAAGCTAGTCTTCTGGGTAGCTGCCTCAGAAAAGTTGGGATGCTGGATGTACAAAACAAGACCTTCTTCCCCTGGGAGAAAGTGGGAGCCAAAGACTTTCTTCCCAATTATACAGCTGTGCTAGGGACAGGGACTCCAATGAGAGGGGATCCCAAGTTTTTCTACCAGTTTCAGTGAGTCTGGTTTTATGTTTGTTCTGGACACAGCCATCTTTCAATCAGTTTCTGGGTTACTCGCAAAGGGAATTTGTAAATTGTTGTTGAATTGGTGTTTATGGGGAGAAGGCATGTCCAAGGCTTCCCCCTTCACCATCTTGCTTATGTCACATAGCCCCAAAGCAACTTTTTCCGAATACATTCTAGGTGGTCAGTATCTGTCCTATAGGACCTAATATGAAGCACAAAACATTATCTATCTGATGGTATCAGAGTGCAACTAATTGTGACTTCTCATTACCCAACCCTTGTTGCCCTTATTGGGAGTCAGAGCCCGCATTTATTTCTCTCATGGTTACTTCTCATGCCCTGTTAAAGCCTGTAAGTATTTTTGACATAAATTGCTAGAAAATCATATCTTCCCCCCTCCTGTCCTTCTGAGTAAATTTTATAATCTAAATGCAAAGTATATTTTATTGTTTTTTTTTAACTGTTATCTCTTTAAATTCAGTAGTTGAGATAATTTTGTCATTTATTTTATTAGTTCTTTTTGGAGATCTGACTCACCTGAAAATTTGATGAGGAAGTCATCTATGCCTTTGAATAAAATATCTTTACCAACAAAGATTAGCAACAGATTCTTCAGAGGGAAAGAGCCAAAAAGGGTGAGATAATGCAGCCATAGGAAAGAAGGTTGGCATTAAAATTAACTTCAAAGCTCATCATATCACCTGCTGTAGCTGCATCTTTGTTAATAAAGCCTGCTTTATTGGAGATCCCAATGCAGACTTAGGGGGGCAGTAAATTCATTGCATATGCTATCTGAGATCAGTCTCTTGACCCCATTTGCTTTATTCCCTTATCATTCAAGGGAATGATGTGCCTAGGTGCTGCATAATGATTAGCTAACACATAATCCAAATAAACCCACTGACTGGGCCAAAAGGACAGAAGACAAAGAAAGGTCATTAAAAGTTTACAGTGAGTCAGATGAAGTCTCCAAATGAAGTGCTGTTTAGACAATTTCCCAGGCCAGGTCTTACTCACTCCTCCCCACCCCAGAGATTTGAGTACTTGTTGGGCAAGTACTAATATGTGCTTTGGTATAGGAAGACCTGAGCCCAGGTCAGTCCGAGCTAGAACTATGACAAAGAAAGAAAATATTGTCTTAAACATCCACACTTTTCCTTTCCAGTGTCTCTTTTTCTATCTACTCCCTTCCCACTACTGAACCAAACAAGTTTGCCTTTGTTTTTCCAAGGAGATGTCTGCGTTTTAAAAACAAAATTTGGAGAGGACTATGTTGACATACACACACAAAAAAGTGTTTCAAATAGTCACCTTAAAGGCAGGGAGACAAGGTCCTGTACACAGATGTTTTACTGCATGGCTCCCAGAGTACATCTCAGGTCATATTACAAAGTAGCAACGTAATCTACGGACAAGTAAAGAGGATTTTCTTTGTTAGCTGAACAGCTAGACAAGTTTCTCAAGCTGTCAATCAAGAGTAAGGTAAAAAGAGGCCCAGACTAATGTGGTTTCTGAGGAACTCTTTAGGTGAGGGGGAACCTAAGTCTTATCTGGCCCCCTGGGAATTACTCGTTTCTGGAACCCCTACATTTTCCCGGTATATACAAGAAGTCAGGACTGATTTGAAAGAGAAGCATACTAAGCTTAATATCTAGAATGTCAGCTGTGGGTGTAGACTTATCTAGAAATGGTGTTTGCATTGTATGCCTGCATGTATGCCATGAGAAAAAGAGAAGCAATCTTAGGGTTGATAACCCTGCCCTCTCCCAGCTCAGTGCAAACACAATTCAAGATCTTCTCTCTATAAGCTGTGCCCTTTCTTCCCCCAAGGAGCTGTGGATATGGCATTAATTTTCCATTTTTATAAACAAATTTATTTTAAACACTTTTGTACATATACATCAATCCCACAAATATTAACAGCATCTATAGGTTGTAGGCAGAGGTTATTATTCATAATCAAGAGATGTGAAAACTAAAACATTACTAGGTTAAAGTCATAAGTAAGTTAAAAACAAAACCAGCACTGAAACTCAATTTTTGATATCTTCTACAGGTGAGAAGCTTAAGGAGTTTTTTTGCAAAAGCAAAACTAAGGATGGACAACATTTGCAAACTGGCCAGACTTTCAAAAGCATGAAAAGAGAAGATCCAACCCTAAAGCAGGAAGAAATGTTGAGACTAAAAAGCCTCTTTGCAGTCATCTTTCAGTTTCTGATAAGATTCCCTTGGGAATTACAAAGTCACATGTTTGCAATCAGTCTAAACAGCACTTTTCAGTGATAAAGCACTTTTCAATCCCCTGCCTTGGAAAAAACTAGATCCCTTGGACAAAATCAAATAATTCAGTGTTAGTTTCGCAAGAGGGAAAAATAAACTTGTACTTCAAAAATATTTACAGCTTGGGGTTTTCTTTTTCCCTTTGCACTCAGTGACCTGAGGGCTCTGAGCCAAACCAAAATATGTCCATGGTTTTCCACAAGCTGAACTAGGTTTCTAAATGTTGCAGTTAAAAAGCTTCAAATTCATAACTCAGCTCTGTGACTGTCTTGTGTACACATACCTTACAATGTTAAACAATGACATGATTTATTACCTTCATATTAAAAACAGATATGACTTCAGAGGCTAAATAAGATCTTGACAGGATCAGCTAAGTATTTAGATATTCAGGCTCTAGAATTAGCCCTATGTATACTTCAAAGTTTTTTCAGTATCCATATTTTTAAGCCTCCAGTTTTCCAAGATCTTTCATGAGAGACTATCCTATAGTATAGTTAATCTAACAGATAACTATGCTAATCCTGGTACACATAAATATTGACTTTCAACGAGAATTAGTGAAATGCCTTCTTTCTGTCTTCAACTACAAAATGAAATGCAAAATAATTCAAAAGATGGGTAGATGCACCAAAATGGAGCCTTATGGATGTTCCCCATTTGATGGTGATGCTTCTTCCATAATTCATCATTGGCTGATGTTTTAATGATCATGTGACTTTTGGGGAAGTGTGGATTGGAAAGTTTACCCCTTCATGAGAGGGCAAGAAATGTAGTCACCTTCACCCCAACCATACCTCCCTCTCTAAGCTTAACCGGAACTTAATTTCAGTATCCCTCTCTTCATCTTCTTGTGCCCTAGTCATTAGAGCCAAAGAGTATCAAAATTAGAAAGTCAGACCCCTCCCTTTGTTTGACCTCTCTTCATGCCATAATTTCATGCAACCCACCTCTCCTCCTTAGAAAGCTCAGATGTACATGTCCCTTAAATCAGAATGGCTATCTCTGTCCCAGCTCATTTTATGGCTCATTTTATAGCCTAGAAACAGGCTCTGGATATCAAGGGCATTATGTCTAAGGGAGAATAAATATGAAAAGTAAAGGGATTAAAACTAAGCTATATGATCAGTGACTGACATAATGAGTGTTGTTTTGTTTGATGCAGAGAAGGTATATATGACGTCTAGGTAAAAATATGCAGAGGTATGGCATGTGGGAAAAGAAAAATTCATGTTATCCTAAGGGTAGGACAATGAACAGAGGGTAAAAAAAAGACAGGGAGAAAAATTTTGTTTTGAAAACCACAAAATCTAAGAGACAAGTTCACATTTGAAAAGGGCTGCTACAATGAACTTCTCATCACAGATTGTGTTTAAACATGGGAATAACACCACTTGACTGGGACAACAAGAAAGGGATTCCTGGAGTAGATTGTTGTTTAGACCAAATGAAACTTCCAACCTTAGTACCCTGTTTTTTAAAAATTTATGTATTTATTTTAGAGAGAGCACTTGGGGTAGGGGAGAGAAGTAGAAGGAGAGGGAGAATCTCAAGCAGTATCCCCACTGAGTGTGGAGCCTGACTCAGGGATTGATCTCATGACCCTGAGATCATGACCTGAGCCAAAATCAAGAGTTGGACACTTAAATGACTGAGCCACCCAGATGCCCCTTAATACTCTGATTTTTATCATGTTCAAAGAGGAGAAATATATGAAGCCAATACTTATATCCATAAAATCAGCTGTTAGCACCCATTCTGTTCAGAATAGGGAGTGAATTATACAGTATAATATGCAAAAAAAAAAAAAAAAAAGTTGAAGAAAGTGAGGTACTCCAGGCCAGACAGAATGAACATATGAGAATGGGCAAAAAAAGAGATGATTACAATTGAGCTATTAGGCTGGCAAATGGTCACATAATGAAATAGAGTAACTATTTGGATTTTAAGCCCACATCTTGACTCTTCATTCACATGCACACATAACATATATTTAAAGTGAACATATTTGGAGCTTGAACTTTATTTTTTGGATGACTAACTTAATTCTTTAGGTCTCATTGTAACCACAGCTCTGTGTTGTGAAATAAATGTTGTCAAATGTGTGTAATATTCAAGAGTTTGACGAGGAAAGAAAATAAAAGTATTTCTATTACTCTCTAAACATCTCGTGCCTCATAATCATTTTTTTAAGATTTTATTTATTTATTTGACAGACAGAGATCACAAGTAGGTGGAGAGGCAGGTAGAGCGAGGGGAGGAAGCAGGCTCCCTGCTGAGCAGAGAGCCCGATGTGGGGCTCTGATCCCAGGACCCCGAGACCATGACTTGAGCATGGCAGAGGCTTTAACCCACTGAGCCACCCAGGCATCCCTGGCCTCATAATCTTAAATGTAATTTAACTAATATAAACATATATTACACATTTTACTTTGCTATGGTCCATGTGATATAGTAGAAATGTATCTGGGTTTAATCTAATCTTAAGAAGTAGATGATTCAGAGAAAGACAAATACCATATAATTTCACTCATGTGGAATTTAGGAAACAAAAAGATGAACATAGAAGGGAAGGAAAAATAAAATAAGATAAAAACAGAGAGGGAGGAAAACCATAAGAGACTCTTAAGTATAAGGAATAAACTGAGGGTTGGTGGAGGGGAGGTGGGTGATAGGATGAGGTAACTCGGTGACAGCCATTAACTTTTTTTTTTTTTTTAGTTTTGAAAAACATTTTATTCAAGAATTACATAATTTCAAATATCTTCCAAAATACAGTTTCCTAGATTGCTACAAAAGAAAGCAAATTCAATAAGAAATTTAAGTCATTAAAAAAGTTTTACTAGTATATACATACAGAATGCCAAGCAATTAATATTTAGCCCTGGAATGTGTACCATGTCTTTTGTTTTTCCTTATTAAAAGAGGCTCAATCCAGCACTTGGTATATAATCTAATATATATATTATGTATATAATATAATAAACTAATAATACACTATTTGTTAACTAACTTGAATGTAAATGGGGAAAAAAAAGGCAGTAGACAACAGATGAATGTCTTATGCCTAATCCTAACACCTGCTAAATATATGTTACTTAACAGAAGCATTTGACCTATTTGACCCAGTTTTCTCACTGTGTAAAATAAGGCTAATAATGTATGTATATTCTATCTACCTTATCACTTAATATAACTAAATCAGATAATGAAAATTTCTAAACTGCTAAGTGTATATTTGGTATATGAGGGGGGAAAACATGCATAAAAAAGAATTTTTGACTCAGATATTTTTATCTACACTATTACGTATTTCTAGATATAGAACTTATAAAAATATATATTAGTCAATATAAAAGTCATACTTTTTAGCAGACCACAACTCATTTTCTTTTTTAAAAAATTTCTAACACCAATCTTTAAAATAGAAGTTTCTTATATGTTATAAACAGAAAAAAAATGTGAAAAAATACTAATTTATTTATTTCTGCATTTTCTGATGACTCAGTACTTCTAACCTAAATCTGATAATGGAAGGCTTTTTTCATCTACAAAGGACCAACTCAAGGGACACCTGGGTGGCTCAGGTCATGATCTCCAGGCCCTAGGATCAAGCCCCACATGGAGCCCCACATGGAGCCCTTCATGAGGCTTCTGGCTCAGCAGGGAGTCTGTTTCTCCCTCTCTCTCTCTGTGCTCTCTCCCTCTCTTTCTCTCAAATGAATAAATAAAATCTATTTTTGTTTTAAAGAGGGAGGAGTGGGATCCAAGAGAGAGGAGCAAGATGTTGGAGAAGTAGAAGACCTAAATTTCACTGGGTCCCAGGAATTCAGCTGAATAGTTGGCAAGTGCCATTCTGAGCACCTATAAACTCAACAGAAGATCAAAGAGATAAAGAGCAGCAATTCTAGGAGCAGAAAAGCAACCACTTTCTGGAAGGTAGGACTGGCGGGGAATGGATCTGAGGCAATATACGGGAAGATAGACCATGAGGGGAGGGGTCCACTCCCAGCAAGCAGTAGAGCAGTGGAACACAAAATCAGAACTTTTAGAAGTCTGCTCCACTGAGGGACATTGCTCCAGTGGTTAAGCAGGGGGTGGAGCCCTCGCAGGAACAGTGTGGTCTCAGGACCTGTGGGGTCACAGAAAGACCAGGGGTACCTGAGCGCAGCAGAGCTCCCAGATATTGGAGCAGGGAACCTGGTTACAGAGACGGAGCTGAACAGTGGGCTCTCAGCTCAGGGTTACCTTAAACCATAATCTGAGGCACATTCAGGACACTATCCTTTGAGCAACGACCCCACAAGTAGCAGGTCCAGGGAGACTCACCTTCCTCCTCTGGGAGGAGGGTTTGGAGACTCCAAATGGGACCATGCACCAGAGACAGAAACGTTCGGTCATAAGACGGGTGAGCTCGGAGCACGGTCGGAGACCCAGGGAGGTGGGAGGGATTGACTGCTTTTCTCTGAGGGCGCACTGAGGAGTGGGGCTCTGAGCTCTCGGCTCCTCCAGGCCAGAGATTGGGAGGCCGCCATCTTCATTCCCATCCTCCAAAGCTCTACAGAAAGTATTCTTTTGCTCAGGGAACAAAAGCTCCCGAGGGCGAACCCAAGCAGATTACTTAGCCTGGCCCCTGGCAAGGGCAGTGCAATTGCAATTCCGCCTCAGGCAAAGACATTTGAGAATCACCACATCAGGTCCCTCCCCCAGAAGATCAGCAAGAACATCCAGCCAAGACCAAGTTCATCGATCAATGAGAACTGCAGAACTCCAGAGCTAGGGGATACGGCACATAGAATTCATGGCTTCTTTCCCATGATTCTTTAGATAAGTTAAATGTTGTGAATCTTCATTATTTTTTCTTTTTCTATTTTTTTGAATGTCTTCTCTTTCCTATTTTAACCTATTTTAACAATTTTATCTTATCAATACCTTTTTTCTAAAGATTTTTATTTATTTATTTGACAGACAGAGATCACAAGTAGGCAGAGAGGCAGGCAGAGAGAGAGCGAGAGGAGGAACCAGGCTCCCTGCTGAGCAGAGCCTGATGTAGGGCTTGATCCCAGGACCCTGATATCATGACCTGAGCTGAAGGCAGAGGCTGTAACCCACTGAACCACCCAGGAGCCCCTTATCATACCTTTTTAAAAATCTTTGTTAATTTTCATTTTTATAGTCATATTCTATCCCTTCATTGTACTTAATGTTATTTTTTTTAAACATATAAGTTTTCCTTTCTTTAAAATTTGGGAAACAGTTTCTCCTAACAGATCAAAATATACCGTAAATCTAACATATGGCTAGTCTCCAGACTGATCACATTCTCTCCTTTTTTTTCTTTCTTTTTTTTCAATCAAATTCTTATCTTATCAATTTCTTTTTTAGAGTCTTTTGTAATTTTTATCTTTACAGCCATATTCCATCCCTTCACTCTCTTTACCTTTATTTTTGTATATTTTTGCATATATATAAGTTTTTCTTGCTTTAAAACTGGCTTGTGGGGGTGCCTGGGTGGCTCAGAGGGTTAAAGCCTCTGCCTTCAGCTCGGATCATGATCCCAGAATCCTGGGATCGAGCCCCACATCAGGCTCTTTGCTTAGCAGCGAGCCTGCTTCTTCCTTTCTCTGTGCCTGCCTCTCTGCCTACTTGTGATCTCTGTCTGTCAAATAAATAAATAAATAAAATCTTAAAAAAAAAAAAAGCTGGCTTGTGGGGATGGTTTGAATGTATACATGTACTAAAACCCATTGAACTGTGCACTTAAAATGAGTAACTTTTATGGTATTCAAAATATATCTCAATTAAGATTTTTTTTTTAAGAAATAAAAAGGACCTACTCAAGGTAAAATCCTAAAATAGGTTTGCTTTTCTTCACCATCTCTCATATCCCTTTTGTTTGCCCTTCCTTCTACTACTACACCTTACTTCTAGGTAAAGGGTAACCTTGCACCAGCCCCTTTAATCCATGCTCCAATCCAAAATTTCCCCTTGGAAAATAACCTGCAGTCAGTCATATGTACCTTGCTACATGAGAATCAATGCATCTCCCTTTTCATAGATAATTACCTTTTCAGATTAATCCCTAGCTATAGTCTGCAAACCTACCCCCTGATTAATTTAAGGAAGATCAGGCACAAGTGAGCGAGCAAGGAGAGCTCATGTGTTTAGTTGCTGGCCCCTTCTGCCCAGCTGGCTCTGGGACCTCCCAATTCAAATCACTGGGAGAATTATAGTAAGTCTTTATTCTAGGCCAGTAAATGAACAACACTAATCCTGAACTTTTGGTGTGAGTAGCTGTTTTTCTGGTCATTAGTCACAAATGTCAATGTTTATGCACCTACAGTCAAAATCCAGAGGAACCAGCTTGACCAAAACTTTCCTTCTCAATATTACAGGACAGTTCTGCTTTTGTACACAACCTACATGAATGTAGAACTGTGTGGTTATATTAAGTTGGCCGGAAAATTGTGTTTTCCTTGACAGCAATTAGGGTTTTACTCATGGTACCCCACATGAGTACCCACAAATCTTTAAAAAAAAAAGAAGAAGAAGAATCTTTATAACATTCATAATTGCTTTTATTTTTTTTCAAAGACTTTATTTATTTATTTGACAGAGAGAGAGAGGTCACAAGTAGGCAGAGAGGCAGGCAGAGAGAGAAGAGGAAGCAGGCTCCCCGCCGAGCAGAGAGCCCGATGTGGGGCTCGATCCCAGGACCCCGAGATCATGACCTGAGCCGAAGGCAGAGGCTTTAACCCACTGAGCCACCCAGAAGCCCCTCATAATTGCTTTTAAAAAGGAACAGTGTTGGGGACCCTGGGTGGCTCTGTTGATTGAGCATCTGACTCTTGATTTCAGCTCCAGTCGTGGTCTCAGGGTACTGGGATGGGCCCAGAATTGGGCTCTGGGCTCAGCACAGAGTCTGATTGCCCTCTCCCTCCCCCTCTTCACCTCCCCCTGCATTCTCTCTCTCTCTCTCTCTCTCAAATAACAAATAAATAAATAAAATTTTTTTAAAACAGAATTTTTAAAAAAAAGTAAATAAGGAAGAGTGAGGGGGTGCCAGGCTGGCTCAGTCAGTAGAGCATGTGACCCTTGATATTCGGTCCATGAGTTCAAGCCCCATATTAGGCATGGAACCTACTAAAAAAAAAAAAAAAAAAAAAAAAAAGAGTGAATGTAATAAAATGTTGAGCAACTTAAAGGAATTATGTGATTTAAATTTTATAAGAACCCAAATGGCCCCTTCTCTAGTAATTAATCTATCTTCCCTCTACCCCCTCTCCCCAGGGTCTTTGCTAAGCAGTCAACCAACTGAATACAAATGAAAACATGGATATATGTGAAAAGTGAGGTTCATTTGTCAGGAAACTATTGCACAGATAGATTATTTTGACTGGTTTGACCTGGTGATTAACCTATAGTGCTAAGAAAAATATAGATATCAATTTAGGTCTAGGCAAACTCCTTGTAAACCATAATAATCATAGTAATAAAAACTACAGTAGTAACTGTCATTCCTTGAGAATTCCCTGTATAACACTGTCCTAGATATTTCATAAACTTTGTCCATTCAGTCCGAATAATGACCATATGGGGTGGGTAGTATTATCACCATTTGCCAAAAGTGTAAACTGAGACACAGAGAGGGTAAGTAATTTGCTCAGTATCATCAGACTAGGAAAAGCAGAATCAGGAGGGAAGCCTACATTTGCCTGTTTCTTAAGCACTGTGTCCTTTGATCCTGCAGGAACTTGAAAGAGATAATGCCGGTGCAAACTTAGACATCAAGACTCTAAGTCTGGCCAAGAGGTGTTAAAACTGTGGCTATAATTCATCAAGACTGGATTAGAGAATCACAAACCATGCCCATCATGGTTTATGAACTGACATACTCTGTCAAGTTCAGAGAAATAAGCTGAGTCAGAAGGGAGATACTAGGTACTACAGTTTCATATGGATGAGAATCAAACAGAAAAAAACAGGCTTGTACCACCACTCCAGGAAAGCAAGATTCAGAGTACAAGGGGTCAACAACTCAAGTCAAAAGAGTGAAGACAAAAGAACCAAACACGTCCCCACTCCCCCTACCCCAACAATGGCTCTAGAGAACAAGAGGTAACAGAAACTGTGGAAGAAGACTGAACATTACTCTAGTTACTTTAAACCACAGTTCAATCAGTAAACTTGGAATAATGACAATATTATTACCAAAAAGGCAAAAAGGGTATTTGGAAGAATTAAATGAAATTAAACATATCTGAACATACAGAGAGTATTAAATAAATGTTAGTGGTGATCTTGTTGGTTTAGATGGTTGCCTTCAATTTTCTAATATAGCACAGTTCAGTGCAAACGCTCATTAACTAGGAGTCAGGAGACCTGGTTGAAATCTTTTGTTTGCCTTACTCTAAGTTAGCGATGTTGGGCTAACATCCCGATATGATGATCTGTGAAAAAGGGATTATAATACCTCCTCATAAAATTCTTGAGAGAATTAAGACAATGAAGTCCTTGTGGGGCAGAAGAGGGTTTCTCTGTCTTCCTGGTACAGCCTCAAACTTAGGAAGGACTCTTGGCCTGGCCTCTGGGATGGGACTATCTCAGCACCCTGTCTATGTCCTCTAACCTCCCTCTCTGACCACTATCATGGCAGTCAAACTCTGCCTTGTATCTATGAAGGGTCTTGCATGGACAATTTCCTGCCCCTTCCCAATGGTGGTACACCTCTGCTTTCTGTCTTTGTAGGTGCCTGAGCCAGATGGTTTTCCCTGCCTGTCCCTCAAATGCAGGGAACACAGGATGGTTTTTGCTTTAAATGAGAGAAGTTGTGAACATGTTTTCATTACCATGGAGGAGGAATCTCTCCGATCCTGTCCTGTCCCCATTCTTTCTTGTGAATACCCAGTGGAGGCTTAGAAAAGACCTTGAGATTTTGCTCTTTGACACTGGGGCTCCAGCAGGTTCTAAATTGTTTTGCTGGGGCACCTGGGTGGCTCAGTTGGTTAAGCAACTAACTGCCTTCAGCTTGGGTCATGATCCCAAGGTCCTGGGATTGAGCCCCACATCAGGCTCCCTGGTCAGTGGAGAGCCTGCTTCTCCTTCTCCCTCTGCTGCTATGCCTGCTTGTGCTCCCTCGCTCTCTGTCAAATTTAAAAAAAAAATTGTTTTGCTATCCCACACTTGACATTTAAGGATTTGTTAACGTTTGGCTGTTTGCTTTTTACCCACTTTTATGGCAACTGCCTCTTTCTCCTCTATTTTGACAAAAATGAGGCAACTTATGTGTCCCATCTTTCTTTAGAGGGTCTATTACCCTTTGAAATTCAGTTGACCTGCTTGTCATGTGACCTAGGCTCTTCCACAGATTCCAGGATTTTGTAAATTATCTGGCTTTTTCCTTCATTTTTAGGGTGGGAATGATATTCTCTTAAGGTTTCTAAATCTTAATTGGAATGACTCAGATAGGGCTGGCCAATGCAAATGTCTGAAGAGTCCAGGTAGGTACATAATATATGTCATTAAACTAGTCTAAGAGTAAAAGGTGGGAATTATGGCTAAATGGAGAATACAAACCCACTTAATGCCATTTTAAAAATATTTAATATTATGCATGTTATTATTATGTATTAATATAAATATATTAATATTTAGTGTGCTAAATATTTAATATGCTAAAAATTAATATTATGCATGCAAAATATCTTTTTATTTCACCTGATACTTGGGGTCCCTGGCTAAGATGTTAGTAGAATTAGATGTGTTTAAACCTGGTTAAGCAACTGGTTGATGCTTAACTAAATAGAACTTTAGAACTTTAAAATGCATAATTTCAACCTAAAAGGAAACACCAATTAGCATACCCAGGAATCTCTACTTAGTCCTGTGCTGTTTTTAACAGTTTAATTAATGTTTTGATGAAGATATAAAAAGAGTAGTAATTTTTGCATGAAATTAAACAAAGAGTTCTTGCAATAACACTTCATATCAGAATCAGGATTCACAAAGTCACTGAGAGGTTAAAATACAGTGGTTAAGTGTGCATAAATGTAAGGTCCTAAAAGTGAGCTTGTTAAATCTACTTCAGACTTACAGGTGCATAGCATTGGTGATATCCAACTTAACAGTAGAAATTCATATGCAAATGGCTTATAATTTCTAATAGCTGTGAATTCAGTGATTCAAAAAAATGATGTAATTGCCCCCAAAATCTGCTTCGCATTAGGTTGCAACAGTGAAGGAGAGTGTTCAGATCAAAAGAAGCCTTAGTGCCACTGATTAGACATGTGTGGTGTCCTATTGCCACGTTTCACAGGGGTCATTGAGTTACTGGAATTGAAACAAGATGGCCAGGATGATAGAGAGTTTGAGGAACAGCTGCGTCAGAATGTTGAATCTGGAAAAAGAAAAGATTATGTTGAAAGAAAATGCTAAGATCTTCAAATTTAGAAAAGAATGGGGGAAGAGGAATTTGGCCACCACTATCAGAGATCATTCAAAATGGTGGATGAATGGGGCAGTGGGTTAAGCCTCTGCCTTTGGCTCAGGTCATGGTCTCAGGGTCCTGGGATCGAGCCACGCATCAGGCTCTCTGCTCAGCGGGGAGCCTGCTTCCTCCTCTCTCTCTGCCTCTCTGCCTGCTTGTGATCTCTATCTGTCAAATAAATAAATAAAATCTTTAAAAAAAATAATGATGGGGGCGCCTGGGTGGCTCAGTGGGTTAAGCCGCTGCCTTCGGCTCAGGTCATGATCTCAGAGTACTGGGATCGAGCCCTGCATGGGGCTCTCTGCTCAGCAGGGAGCCTGCTTCCTCCTCTCTCTGCCTGCCTCTCTGCCTGCTTGTGATCTCTCTGTCAAATAAATAAATAAAATCTTTAAAAAAAAAATGATGGATAAAACTGATGTAATAAGATGTGTAATTTAATATGTTATTACATTTGGGGTAAAGTAGATTGAAATGTTTTCTCCTTTGGTCAGAGAAATGTGATTTATTTGTACCATTCATTATTAGTTAATGTAAGATTTGTAACATGTCTCAGAGCAAGGGGAGAGCAAGAGTTCTGTTAGCATAAAACCAGAATAATGCATTTTATAGAATAAGACCAATATTATATTATGATTCAAACATTAATTTGTCAAGTAGAAGATAGGTGTTTTTCAAAGAAAATTGATCTTTAAATTGTGAAAGTGGATTTGATTTCATATATTTGTAGAACCTAGGGAAAAAATAGCTGCAGCATGGATAATTCACTCTCCTTACCACCATCCAGGAAAAGATAGTTCACTCTGCCCACCTCTCGAGGGACATTAATGAACAGTGAACCCAGAATTCACCTCTCTTCTCAGACAGGCAATGCCTGGATGGAGGAGAAAGACCATCAATTTTTACTAGAAAACAGAAGCCACACATTTTTCAAGACAGTGTCAGGACTCAAGGTAGTAGAAGTTAATTCTGTTTCTAGGGAGTGGTTTGTGAACCCAGAGAAGCAGAAGACAGGACAAAAGCCCTATCTTTGGTGGAGCGATGGGTTAAAAGAGCACTTCAGAGGCTGACTTCTGAACCACAAGCAGCATTCACTCACTGTGAGGATCAGGAAGAAAGTAAGATTCATCCTCCCCGAATGAGACTTTTCTGCTCTCAGCCATAAAGACATATCATGTAGGAAATACAAGGAAGGGATTGACCACACAAGCTGCAGATGTAAATCTGGTAAAACAAACAAACAAACAAACAAACAACAACAAAAACCCACCTTCTAGTTCCTTGGACCTTAATGAACAAAATGGAAATGTGTGAAGAAAATACTTTTGGATGTAGAACTATTAAACCAAAACAGAAGTACTTTAATTTCCCGGGAGTCTGGGAAGTATATGTGGAACTGAATTTACAACGAAAATACTTTTGGATGTAGAACTATTAAACCAAAACAGAAGTACTTTAATTTCCCGGGAGTCTGGGAAGTATATGTGGAACTGAATTTACAACGACTGATGCATGGAACACGGAGTCGCTGCTATTGGTGGGAAGCCTTGGTCAATACTTAGCAAGCTGCACATGACTGGGAAACAACCAGGACATCAATCAAATCATGTGCCCAAGTGGGGAAAGGGGAGAAAATGAAGGCATCTAGGTCAATAGAAAACTGTGTATCATGAAGAATACTTACCTCTGAGGGGCCTGGGTGGCTCAGTTGGTTAAGCGTCTGTGCTTGGCTCAGGTCATGATCCCAGGGTCCCGGGATAGAGCCCCACGTGGGCTCCCTGTTCAGTAGGGAGTCCGCCCTTCCCTCTCTCTGCTGCTTGTGCTCTCTTTCTCTCTCTCTCAAATAAATAAAATCTTAAAAAAAAAAAAAAAAGAATACTTACCTCCAAAATATTATGTTATCATACATACACACACACACACACACACACACACACACACACACACTTTTTAAAACCCTCAAGTAGAAATGCCAGCGATCTCACTAGAATGACACTGCAGGGCTGCTCTTGTCTTCGTGCTGCTCTTGTCATCACGCTTCTCTTTCCTTGCTTCCTTTTCCACTTCTGCCAGCCTGTTTCCCACAGACAATCCCACTCATTCCACCTCTGAAAATCTCAGTCCTGCTCATTTCAGGACTGCCATATATCCAGATTTATAAGGAGACCACAGGGGGACCTAGGGTCTGGGTCCTGGTGTCGGATACAGTCTCCCATCCAGAAACTTGCTCTAAGTGTTTGTGTTTTTTTCCAGTTTTTTCTTATAATTTATTTCTAGTTTCATACCGTTGTGGTTAAAGAAAGATGCATGGTTTAATTTCAGTCTTCTTAAATTTTTGAGACTTGTTTTATGGCCTAATGTGTGATCTATTCTGGAGAATGTTCCATGTTTACTTGAAAAGAATGTGTATTCTGTTTTTTTTGGATGGAGTATTCTGTATATTTCTGTTATGCTGGCCTGCTCCTATGTGTCATTCAAAGACATTGTTTCCTTATTAATTTTCTGTCTGGATGATCTACTATTGTTGTAAGTGGAGTGTTAAATTCCCCTACTATTGTTGTATTACCATCAATTTCTCTCTTTATGTCTGTTAATATTTGCTTCCTGTATTTGGGTACAAAGATGTTTGCAATCACTTTATCCTCTTAATTGATTGAACCCTTTATCAGTATGTCATACCCTTCTTTGTCCCTTGTTATAGTCTTTATTTTCAAATCTATTTTGTCTGATGAAAGTATTGCCACCCCAGTTTTCTCCAGCTTCCATTTGCAGGGCAAATGTTTTTCTATCCCTTTACTTTCAGTCTGTATGCATCTTTGGGTCTGAGGTTAGTCCCTTTTTGCAACAGATAGATAAGTTGTGGTTTTCTCTTTTTCTCTTGTTTTCTTTTTTTTATATCCATTCCACCACACCATGTCTTTTGATTGGAGCATTTAGGCCATTTACATTCCAATTAATTATTGATAAGTATGTACTTATTGACATTTTTAAAATGTGTCTTCTTTTTTTTTTAAAAAGATTTTATTTATTTATTTGAGAGAGAGACAGTGAGAGAGAGCATGAGCGAGGAGAAGGTGAGAGGGAGAAGCAGACTCCCCGTGGAGTTGGGAGCCAGATGCGAGACTCGATCCCTGGACCCCGGGATCATGACCTGAGCTGAAGGCAGTCGCTTAACCGACTGAGCCACCCAGGCGCCCTACAATGTGTCTTCTTGTTGTTTTTATAGTTCTTCTCTGTTCCCTTCTTTCTTCCCTTACTCTCTTTCTTTGTGGTCATCAAGTATCTATAGTGTTCTGTTAGGCTCTCTTTCTCATTATTTTTGTGTATTTGTCATAGGTTTTGGAGTTGTGGTTACCATGATGTTCAAATATAATATCTTAAGTAAATAACAGATTATATTACTTTGATGATGATTTAAGTACAATCACATTCTAAAATAAGAAAACAAAAATGAAAAAAAAAACAGAAAAAAGAAAAAAATCTTTCTTTTTATTTTTCCTCCTCTCTTCCCTTATAACTCCCTTCTCCACATTTTAAGTATGTTGTCATATTTTACATCTTTTTATTCATATTTTTCTTATGTCTGAATATGACCATTTCTTTTCCATTTAAAGAAGTCCCTTTAACATTTATTGTATGTCTAGCTTGGTGGTGATAGACTCCTTTCTTTATCTTTTGTCTGTCTGGCAAGTTCTTTAGCTCTCCTTCATAGCTGAATGATAACCTTGCTGGATAGAGTATTCATGGTTGTAGGTTTTTTTTCCTTTCAACACTTTGAATATATTGTGCAAGTCCCTTCTGGCTTACAAAATTTTGCTGAAGAATCAGCTGACAGCCTTATTGTTTTCCCCTTGTAGGCAACTTTTTGTTTCTCTCTTGATGTTTTTATGATTTGTTCTTTATCTTGAACCATTGACATTTTAATTATTACTTGCAATGGTTTGGACCTCCTTGGGTTCATCTTGTTTGGAATTCTCTGTTATTCTTGGACTTGAATGTCTGTTTCCCACCCTAGGCCAGGGAAGTTTCCAATTATTATTTCTTCAAATGAGCTTTCCACAACTTTCTCTCTCTCTTCTGGGACCCTTATAATGTGAATGTTTGTTCACTTCATGATGTCCAAATAATGTCTAGCCTCATTTTTAAAAGTCTTTTCTCTTTTTCCATCTAACTTGTGTGTTATCCATTACCCTGTCTTCCAGATTGTTGATCCATTCTTCTGCATCCTGTAATCTACTGCTGACTCCCTCTACTGTGTTTTTCATTTCAGTTATTGTATTCTTCAACTCTGATCAGTTTTGGATTTTTTTAATATTTTCTATCTCTTTATTGAAAGTCTCACTGAGTCCTTCCACTTTTTCCCAGCCCAGTGAGTATCTTTATGATCATTACTTTAAATTATTTATTAGCCATATTACTTATCTCTGTTCCACTTAGTTCTTTTTCTGCAGTTTTTCCTTATTCTTCTTTTGGAACATGTTCTTCTGTTTCCCATTTTGCTTGACTCTCTTTGTTTCTACAGATTAGGTAAAAAGGCTACTTCTCCTAAAGTTGAAGGAGTGGCCTTGTGTATCGTGTTCTCTGTGCAGCTTGTGTATGCTTGATGACTTTTGCTGGCTATCTGGACTTGTAGCTATATATGTTAATTATTCTTTTAAACCATGGTTTTTTACAGAAAGAATAAAGAAAAATAACAGTAATGATGATGTTGATAAGAGAAAAGAAGAAAAAAAAATTTTAAAGAAAAGAAAGAAGAAAAAGAATAAGAATGAAAATAACAAAACAAAAAAAGACAAATTTTTAAAGTAAAAAAGTTAGCAAGTTGAATGAAAAATAAAATTTTAAAAAATTTTAAAAGGACACAAAATCACAGCCTGAAATAACAGATAAGCCCCCAACTGAGAGATATCTACACCACAAGGCGGCTGAGGTGAGCTTGTGGACCCTGGTCTTGCTGAGGTTGCAAGTGCTCTGGGAGCTGGACCTCACTTTGGTCTGCGCTTTTTAGGTGGATGAGGAAAGAGCATTCCCACAGTTCTTCAGCCCTTTTAAGCCTCAGCTTTCTTTCTGTGCCTCAGTACAACTGGGGCTGGTGTGGACTTAAGAACCCTGGGGTTGCTGAGGTTACAAGCTCTCTGTAATGAATGGACCCACCAGTTATGGTGTCTGGACACACCCGTTAGTTCCTCAGGACCCTCCAATTACAGAGTCTGAATCTGCCTTTTATGGCAACCAGACCTGAACCTTATGGTGCCCAGACCCTGCTCCGGTCTGTGCTTTTAAGATGGATGGGAGAGAATGTTCTTGCAGTTCCTGGGGGCTTCTAAGCCATGGCTCTTTTTTCTGGGTCCCAGCACAGCTAGGGCTGCTGTGAGCTTATGGACCCTGGGCTTGCCAAAGTCACAAAATTTCTTTGCCAATCTGACCCACCAGTTATGGCATCAGGACCCAGTAATTATGGCATCCCAACCCATGCTTTATGATGTCCAGACCCTGCTCCATTCTAGGCTTATAAAGTGGCCTGGGGAGAGCTCCTTGGACACAGTTCCTTGGACCTTTTAAAACCCAGGTTTTTTTCTATGCCCCAGCGTGGTTACTGCTGATGTGGGATTGTGGACCCTTGGCTCACTAAAGTCCCAAGCTCCCTGATACAGGTGGACCTGCCCCTTCTGGTGTCCAGACCCTGCTCCTGTCTAGGTGGGGAGAGAACATAAACCATATCCCTCTGACCTGGAAAGCTTTCCCACAGCAGAGTTCTAGTGCTTTTATATGCTAGTTGTTTTTATATGCTAGTTGCTTTTTTAAACCAGGCCTTTTCTTCCTGTGCCCAAGGACAGAGGGGTCTATTCCCACGTCCTCAGTACTGTTTCTCCCCACTGCATTTGCAGCCTCAGGGGTGGGAGTTCCTTTTGTGGCTGGGTCTCCATCTCTCTTGCTGTTCCACTTGCCATTCTCTTACCTTTGGTTGCCCCAGATCTCTTCAGTCAGCTCTTACTTCTTCAGGAGTAACTGTCCTATTAATAGGTGTAGTTTGGTGTGTGCCCTGAGGGAGGTGAGTTCAGAGTCTTCCCACATAGACATCTGTAACCAGAACTTCCTAAGGGACTTGAAGGCACCACCTCATTAACTTAACCCAGGTATGGTTGAAAGGGGCTGGTTTGGAATAACAAAAGACACACATTTCCTCTTTTTGGCTCTGCAGCTATTTCAGGAACTGGAAAAGATGTCCCTAAAGCTCTTAGCGTTTAAGAAATTACAAAGGTTTTAGGAGGTGTGTGGCACAAACCACAGACAAGAACAAATATATATTTATTATACATGTCAACATCACAGGAATACACACAACAGAAGTTGTTTTGTCCAGAATATTGAGGAGGAAATTCACAGTGGGTAGAAGATGATGAAAATAAAGCTTCCCCAACACTAAGGTCCTATACTTAAAAAAGAAGAAAGAGGAAGAGGAGAAGGAGAAAAGCGAAAGTTTGGATATCATGTTTCAGGATGAAGCGATTGATCTAACAACTTTTGTTACAAATATATAGAAGTAACAGGTACAAGTGCCTCCTGAGATAGCCCATCTCTTCTGTGATTTCCCTGCCAGCACTGTATGACCTGAATCCAATCATCAAGAAATAACAGATAAGCCCCCAACTGAGAGATATCTACAAAATAACTGGCCTATGATTTTCAGAAACGTCAAGGTCAAAAAGCAATATGGACACTGAGATGTTCCAATTTAAAGAGACTAAAAGAAACTTGACGACTAAATGCAAATGGTGATCCTGGAAAATAGCCAGAAAGGAAATTATAGGAAAGGCTGATGAAATTTGTTAATGGACTATGCGTAAGATAATAGTATTCTATAAATGTTGGATTTCTTGATATCGGTAATTGTATTGTGGTTCTATAAAAGAATGTCCTTGTCTTTAAGACATAAATTCTTAAGTATTTAACACTAAATTGTGTTAATTAAACAATGAGGCCATTTGACTGAGATAGTACTAGTATCTTACCACCCTACATAAGCAAGCCAAAACCTAAGCGTTTAAAGACCTCAATGTTAAGAAATCAAAACCTAAAGACAACCAATCACAAGCAGCCAATTAGCCTTCCCTAAATGAGGCAAATGTTTGAGCTACAGCCAATTAAATAATGTCTTGCTTTGCTTCCACTTTTTCCTCTACAAAAATCTTCCCCTTGGTTCCTGTCAGTGGCGCAAGCTCTCCCAATCACTTCCAGGCTGCTGCTGCCTGATTTGAATTTATTTTTGCTCAAATAACCTCTTAAAAATTTTAATATGCCTCAGTTTATCTTTTCACCAGGAGAAAATGCTTGCAATTAGTTCTCGAGTGGTTTAGAAAAAGGTGAGAGAATAATAGATCAAGCAGGGCAAAATCTCAAAATCTAAACATATGTGCTATTTAATGTGGATACAGGATATGAGAGTTCCTTGGACGTATGAGTGTTCCTTGTACAAACTTGCAACATTTCTGTAAGTTTAAAATTTTATCTAAATAAAAGTTGTTAAAAATATGAAACAATTGAGTTTTGTTCACTTTTGTAAGGGTATTGAGGGTAAAAGAGAAGTGACAAGTTAACATGTTAAAACCATTCTGAATTGCCAAATTTGGGGGTCTCTATT